>NC_073228.2:183124444-183430555 GCF_029281585.2 Gorilla gorilla gorilla
TGAGGGAAATGGCCAGCACACAGCCTGTATTCCGCAATGACCCTAGATGAGTTGGCACAGCGGTGTGGCGAGTATTTCTGGAAGCTACTATTACACCTGGACAGACACAATCATTTAACTCTACTTGTAAGAGACAGAATCATGGCAATAAGCCAAAAAAAATGCCCTCAATCCATTTTCTCTGTAGCCAAAGCAGCAAAATGCCCAAGGCCATTCTAATGGCACCCACGGGACAGGAAGTGTATCAGTGGCACCCACGGGAGGAGAAGTGTATCAATGAGAAGCAGGAATGAAAAGAGAAGTGCTGTTAACCAAGTATGGTTAAAATATCTTATTTTTGCAAAATTTACAAAAATGTGACCATGTGAACACATGGCTTGGCCTCTCCCAGGGCCTTGGAAGGGGCTCCCGTGAGCAAGGGACCCCAAAGCGTAAGCATCATGAGCTTCACGGTAAATCGACTTCTGCTTCCCTCCCAAAGCCCCTCCATGGCTCCCCACTCGCAGCAGGACAAGCCCTGTGGCTGGCATCAAAGACTCGGTACGACTGGCCTCTACTTACGCCTCAGGGTCACCTTCCCCCAGCACACCAGCACTGCAGCGCTGGCGGCTCTGAACAGACCCCTCTGTCTTCCCTCCCTGCCCCTGTGCACGCCCCCATCTCCTCAACACACACCTGGTGCAGTAGACCCTGTGCTGTGCCACCCAGATCCCTCTTCAGGACCAAGTCGTTTATTCCTCAAGCTGTGGAGCATGTGGGCTGCTCGTGGCTCACAGCTGAGTTCTTCTCCAGGAACAGCCCCCAGGAACAGTCCCCTTTCCCGGGGACAGCCATAGCCAGTGACTGGTCAGGGTTGCGGTTCAAACGTTGCTTCAATTGGGCCAACTCTGAAAGGCTCCAGAGCTGCACGTGGCGCTGGCCAAGCCCTCTGCTGAGGTCGCATCCCTGTGCAGTGCCTCACTCTCCCCACGGTGCTGGCCCTGAAAGTGCGCCCTGGAATTCCTGCCACCAGGTCTCTGTGTCTGAGGTCATTTCTGGGGAGCCGTGCTCCTGTGTCCATGCCTGAGCTGCTCCCCTCCCATGCTTCCTTCCTGGTCCTCCTCGCTCGGGCAAGCCCCGCCTAGCACCCACCTGTGCCCACATCTCCCCTTCCTTCCTAGCAAAGGCCCCTCATTCTCATGCCTTGCTAAAACCCTCCCAGGCCTGCCTTTGTGGCAGTCTGAGCCACGTGGGGACTGCAGAGGCCGCCACTCTGGATTCTCCCTCCCAGACAGAGGGGGGTACTGTGGGCAGGCGGTCAAGGGCTCCTCCCATCAGGCTGGGCCAACAGGAACTGGCTGGGGTCAGGCAGGCCTGGCTCCCGGCCCCTGGGGGGTCCTAGCCATCTCTTTCCTGGGCACCGTTACCTCATCTCTTGCCCCCAAAGCTCCCCTCACTCGAGCATGGAGGGGAGGGGAACAATCCAGAGAAATGCTGGCTGGCGTTCCCCTCAGCCAGTGGCGCAGGTGGGGATACAGGCGAGGAGGGGCCCAGGTAAGGCAGTGCTGTGGCCTGAGTGCGTGTGTCCCCTCAAATTCATATGGTGAAGCCCTAACCCCCAGTGTGGGGGCCTTCGGGAAGTGTTAGGTGATGGCCCTCATGAGTGGGACTGATGTCCTCATGAGAAGAGACCTGAGGAGGAGACCACAGGAAGATGGCAAGCCAGGAAGAGGGTCCTCCCAGAAGCCAACCTTGCTGGCACCCTGACCTTGGGCTTCCCAGCCTCCAGGACTGCAAAGAACAAGGCTCTGTTGTGTAAGCCACCCAGTCTGCGGTATTTCTGTTAGAGCAGCCGAAGCTGAGGAAGATGGAGTGTGAGCTGTCCTGGCACCGTGGAAGGCTGCGGCCGGGGCAGACTCTAAGTCACTGGTGGCCGCGGGAACCAGGAGCCAGGAGGATGGAAGGAGCCACACAGTGGTCCTCCTGTCCCAACTGGGCAAGACGGTGCCTAACCTGGAAATGGAAGCTGGGCATGACCACTCAGGGTCCTTGCAGGAAAGGGTGGGAGAGAAGATGATTGCTTTCCAGATGTAAAATCACAGTGTGAGAGAACAGTGATGCACAGGACAGGGAAACATACAGACCCACATTCAGGGATTCTGACAGCAGCCCGGGAGGAGCCCGTCTTCCACATTCCCCTAACATCCCCACACCGAATCCTGATCTAGGTCAGCTTCAACCTGTGCTCCTCGGGAACCAGGGGAGGCTGAGCAGAGCCCCAGCTCTGCCCCTCAGTCAGCACAACTATTCTTTAATACATAAAAGGCAATTTCACTTACTGGGCTAAATGCAGAGGCTCCTACCACCAAAATGAGTGAAGGGCTGCGGCCAGGTGGGTGGTCTCTGTGAGGAGGGGACACTTTGGTTGCATCTGCTCACTGTCCTTACCAGACCTCCCTCTGCCCCACTTCTGCCTTGCAGGAAAAGCAGGGGGCAATCAGCTGGGGTGCAGGCCAGCCACACACACACATATGGGGGCCCCACCAGCTCCTGTTCCTGCTCCTGCTCCTGCTCCCTGAGCCAGCATGCCTGTGCAGGGCCTGCCTCCCATTCCCTCTGCCTCCTCCCTGCCTGGGGTGGGTGCGGCGGGCGGGGAGCCATGCTTAGCTGGCCTTGTTCTCCAACTCAGCTTTTCCCAAGCTCCCCCTGGGGCCACGGCAGATGTTCTGCCCCGCTCCTTCTGCTGAGGGCCTGTGGGAAGGGGAATAGCTGGGTGGTTCTGGCCTCACTGGGCCCCCAGCGACTTACCAACAACAACTCACTTCGGACTTCTAGCCCTTCATTAAGTCTGGGCACATCTTAAAAACACCAATTCCCAGGTCTTCGAACAAAACCTTATACACAAATGTTCACAGCGGCATGACTCATGACGGCCAAAAGGTAGAAACCAACCAAATGTCCCTCCGTGGAGAAACGGATACACCAAATGTGGCACATCCACACGACGGGAGGTTATTCAGCGATCGAGAGGAATGGAATGTGGATAGATGCCACACAGGATGACCCTTGGAAACACTCTGCTGAATGAAGTGAGTCAGACACAAAAGGCCACATATATATGATTCCATTTATATGAAATTCCGGAATAGGCAACTCTATAGAGACAGAAAGCAGGTTGGTGCTAGCCAGGGGATGGGGCGAGGAGGGAAGGGAGGGGTGACTGATAAATGACGCTTCCTTTTTGCAGGGATGAAAAGCTCTGGGACCAGGTAGTGGTGATGGTTGCCCAATATTGCAAATGTACTAAATGCCACTGAATGGTGCACTTCACTTTTATTTTTATTTTTTGAGACAGGGTCTTGCTGTGTGATCCAGACTGGAGTGCAGTGACGCGATCTCGGCTCACCGCAACCTCCGCCTCCTGGGCTCAAACGATTTTCATGCCTCAGCCTCCTGAGTAGCTGGGATTACAGGCACCCACCACCGCGCCCAGCTAATTTTTGTATTTTTAGTAGAGACGGGATTTTGCCATGTTAACCAGACTTGTCTTGAACTTCTGACCTCAGGCGATCCACCTACCTTGGCCTCCCAAAGTGCTGGGATAACAGGCATGAGCCACCGTGCCTGGCCTGAACTGTGTACTTTAAAGTGGTTCAGATAGTGAATTTTGTGAGAATTTTTACCATAGTTTAAAAAAGAACACCAAAAACAATTATTGGATCCTACCCCAAACAAAAGTCTTCAAGGATGGGCCTGGGAATTTGTTTCTTTCAGAAGCTCCTCCAGGGACTAAAATTAGGCAGCTGGCCCAGTCCCGAGCCAAAGACTTCCATCAAGGAGCCACAGGTCCATACAATTTGGGGGCGTTCTAGGACTGGCTGGGATGTGCACCGGTGTCTACTCCCCACTCCCTGCCCCCACTGCAGGGCCAGGGTGGTCTCAGTGGGGCTGAGCCTTCCTGGGCGGGGATCCAGGCTTAGCTCATCTGCATATGCCAGCCCCCTAGCAAGTAACTGGCTGGGGAGTGGGTGTGTGATTTCATCTGAACAAATAAGAATCAGGTCTGGAGTTCTGGGAGGACAACAGGGAAGAAGTCCTTCTTTCAAGAGTCACCAGAGGGTGGGAAGTGGGCCTGGGGCAGCCATCAAGGGACCTCGAAGGACAGTGTGCCCAACAAGGGACAAACACTGAGGTCCTGGGGATGGAAAGGCTAAGCCTCATGCTGGGCCCGAGGACTCCAATGCTGGCCTCCAGGTGAGGTGACCCACAGTGCCCAGGGGTGACCGAAGGCTGCCAGGACCCCAGAAATTGCTCCTTAGAGGGGGATTCCTGAGTGGGGGGCATGAAGCACCATGAGGAACTCTCAGATGCCAGGTGTGCTCCAGCATCAGAAGCACAGGGTGGAGGAAGCTCCGGCGTACAGCGTGTGAGGGGTAATTAGAAGGGGGAAAGGAGAGGGCAGCAGAGGTCCCCTGAGAGGGCCCCCACCCCCACTTCAGGGCCTGTCCCTGGTGACCCGGGCACCTAAGATTCCTGTCCTCTGCCCTGCTGCCCTCGAAGAGCCCTTGATGCTGCCTCACCTTGCCAGGTGCACACATAGTCCCGTCCAAGGGGGGCCCCTTCTTGGTCTTGCAAAAGTAGGGGTTGTCAGGGTGGCTGCACCACAGCTGCTTGCAGGGGTCAAAGGTCCGGAACTGGAAGACAGCACCATAGCTTGCCAGGTCCCTCCCACCTCAGGGACCTCCCAGGGATGCCACCCACCCCCGGGTCCTGGAACCTGAGATGCCCCAGTGGGACTGGCCCATGATGGGCCTGTGAGGCTGGTGGGTGTCGTGATTCTGGGGCGGTGAGGACCTTGCCCATACAGTGTGGGGGCTGCAGCATCCCTGGACGCGGCTGGACCTCTCTGCCTCCAGTCTTTGGAGGCTGCACACCTCAGGGAGCCTGGCGGGCAGCTGGGCCCTAAGTGCCAGCCTGAGGCTAGGTGGGCACCTGCTGACCCTTTGCCGTGGATTTCCCTCCTAAACCCTGGCGAAGCGCTACCCCCACCCCCACAGGACTGCCCTCTCTGCAGCCTCGGCCTCCCCTGGACTTCACAGTCCTGTTCCCTGGCCTTTCTGCTTCCTGTCCTGATAGCACTTCCTGCAGGACGTCCCTGAGGGATCAGCTGAAACTCAGACGTGGCCCTGAGCCTCCCCTACTCAAGCCTTTCCAGAGCCCCCATCGCCATGAGAATCGAGTCCACTGTGCTCCTTAGGGAGTCTTGGAAGGAGGTGGCCCTCCTGCGTTGGTACTCGACTGTACCACTTGCTCGCTTTGTGGGCTCAGGCAGGTTACCTAGCCTCTCCAGGCCTCTGTTTCCTCATCTGTAAAATGGGACTACTTTGCTTCTTTCCTTCATGCAGCAGAGGCGAGCATTAAGACGCTCATAGACACTGAAGCTCCCACAGTGTGGCCTCCATGCCGATGGCTGGTTCCTCTGACGGCTCAGCCCTGGCACTCGGCCCTGGAGAGCAGCGAGTGCTCCCATGCCTGCTGCGCTCTCCTCCAGGTGTCTGCGTCCGTGGCCTCTGTGTCCATGGCCTCTGCGTCCGTGGCCTCTGCGTCCGTGGCCCTCCCTTCCTGAATGCCCCCTCCTTCCGCTTAGCCTGCAGGCCTCCCTTCTTCCTTGGGAGCCCTCCTGACCTCTGCAGGCTCTCACTGCCCCTGGCTGACACCCTGGTCATAGTCCTGTCCCCCGTGTGCTTCCTGCCTAGGACCACGTCTGGGCCTGCCAGGTGGGCTCAGGCTGCCTAGGGCGTGGGGAGTGGTGGGTGCAGAGGGACAGGCTGCCACTCTGGAGGGCCGCTCTGCCCTCCCCACGCTGGGCCGGTCCTCACACTGTCCCGGGAGCTGCCCCTACACCAGCACGCCTCCCCCCAGACCTGGGAGGGTCCCGGCTGCAGGGCTGCACACTCACCGCCGTGCACATCATGTAGCCCAGGCCGAAGTCAAAGCGGCACTGCTCGTTCATGGAGTAGTGCAGTCCCGGGAGCTGGGGCAGCGCCGGCCAGTCGTGGGCGAAGGGGTCATCCAGCAGGCAGTCATAGGAGCTGTGGGGGACACAGGGCGCCGCGAGCAGCCTTCAGCGCGGCTGACCATCCACAGCCCTGGAGGCAGCTGAGGCCCCTGCTGGAGCTGCCATGGCAGCCCTACCTGCACATCCCGGCCCCTGGCTGTGCTGCCTCAGTTTCCCTGCTGCATCTCTTGTCCTTGGTGTAAGACACCAGGACCTGGCTTGCGTGGACCCCAGGGTAGCTGCCTTGCCCACTTGCCATTCAAGGACAGACCCCTGACCTGGGGTTCTCCTGCAGACACCAGGCTTCTCTCACAGGTGTGCCCTCTCTCCTCCCCCGCACACAAGCTTAGAGGACCTGAGGCCGGAGGGCTCTGGCTCTGGTGCATGGGGACTTGCACCCTCCCAGAGCTGACCCCAGGGACGGAGGGGTCGCCCGCGGGGCACATGGGCAGTACTCACTGCAGGTAGCGGCTCAGCTCCTGCTGGCTGCAGCGCGACCAGTGGAATCGGTGGAAGGCGGCCTGCACCAGGGGCGCCATGATGCTGCCCAGCCGCACCTCGTCGCCGCAGCGGTTGCCCTGCCCATCGTGCTCCATGCCCAGCCTGCGAGGGGCGAGGCAGCTGGCTGAATCCCACTGGCGCATGGGCCTGCCAGTGCCACCCCACCCCGATGATAGGAAGGTGCCCCATCTTTCCCCAATGGGCCTCCTGACCTTGGCCCACTCTGAGCCGGGTGGCACCGACCATCCACCTGCTGCAATTTGAAAGCCGAGGCACTCTGGGGAGACAGTGTCCAGCGGGCAGTCCCCCAGGTATCCTGTCCCCAGGAGGGGCATGCACACCTGGGGGGGACCGTGGCTTCCCTGCCTCCAGCTTTCTAATCCAGGGCGAACCACCCTCAAAACCTCCGAGCCTCCTCTATAACATGGGGTAGAGCCCACCCTGCCTGGGGGCTTGGATGGGATAATGGGGCAAGGTCCCCAGCTCTAGCTGGCCCAGAGCGCCTGCTCAGTCTGCAGGCAAGCCCTTCCTCCTTTGATTGGTTCCTTCAGCAAAAGTGGGCCTCGGGCCAGCACTGCCCAGCGCTGGGAAGACAGGAGACCACACCCCAAGTGGCTTTGACACAGGGCGTGTCCCTCTTAAGGCACAGAGGAGAAGTGGGCAGCCAGGGCTGGGGATCCTAGGGTGGCCCCTCTGTGTCCCACCCTTCCCCAGGCCACTTACACGTGGCCAGTCTCATGGGCCACCACAAACGCTGAGGAGAAGCCGTCCTCATGGTTCAGGGTGCAGCTGCGGACCGGATGGCACATGCCGGTGACAGGAGCATAGCCTGGGAGGAGACAAGAGGCGGCTCCAGATGCTGCCATAGCCTGGACGGGAAGGTGAGGCCTGGCCTAACTACCAGGCGCTGCTTCTCCTCAAGGCCCCAATGCCCTCTCTGCCACAGGCAACTGCCCCCGGCTGGCACAGCTCAGAAGACACCATAGCAGACAGCTCATAGCCTGCGACATCTGGCTGACAGCAGGCCCCCAGCCCGTCACCACACAAGCCCCGTGGCCGTTCTGCCTGTAACAGCCACACTGCAGCTGGGGCCCTCTGCTTAGTCAGATGTCACCTGCTATGGCTTGTCTGACACCTGACTTTCCTGCCTGCCGTTCTCTTTCACGCCACCTGCCTCTGCCCCCTGCCTGCCTCACTGAGTGGCCCCTGAGCAGCACCTGCTTCCACACCTCTCTCTGCTAGAGGCATCCTGCCCCTCGTCTGCCTGGCATCACACCCTCCAAGCCCACCTCCTCTGGGGGGTGTTTCTTGGGTCTCCCCTTGTTTCTTTGGGGTCCTTGAGACCCTAGCTAGACCTGTTTCCATAATGCCGCAGAAGGCAGCAAAGCTGTTCAGCCGACGGGCCACACTACCCTGCAGAATATCCCAGCAGGGGGCTGGCTGGTGCGGACTGGGAGGTGAGAGCCACCGTAGAAGATGAGGCCAGTGGCCTACGACAGCCCAGGGCCAGGGGGAGGGTGGCAGAAGTTCATGACGCAGAGACCCCACGTCACACTGAGGAAGATGGATAATGAGACCTATTCACTTCCCCAGCTCCTGTCTCAGCAGAGGGAGGCGGCTTGGAAAGATAGGGAAGTGCCTACAGGGCTATGGGTGCCACACGAGGTCTCTGCTTGTACCCCTGGGAGTCTTCCTAGAGGCCTGCCAAGCATGGAGTCCTGACTTTCAGAACCCCAACCTGCCCTCACTCGTGCCATGCCCCACTGAGAGACCCTGAGGCCAAGTGTTCCACAGAGAAGGGAAGGAGGGCCACTGGGACCCCAGGTGAGCTGGCGGTGTACGCGCCTAAAAATAGAAGCATCGTGATCCAACCCTTGTCTTTTCCCGTTGTAATAAACAGGAAAATCTGCATTTTTTGCCCTGCAGATTTTGAGACGAGCGTGGAGTCTGTGTGCCGGAGTGGAACGTTGCCATCTCCTCTTTGCCCTTTGTATGCCAGGCTTGCAGATGCATCTGCCTCCGTGGGAGGCTTTCCATTCATCCTACTCAGCATTACAGGAGCCTACGAGATTTGAAAGCGCATCTTTATGTTTTTCTTTGTTTTCTTCCCTCTTATTTTACTTTGTGGCTGTTTTCTCTCTCCGGAATCGTATTAGATAGAGTGTGCCTCCTCGATGGAGGGTCTGTCTCCTAACTTTTCTCTCATGTTAATCTTTTTGTCTTTTGCTCCCATTGGGAGATGCCCTTGACTTTTTATTTCAGCTTTCGATATTTTTTTTTTTTTTTTTGAGATGGAGTCTCACTCTGCCGCCCAGGCTGGAGTGCAGTGATGTGATCTCGGCTCACTGCAACCTCCGCCTCCTGGGTTCAGTCCATTCTACTGCCTCAGCCTCTCGAGTAGCTGGGACTACAGGCGCCCGCCACCACGCTCAGCTAATTTTTGTATTTTTACTAGAGACGGGGTTTCACCGTGTTAGCCAGGATGGTTTCGATCTCCTGACCTCGTGATTCGCCCGCCTCGGCCTCCCGAAGTGCTGGGATTACAGGCGTGAGCCACCGCGCCCAGCTAATTTTTGTATTTTTAGTAGAGACGGGATTTCACCGTGTTAGCCAGGATGGTCTCGATCTCCTGATCTCGTGATTCGCCCGCCTCGGCCTCCCGAAGTGCTGGGATTACATGCATGAGCCACCGCGCCCCGTCTACCTTTCGAATTTTTTACTTCCCCCATCCTATCCATAATTTTATACAAATGGTTTGTTGTTCTCTAATTCTTCATAGAAACCTCTTAGGGTTTATGGACGTATTTTCTCAAACATTCTGGGAATACTACTTTTCAAAACATGCTTTTCTTGTCTCTAAATTATCTCTATTTTCTCTTAGAGCCAGTTTTCAAACTTTGTTTTTTTTTTTTTTACATCTTGGTCCATCTTCTTCATGCTGTAAGGATTTCTTGTGTTTTGGTTTTTTTAAAAATATCTGGTAACCCTTGGCTGTCCTTTCATTTTTTTTTTTTTTTTTTTTGAGACAGAGTCTTGCTCTGTTGCCCAGGCTGGAGTGCAGTGGCGTGATCTCGGCTCACTGCGACCTCTGCCTCTGGGGTTCTAGTGATTCTCCTGCCTCAGCCTCCTGAGTAGCTGGGATTACAGGCACCTGCCACTACACTGGCTAATTTTTGTATTTTTAGTAGAGATGTTGGCCAGGCTGGTCACGAACTCCTGACCTCAAGTGATCCACCCGCCTTGGCCTCCCAAAGTGCTGGGATTACAGGAGTGAGCCACCACAACCAGCCAATTTCACATTTGTAAATGAGGGATCGGGTCACTTAATATAAAAGCTGTGTCGGTTTCCCCTTCTAGGGGATAGCTCTGCTCCCCATTAGTGCCCTCACCAAGACAAAACAGCCAACAGCACTGTCATCACATGGTCAGGGCAACACCTGGCTGCGCTGTGTTTGAGAGGAGCTATCCACTCCTCACCCAGACGTGGTAGTTTCAGTCTTTTTAACCTAGCTATGCTATTAGGTGTGTCTTGATATTTCATTGTGTTTTTTAATTTTCCTTTTTTTTTTTTGTAAGACAAGGCCTTGCTCTGTCACCCAGGCTGGAGTGCAGTGGTGTGATCATAGCTCACCTCCTGGGCTCAAACAATCCTCCCACCTCAGGTTCCCGAGTGGCTGGGAATACAGGCATCCACCACCATGCCCAGCCTCATTGTTTTAATTGCATTTTTCCAATGTCCAGTGAGGTTGAGTGCCTTTTCATATGTTTATTGCTCATTCATATTTTGTTAAGAGCCTGATAAGAGTCTCCTGCCCATTTTCCGACTGGATTGTCTTTATTATCCTTACTATGATTCGTAGGTGTTCTTCATATACTTCAGATATAAATCCTTTTTTATAAATATTTCCCCCAGTGGATTAGCAGTGCCTTTAATGCACAAACTTTTGAAATGTGCTACTATTTATCAGTTTTTTCCATTGAGTTCGTGGTGCTTTTTTTTTTTTTTTTTGTCTCTTTTTTTTTTTGAGACGGAGTCTCGCTCTGTTGCCCAGGCTGGAGCACAGTGGTGCAATCTCGACTCACTGCAAACTCCGCCTCCCAGGTTCACACCATTCTCCTGCATCAGCCTCCCAAGTAGCTGGGACTACAGGCGCCCACCACCATGCCCTGCTAATTTTTTTGTATTTTTATTAGAGACGGGGTTTCACCATGTTAGCCAAGATGGTCTCGATCTCCTGACCTCGTGATCTATCTGCCTCCGACTCCCAAAGTCCACAGGTGTGAACCACCGCGCCCGGCCTTTTGTCTCTTTTTAAAGAAAACGTCTCTTACTCCAAGAACATGGAGCCATCCACCTACGTTATCTTCTTTCATTATTTTGCGTTTCTTATTTAGACCTAAAATCCATGTGAGATGCTCTCTGTCTATAGAGTGAGTGGAGGTGACAGGCCTCCTTTCTTTCCAAATTGGCCCCACACCATTTGTTAGGCTGTTTTCCTCCTCTTCTCTGAAATGTCACTTTTGTGACACATTAGTGTCCCTATACACATAGGTCCAATTCAGGACACTGGATTCTCTTCTAATGATGTATTTGTCCATCCGTGCACTGCCCCACACCCTCACCCAGCTAAGGTGGCCACGGCCTTCCCTGCCCTGACACTCTTCCCTGGGCTGGGCCAAGGCTCCCGGGGCCCCTTGCACGGCCAGGGGCTCATTTCCAGCTTCACGCCTCTGTGGCCCTGCATGGGTGAGGCTCACCTTGCATGCCGGAAGGCCCAAAGTCCTGCCGTGTGAGGAAGATGGCGTGATCGTGGTATTCATCGTGGCCCGTGTCTGGCTTCTGCTGGAGGTAGGCCCAGCGGCAGACATTCTCCAGGCTCTGAGAGGGGTTCCCGATCTCGATGAGGCTCATGGACTGCAGGGGGATGGAGAGAAATGGAAGAGAGAGGTTGGCGCCTGGTGGCCCAGTGGGGGGCCGAGCAGGCTGTAGTGTTGACAGACCCCATCCACTGGGAATCTGTTCCAGCAAAGGCCCTGCCCGGTCACTCTCAGGACCTGCTCCCACTGGGCTCCGGTCTTTGACAGGGAAGAAAAGTTTCCCCAGTCACACTCATCTGCGTGAGTTTCCACACAAAGTCACCGCAGTTTTCAGGTGAGATGCGGAAGCCAAGCTCTACGTCATCTAAGGCCTCGCATAGTCCCACCGTCTACCCCATTTCCAGAAGTCCCTGTGTTTGTTCTATGAGGCACCTGTTCCGTGCAAGGCCTCCACAGAAGGCAAATGCCATGTGGACCTCACCCCAAAGAGCTCACAGTTCTGGGAGGGTCCGTGGCAGGGGAGGCGGAAATCCCAGTGTGGTGTGCAAGGCCAGAGGAAGCAGATCACCTTATACGTCCCCCCCGTGTGAAGGTACTTGCAGAAACCAACACAATGGAGGAAAAGAAACAGCAACTGACATATTTGGTGGGTGCAAAAGTAATCGCAGTATTGCCATGAAAAGTAATGGCAAAGACTTTTGCACCAACCTAATAGAAAAACAGCCATATCAAGAACAGGGGCATACACAGATGATTCCCACAGGAACTATGCATGGGAAGGCCCTGGGAACCATCCCATTCCATTTTGTATCATGACGCACACCTGACAGCTAGGGTGGCCTAGGGACCGCTTGTCTTGCACACTCTCTCTGCACCATGACATCAGCAGGCACTCCCATTTAGACTTCAGGACTAAGAAGGCTGTTCTGGACAGGAAACTGAGACTCAGAGAAGTTAAGCAGCTTGCCCAGGTCATGAAACTAGGAAGTAGAAGAATTGAGATCGGATCCCAAGAAGCCTGAAACCAAAATCTAGATTCAACTCACTGCCCTAAACTTCTTCCTTAAATAAGACATACACAATATCATTTCAAAAGCAAGGCTTCTGTGAGCGGCACCCTTCCTTTTTTCCTCCACAATCCTCACAGCAGGCATTTTGGTTTCTGTTCTCACCATAGACTCCAAACACCGAAGTAGTTCCCTCCAAGAGAACCAAGAGCCCCTCTGAGTCCTGGGCGTGTTCTTTTCCCCTTTAAGGATTTATCTGGCCATAAAATAGAGATGTGCATTCCTTGGAAGCTACGTATGCAGGTGTTTTTTCTCTTGCATAAATGTATCCACAAAGTAGAGCCACGTATTTCTCTTTGTGTCTATAAATAACAAAAAGTTGGCCATGCGCAGTGGCTCACACCTGTAATCCCAGCACTTTGGGAGGCTGAGGCAGGTGGATCACCTGAGGTCAGGAGTTTGAGACTAGCCTGGCCAACATGGTGAAACCCTGTCTCTACTAAAAATGCAAAACTTAGTCTGGCTTGGTGGCGTAAACCCAGCAACCTGGGAGGCTGAGGAAGGAGAATCGCTTGAACCCGGGAGGTGGAGGTTGCAGTGAGCTGAGATCGTGCCACTGCACTCCAGCCTAGGTGACAGAGTGAGACTCCGTCTCAAAACAAAACAAAACAAACAACAAAGGGTATTGTTAGCAAGCCAGTTAATTCCAGAAGAAGGGAGCACAATTCAAGGCTAGGTAAGACAAGTCGTTCCCAGGGGTCCCAGTCAATGACTGACAAGATGGCAGACCAATTCCCAAGTCCCAAGCACAGAGTTAATTGTAAAGACTTTATTTCCTGCTCCTGGGAGATGAGATAACTCATTCTAACAAGGTTTCCATGAGTCCTGATGAAATAAGTCATAAATCAGAGTGTGATGTCCTGTGACTAGGACTTGTGGGACATTGGCATAGAAGTGGACAGACCAGAGGAAGCTGGAGGAGGGCAAGGGGAGGTGCACTTCCTGTTCCCATCATGACCAGGAAAAGCATGTGATTAGCTCTGGCCAATGAGCTGTGAGCAAAAGTGGGGCATGTCTCTTTTTGGTTGGAGCATCTAATTTCCCATTGAGACCCTTCAGAGAGCTCTCCTTTCTGGCACGAGATCTGGCAACATAAAGACAGTGGCTGCTCTGTCACCTAGGACTTGAGTGACGATGAGAACTGAATCCTCTGCCAACCCACATTGAACATACAGCGTGAGCAGGAAATCTTGGTCGTTTTAAGCCACTGGGATGCAAAGTGTGTTTGTTTCTGTAGCATAACCTCACCTACTCTAACTGATACAGGAGGAAGGGAGTGGGTATCTACATCACATCCAAGCCTGACCCCTGCAGCTCATCCCGAGTCCCTGCCAGGTAGTATCCGCCTCTAGGTAGCCTTGAGAGGTCACAGTTCTGAAGGAGGAATCAGGTGAAAGAATGTCCTTTCTCACCGTCTCCAGCTAGGGGGTGAGCTTGGGATGGCACGAGAAGGAAGGGACACTCGGGGTGGATGTGATTCGGTGCTAGAGCGTGGGCCTTGTGGTTGGTTGTACTCGCTGAACTTAAGATTGGCAGCCCAGATATGGATGAGCCTGGGGACCTTATGCTAAATGAAATAAGCCAGGCTTAGAAAGACAAATACTGCACGCTCTCACTCATACGTGGAAGCTAAAACAGTTGATGTCACAGAAATAGAGAGTAGTTCCTAGAGACTGGGGGGCAGCGGGCTGGGGACTGCCAAGGCTGGTTAACATACCTGAAAGTGCAGCGAGATGGGGGAATAAGTGTTAGTGCCCTATAGCACCGGAGAGTGCCTGGAATCCGTAAGAATGTATTGTGCATTTTCAAATAGCTAGAAGAGTGGACTTTGAATGTTCCCAACACAAAGAAATGATAATGTTTGAGGTGACAGATATGCTAATTACCCTGATGTAATCATTACACATTGCATACATGTGTCTAAATATCACACCCTACCCCAGAAATATGTACAATTATTACATGCCAATTAAAAATAACAGTAAGAGCAAAATAAAAAACCAAACAAGAATGACTTTTTAACATACATTTTTTAAAAATTGCCAGTCCGAATCCAAATCAGAAGGTCAGCACAAAGGTCACTAATGAGCGCTTTTGCTAGGGTGGTGGCAGGGCCCCTGCTGCAGTGTGAGTGTCTCCATCCAGCACACCCAGCACAGCTCAGTAGCCTTGCTGGGCTCCAGGGAAAAGGGCCTTGCTTCCTCCAGGGCACGTCTCCCAGCATCGGTGTCAAGGGAGTCCTGTCCATGATGAACTCACCTGCCCTCAGGGTCCTAAGCCCCATGTAGTGGGACGGTCCCTTCCGATGCCCTGGTGGGTTGCGGTGACTTCTGCCTGCCCTTGTTTCCCTTTCGTGAAACTTCCCCTCCTTTAATCTGAGTCAGACCCCAGGCTTCAGGGGCAGGCAGGCCTGGCCAATCCCAGCACCACGCCTTCCTGGCCACCACGAAGGATCAGGGTGAACATACAACCAAAGCGGGCCAAGGAGTGGGCAAGGTGTGAGGTGGGGGGCCTGCAGCGGCTGGAGCCCCCCTGCACTACAGGGGACTCCCCACCAAGGATTAAAGGAGGATGAGACCACTGTTGAGCTAAGACTGGGGCTGCAGTCTCATCTGAAGGCTGTACTGGAGGCGGGTCAGCTCCCAGGCTCATTCAGGTGGTCATGGCGGGCCCCAGCTGAGCTGTTGCACACCATACCGTATGGGCTCCTCCTGGGTCCGTCACCCATGTCAGCTTTACCCCACACGGTCGCCCCTGCTCGAGGGACCCAAGAGACAACAAGAGAAGGCATCTCCCCTACAGAAGCCACAGTCTGCTTTTGATAGAATCTCAGTCCCGCCTACCGCAGGGCATGGACATTAAGAGACTGGGTCAGTGGGGGCCATCGCGAAGGCTGCCTGCCGCTGACGTGTGTCATTTACGCCTGAAGAAGTTCCTCTCCTTGTGAAAGCCAATTCTGAGTTGTGCTCTTGTCACTTGCAGCGAAGAGAATCTGAGCCACGTGCTTCCTCCTTTGGGGGACCACAGGGACCCCAGTCAGGACACTCGCTGGCCCATGAAAGACGGCGTCTGGTCTGGGGGCAGCTGATATGTTCTGGGGG
The DNA here is from genome assembly GCF_029281585.2 of Gorilla gorilla gorilla. NCBI lineage: Eukaryota > Metazoa > Chordata > Mammalia > Primates > Hominidae > Gorilla > Gorilla gorilla. Next base: position 183,139,969 of record NC_073228.2, read on the forward strand.
CAGTTTATATGCTTTTCAGTGGGAGAAGGGCCCTGGCCAAGTCTTTGAGGAGGAGTCAAGAGTCCAGCCAGAAAGACATGCCCCAATATCAGGACCAGAGGCAGGAATGAGGCTAGTGTGTAGGACAGAGCTGCGGGCAGGAGCCAGGCTGAGGCAGGCTGGGGGTGTGCAGGGAGGTCTGCTATCCTAGTGTGTGGGCTTGTGGGGAGTACCGGGAGGATGCTAGAAACCCAAGCGCCTACAGGAGCAAGGCAGGTGACAAGTCAATGAGGCAGGCTGGTTGCACGAAAAGTAAGTCCATCTTGCGTTTTCCCAGTTTTGAAGGAGAAAGGGTACAGAGGAATATTTCCCTATTAGAATAGAGTGGGGGGCAGGTGATAAGGAGTGGCGAGGACTGTGGCAAACCCAGGTGCCCAGGCACAGCTGAAGGGAGCAACATCCGCCCAGTGCTGGCAGGAACAGAGGCCCAGAGCTGCTGGATCAGATTTCTCAGGTCAATCGTGAAACCTGGATTCTACAGACACCTACCTAATAGTAAACACTGGCTCAAATTAAAATCAGTTATGCAGACAAAACAACGCATCCTCCCCGTCACCACTTTATTCCAGAACCCTGGAATAAGAGCCCTGCAGTGGGCAGCCCCTTCTCCACATCCTGCAGACTGGATCCACTCTGGCCGATCACCTCTCTCCTCCCAGATGCTGGCTTCTGTGGTTCAGCCTGGGTTCCCAGCCCGTCTTAGCAGCCAAAGTGATCTTGCTGCTGTGGCAAGACAATTTATTGAAATATTGATTTGTGTTTTTGTTCTTGCCTCGCTTTGTTCTTGGCCCAGTCCAAGAAGGCAGCCTGCCACTTTCGTTCTCCAACCCCAAGGAGGTTGTGCTGCAGGGTCCAGAGCTAAAGGGGTCTATGACCCCCTTCTGGCTTTGGGGTTCTGAGGAGACTGCCTGAGGAGGGGGCAGAGGGGAGGGCTGGGGTGCATGGGCACAGGGAGGGGAAGCTGCACTGGGGCCAGGGGAGCCCTGGGAGGCAGGACTTCAGGAGACATGAGAGTGTGCTAGACCCTGGGAGCCTGGGTCCCAGCAGGGGGTACCCCAAGAAGTAGAGGAGAGGTTTACCTCAGTGTCCGGGCACCCCAGGACTCAACCTGCCACTGGGAGCTTAACTGACAAGCCACGGAGCTGCTTGTGCTTCCTCTCTCTCTCTGCCAACGTCCCAACATCTCCAAGGTCCCGGCCTATCTCTGACGGGCACAGAGGAGCCCAGGGGCGTCTGTGTGCATTCTTAAAACAGCCCTTTGGGTCAGTGAGGAAGGAGTGGGGATAGAAGGGGACAGTGTGGCACTGAGATGCATGCAGGTGTGGCTGGTGCCACGTCAGGAGGGTCAGGACCTGGTGGCAGGAGCTGAGAGGCATCAGGGCTGCAGGGCGGGAACAATGAGGCAGAGACGGCACCAGTGTCTGGCTTTGGGGATTGGTAGCAAGGCAGAAGAGGCGGTGCAGGAAGGGGACGGCAAGCGCCAGAGGAAGAGCGTGGGGTCCCGCAGTGCAGGAAACACGGTCACGCCAACGTCTTTCCTGGCCAGCTTGCTCGTTGGGAAGAACTGGGCTGTTTTGCTTTGGGAGCTCTCCCACTTCTGGGGGTGCAGCCCTTGTGGGTGATCAGTCCCAAGCCTTAGCTGGGACCCACATTAGGCCCATGGAGCACAGGTTCGAAAGGACTGAAAACTGGCTGAAGTGGGTTTGCCTGGTGGCAGCACCCGAAACAACCATCCGCAAACTCCTGCTCATGCACCCCAGAGCCCCCTTTCCTCCACCCACTCCTCCCACTCCATGAGAGCTACAGGCAGCCTTGGGTTCTGCATGCCTCTAAGGACTCCTCACAGAAAGAAACTGATGTCCAGGCAGAGACATCGGGGCAGCTGGACAGGTCTGCAGCCCAGGAGGGAAGTCTGGGCTGGCCGTGGACAGGGCAAGGCCCTCGCTACTGGAGGCAGTCAGAACCCAAGGGAAGAGCCAAGCTCAGGTCTCTCCGCTGAGACCTCCAGCCAAGGATACTGTCCTGACATGCAGTGAACTCCCCTGTGGGTCACTTGGGCTCCAGCGGGACCACCTGCTGGGATGCGACCTCCTTTGCTCCTCTGCCACCTGGCCTGCATGCAGGAGGCCAGATGGGTCCCTACTGCCTGGGGCACCCCAGCCCCCACCATCCTGCGCCCTTGCTATGTATCAAGCCTGGGAACTGTGCTTCCCCTGAGCGAGGAGAAGAAGACACATTTCTCATATATGGATCTCCTCCAGAAGTGAGGGAGGCTGCACTGCTTGTTTCCACGGAGGATTCTTTCACCAGCTCGCCCTGGTCATCTGCGTCCCTCCCAGTCCTGAATGCACCTGACTTCCAGCTGCCTGCTCGGCTCTGCACGGCTCCTCTAGGAAAGTCTGTCTGTGTGACTCCACCTGTTCCTAGCTGTGCTGAGGGGGGGACCAGGAGTGAGCCGTAGCACCCCGGGCTCTGCAAAGGGGTGGCTGCAGGACCAGCCAGGGACTTTACAGGGCAGCCAGTCCTCTCACAGGGGCAGCTGCGGGCACCCAGCCTCCAGAGCAAGGGGCGGTAGATGGTGCTGTATGACCGGGGATGGACATTTCAAGGCCCTGGGGCTGCATGGTAGCTGCAGGGTCCACCTCCTGAGTGAGGCAGGGCCTCTGAGGGCAGACTCTTCACAGCGGCAGCAGCTCCCAGAACTCCCAGCTCCAGTCTAGGGGCCCCAGAAGAGCCAGGCGGGAGAAGCCTGCGGTAGGGCTGTGGATGAAGTCCAGGGGCCCACCCAGCCCAGGATGCAGGAGGAGTCCTGAGTGGGCTGACCCTAGCTCAGAGCACGGGAACAGATGAGCTTCCAAGAGGCTGATCGGATCCTCCACAGGGGCCCCAGGACAGTCGTCACCCCTCATGGAAGGCTCTGCCACCCCTGTTTGGAGGTGACATCGACCGCTGCAGACATGGGCTCCCAACTGGGCTCCACTGCCCGAGTGTTCTGGGGCCCTGGCCCAGGCTGGCTCTTCCAGAGTGCAGGGTCCTCCTTGGCCATCATGAGTGCCCACCTATGTCCACATGGAGACCCTCCTTGCTACGCTGGTTCACAGAGCTGCCCAGATGCAGGAGGCAGACACTCGTCCAGGCCCCTGGGGCCCTCCCACAGCAGCACCTGGAGCCTGGTCCCAAGAAGGATGGTGTTGCCTCCGGGTTCAGCCTGTTTGGCTCCCCTGGCCCAGGCTGGAAAGGGTCTGAGGACATGCCTGAAAGGCCCAGTGATCCCACCATGAGGTGGAGAGGGCAGATCTGAGGGCCTTAGGGAGGCAAGAGCTTGATGGCCCTCACCTTGGGTCAGAAGGTCACTTTGCTGAATGCTCCCCAGGGCTGTCAGGAGGCTTGGCCAGGGCAAGGGTGAGGAAACACTGCGGGCCCCTGAACCTCAGGCCCAGCCTGCAGGGGTCTGGGTAACCCCACGGGCCTCAGGGAACAGCCAGGAGCTTAGGGGGCCTGTGGGCCTTGGGTGGACGAGTAGGCTGTGTCCAGCTCCAAGCCCCAGCCCCATCCTGGCCGCGGGACCCTGGCTCTGAGCTGCCTGCCGGGTCCCTTCTCCTGCGTGCGATCGGTCACCTGCCAGATGGGGCACCTACTGGGGATGTGCCTGTTGCTGTCGCTGGCCTCTGAGTCACTAAAGCCTAAGCTCCTTGAGGGCCGGGTGGATGCTGGGCCCGAGTCTGTGCCCCAGCCCTGGCCCATGCCTGCCCTCAGTAGCCCCACTCCTCCCTTCACGGAGCAATCCCGGCTTTTGCTCTCCATGCCAGGATGAGGCAGTGAATGCCACCAGAGGACCCCGGCTGCTGGGCGCTCAGTGATCAGGAGGGAACACCGGAATGAAGGAATGAACACGAGCACCCTCAGGAGCCAGGCTGGGCAGGGAGGGAGGGGCCGGCTGTGGGGACGTTCTCGGGAGGCCTGGGGAAGTGAGCCAAAAGCGCTGCCCCGGCAGATGCTGACCCCAGCAGGAAGTTACTGTCCGCAAGGAGCGCCCCGCTAGGCTCAGGCTTGGCACACGACATCTCACTTCAACTTTATTTTCCTACCTTCCGGATGACAAACTGCGTCTCAGACAACTGAAAGGACTCGCCTAAGTCCCACAGCCAGAAAGAGGTCGGGGTGCTGCCCCCCCCGCGGGGCGCAAGGCCGAGGAAGGGCCGGGTCCGAGCGGCCACCAGGTGGCGCTGCTGCCGCGAGAACAGCGGCCCGGGCCGGAGACGCACCCTGCGCCCAGACTCCGCGGCCGCACCCGGGCTCCCGGAGCCCCAGCGGCCCCAAGACAGCCTCTGGGCCTCACCCTAAATAAGTCAGTTATGACCTGAGCAAAAAGTTCTGTTCCAATCGTTGCTCTCCGACATTTCCATTGTTTGCTCTGGGATGAGCTGAATTATTTATGCTCTTCCCTCCTTCAGTCAAGGAGACGTGGGAGGAAACCGGGATGGGGATCAGCAGCCTGGAGGCCGTCTCCGTTGGAACCGCGCCCGCCCCGCCAGGAGGCTCTGCCTGCTGGGCAAGGCGCGCTCAGCCAGCCCCGCAGGCCGCTACCCGACCGAGGCTCACCAAGTCCACTGCAGGTGGCAGGTGAGGTCACCTGGGCAGCTCTAGGCCCGGCCTAAATATCTCATCTGCTCTGTTCTTGGGCAAGTTACCTTACTTGTCCCCACCTGCAAAATGGGCACAACTGCAGCTCCGAGCTTGGAGCTGGGGAGCTTCCGCCCATGACAGTTCAGGCAGGGTGCAGTCAGCGCCCACAAATGTCCCTTGTCCTTGTCTCTGCCGTGCTGTTGATACTGATGGAGTATAACACCAGTCCCTGGGGACTGGCCTACCCGCTGGGGCTGGCTCATGCCCCAAGGGGATGCGGCTTCAGCAAAGCTTCTCAACCGTCCCCATCCCAGAGGGGCCCTCCTGCCTCAGACCAGCCTCCTAAACAGGTGCAGGATAGGACAGCAGGGAGGTTGGGTTCTGGTGAGCAGACCACATTTCTCAACCTCAGCACTCCAGATACTTGGGGCCAGATAATTCCTGTTGGGTGAGGCGGGCACCCTGTTCATGGCAGGATGTTGAACGCACCCCTGGGCACTCCTTGCCAGAACCCAGTGGAACCCTCCCCCTAGTCGTGACAACCAAAAGTCTCTCCAGACACTGCCAAATGTCCCCCGGGTGGGGGGAGGGGTGGCAAAGTCACTCTTGGTTGGGAGCAACTGACCCTCAGGGGACCAGGACAAGGAGCCTGAAGCTGGTGCTCCTGACCAGCCAGGATCACAGAGTCCAGCCCCTCCTCCCAGAGCAGAGTGGCTCCACCAACGTGTGGCCCCGGGCAGCCTGCTCACCCCCTGGAGCCAGGGTCCTCACTGTCAAATGGGGATGATCACAGCACCTACTCCATAGGGTTGCTGTCGGGGTGAGGGCATAAAGTCACATAAAGGGGCTTCAGACGGTGCCTGTCCCAGAAGAGGCTCTACAAACAGTCACTTGCACGAATGCCTTTATGATTGTCGTCATTCCTGTTGTGTGCTGGGGTTTCACAGACCTCCTCTTATGGGGGAAACTAAGGCCCCATGATGTTAAATTGCTCACCAAAGGTCCCACGAGTAGGGACAAAGCCAGAATGAATGGCAGGGACAAGGTCCCACCATCCCTGCTCCGTGAGCACATGTTGTACCATGCCCCCCAGCCAAGTGCAAAGTGGGCTCCCCTAAGGCTGGAGGTCTCTTGTTCCAGGCAGGGCTTACAGATCAAATCTCATCACTACAGGGAACCACAAGAGCTGGGGCAGGAGGCGTGCACCTTATTTGTCTGCCAGAACTCCCATATCGTTCCAGCATTTTGTTTCCAGCCATCTTCCCCGAAGCCTGGGAAGCTATTCCCAGAGAGAGCCAAGCTGCCAGAACAGGATTCTCAACTTGAGCCTTCCCAGGCATGAGCCAGTGCAGGCCTGTGGGGAGGCAGAAGCGGGGCCTCCTGCTAGAATCTGAATGTTGTGTTCCCCACATTTGAAAGGTTGAAAGCTGAGAACCAATGTTATGGTATTAGGAAGTGTGGCCTTTGAGAGGTCATTAGGTCATGAGGGTGGAGTCTCCATAAATGAGATTAGCGCCCTTACAAAAGAAACCTGAGGGAGCCTGTTCACCCTTCCATCATGCGAGGGCACAGCTAGAAGGTGCCCTCTAGGAGGAATGGGTCCTTACGACACATCAATTCTGCTGGTGTCCTGCTCTTGGACTTCTCAGCCCCCAGAACAGTGAGTAACACAATTCCATTGGTTATAAATTACTCAGTCTAAGGTATTTCTGTTATTGCAGCCCAAACAGACTAAGGCACCTCCCAAGGGCAGTGTCCAGCCTTAGTGCCTCCTAGTTCTCTGGACCCAGGTAGGTCTGGGTCAGGAGGTGGATGGAGGATGACGTGGGTGGGCCATCATGCCTTGCACCCCTATCAGGTTGGGGGTTGGGACCCAGATGCTCAGGAGGACAGGGGGCTGTCCCTAGGGTGAGGCATGGGGTGTGCTTCCCACCTCATCCCCTGTCCCAGATCCCCAGGGCCCTTGATATATCCTCCCCAGACCTTCACTTCCTGGCCTTCCTGCACCATGGCTGGGCCACTCTAAATCCTCTACCCTATAGGTGGGTGGGTGGGCACACCAAGACCCGCCCCCAGCACCTCTCTTCCCGTGCTTTCCACTAAGAGACTCACATGCAGAATTTCTCAGACCCTTCACGTCCAATGCTGAAAAATTCCAGCAAGCATTCCACACTTTGTCTTGACCTGGTTTTTTATAACAAGACACTTTATGTCCTTCTCTGATGGTCCCCAAGTCTCTGATTTCCATTTGCTTTGATTTTCATCATCCTAGGAAATATTTAAAATGAGAACAGTTGAGTAGCTTTGGTACCTTCTCAAAAAATCAATTGAAAAGCCAGTTGCTATGCAACCTCAAGTGTTGCCGATGCTCTGCTCCCTGGCTGGTGGTATATTGTATAAAATAAGATCATCTCTTTTCTTCTGCTTTTTTTTTAAGAAATGGAGAAAAACGTTGTTTTAGGAAAAACTTGAGATAACTCAGAGGCTTCTCATAAGCTAGAAGACAAACATGTCACTCAAACAAGTGCTACCAATTTTATCCCCACTGGAGCCTGGTGAGGCCTGGGGGACAGGCAATGGGGGAGCGGCAGGCGGGGAGCTGGTCTATTTCTGTCACAATTTGGGATGAATAACAGGAACCGAATATCTGGGCCACTTTCTGCCCAAGTCTGGGTCATGGTCTCACAGCCCCCAGAGTCTGTCCCCACCGTGGGGGGGACAGCTCAGCCCCCTCCTGACTGCCATCGCCTTGGTTTTGCCATGCTAAAATTCTTCTAGAGACGGGGGCCTCATTCCTTGATGGGAAGCCTGTGGTTCCTTGAAGAGCAGCTCATCAGAATTCATCCTCACCATGTGCCAAACTTTGTCCCCAGAGCCCCATCGAGAAGCCCTGGCTGTGCTTCTCTGTGAGCAAGAGGGGTCTGTTCCCTTGGACACAGGAGCTAGGCCTTTTGCCCCCAGATCTTGGCTGGGAAGTCCCCATCCTGGCTGCTCCATCCATGGTCCCCTATTGCCTGCCACCCTGCTGTATTCCTTGCCGGTGCTCACCACTCTGTCGCTGTCTTGTCTGCTGCTCTACTGCCTGGACACAGGGCTCCTCTCCCCTCCTCATTCATGCACCTCCCTGGGATTAAACAGCAGCTGCTCGGCAAGCCAGAGGCTCTGGGCTGGCCGGATGCTTTGGGGGCACAAGGATACATCTCCTCCCGCGTTCATCAGACACCTCAGAGACCTGAAAACAGGGCCTCCCCCAGTGCTATGCAAAGTGAAGTCTGTGCCTGGTGGACACAAACTGTTCCAGTCCACAGTGAGATAAGTACAGAAACTAGAAACTTTTATAGCAATTGGATGGGTTGAGTTTATGTCCACAGAATTTAATAATAAAAATCCAGAGCTAGAGTTTTTGGATACCTCGGTTTTTGTCACATTTGCTTTTCTCAGTAATTCATTTATAATGTATGGTACGAAAGTATTGGTCTGTGATGGGTTTGAAATAGGAAAAAGAAAACAGCCAGGTCTTTGGCATTGAGGTGCACTGTGTACTGCTGCTCCCAGGATGGCCTCTCCCCTGGCCACCTGGGGATGGCAGATGGCTCCTCCGGTCCCACAGACGCTGCTCCCAAGCCCTGTGGCCCACAGCACATTCGCTAAGTCAGCCAGGGCCCATGACCAGAACCCATTTTCCTAGCCGCTGTGCCCTCTACCCCAAGCCTTCAGCCCAGCCCCTAGCAGTGCCACCTCCTCTGCTCTGCTATTTCCTGCACTTTTGCAGTGAGTCCAACCTAAAGCAACGAGGACTCATAGCCTCGGCTCACTTCCCCTCTCACAGCCCAGAACCCCCCAGAGGAGGGCACAGCAGCAGGCAGGCCCGGCTCTTCTGGCAGTCTACACTCAGCTGATCAACTCAGGAGATCCCTGGGACGGAGCAGACCCCATGGGCACTGGCGTCCCCTACTCCCATCCCTGCCTCCTGTGCTTGATCTGGGAGGCTTCTAGGAGGCAGGCGGGGTAGGGCCAGGCAGAAAAAGGTGGGCAGAGTATGGGGTGAGCTTTGCTGAGCCCCACTCTGGGCAGGCATGAGTTAGGAGCAGAAAAAAAGGCCCAGAATGCTGGAATGTTCCAGAACATTCCAGGAGGCCAATCATCCCTGAATTCCCGGGGTCTGACAGAGGGACCGGCTGTGTGTTGTCCTCCAAGCTAGGCTGAGGGGCCTGGGAACAGGCACTGGGGTGGCCTGGGTCCCACACCCCTCACAACCCAGCACTGCCTCTCCCCTGCCTCCTCAGCTGCAGGTCCACTGAGCCCTCGGGGCTGGGGGGTAAGCTGGTTCCATCTGGAGTTAGCTCTGGAAGCGTGCGTCCAGCTTCCGGTTCTGTCTTCCAATCCCTCACCACCATCAGTTCTCGAGCCCCTTCCCAGCAGGAGGCAGAAGCAAGGCCAGCCTCAGTTCACCTATGTCCTCTCTGTTCTCTTTGTACCTGGGTCGCAGAAGTTGCCCGGTGCCCACCACAGGCATGAGCCGCCCTGGTTTGCTGGCTATGGATCTCAGCACCCCCAGGGCCTGCACATGTCCCCATGTTGTCCCTGGGAAGAGCAGGCTGCACCTGACAACCGGTCCCCTGCCCACTGCCCCATTCCCGACTCTGCCAAAAGGGGAAGTGGGGCCCCAGCATGGCCCCAGTGAAGCAGAGCTTCTGCAGGTGCATGAGGGGTGGGGGTCCCAGCAAAGCAGAACCTCTGCAGGCACGGCGCATGAGGGGCAGGGGCCAAGGAGGCCCTGGCCCGGAGGGTGGTGCCTGCTAACCCAGGGGCGTGGGCTTCTCATGCAGGGGAGACCACGTACCTATGGCAGCCTGCGTCCTCACTCCAAGATTTCCCATTTCCTTCAGGTGGACCCGCTGCAGGTGGACCCCCTGCCCCAGCCACAGGAAACGTGAGCTAGCGCCCATAGGGTGGAACACAGAAACCTCATTACTCCTCCCCAGCCCACTGCAGAGATGAGGTGCCAAGGGGAAGCATGAATTCTCTTTGATGTCTTCATTGAAATCAGAAATAAAGGACTGAGCGTGACAGAGCCCTGTGGCATGCCACCGGAGAACTTTCTCCAGAGTGCTGAATTCAGTCAAACGGCATCATTTGGATCCTACCATTTTTAAATGGTTTTTTTAAAAATCATTTTAAAAATTTAAATTTCATAAATTTAAAATGCAGTGTTTTGTTTATAAAAGAAACACGCTGGTCCAGGCTCAGCTGCTCACACCTGTAATCCCAGTGCTATGGGAGGCAGAGGCAGGAGAGTCATTTGAGCCTGGGAGTTCAAGACCAGCCTGGGCAACAGAGTGAGACCCTGTCTCTACAAAAAAAAAAGAAAAAAAAAATTAGTCGAGTGTGGTGGTGCGTGCCTGTAGTCCAAGCTACTTGGGAGGCCGAGATGAGAGGATCCCTTGAGCCCAAGAGACGGAGGCTGCGGTGAGTTATGATCACACCACTCCACTCTAGTCTGGGCAACAGAGCTAGACCCCATCTCTTAATAATAATAATAATAACAATAAAAACCATGCTCATCATATTGAATTTTAAAAATTCAGTAAAGTACAAAGAAGAAAATGGAAATTAATTAGCCTACTGCCCACAGAGAAATCCTGTTCACATTTGATGTGTTCCTTCCAGTCTTTTTGGTAAATATATTTGTACACCAAATTGAGATCATACGGAAAACTGAGATCCTGCTTTTCAAACAACAAACAACTTTAGACTGTAACCATTTCCCAATGCCATTAAACATGTTTCAAGAATGCAATTTTGTGGCAGCCTAATACTCTACCACATAGGTTTATCATTACTTAACTAGACCACTATTTTTGGACAATATAGGTTGTTTGCTGTTGTTCACATGAGAGATAATGCCATGACTCTTGCCTTGTTCCTAAAACTTGGCCCACAGCTGGGATCACTGCTTTGGAACAGAGTTGTAGAAATGAATGTCTGGGGTCACAGAAATGAATGTCTGGGGGCAAACATCAAGAACATTTTAAAGGCCAAATGCGGTGGCTCGCGCCCCGTAATCCCAGCACTTTGGGAGGCCGAGGCAGATCACCTGAGGTCAGGAGTTCAAGACCAGCCTGGCCAACCTGGTGAAACCCCATCTCTACTAAAAATACAAAAAATTAGCTGGGTGTGGTGGCAGGCGCCTGTAATCCCAGCTACTTGGGAGGCTGAGGCAGGAGAATCACTTGAACCCAGGTGGCAGAGGTTGCAGTGAGCTGAGGTCGCGCCACTGCACTCCAGCCTGGGCAACAGAGCAAGACTCCATCTCAAAAAAAAAAAAAAAAAAAGAAAAAAAGAACATTTTTAAGGGCAGTGATAAATATTGCTACATTTCCTTGGAATATCTGTACTCAAAGTGTGCCTGCTTCATTCACCCAGCCATAAATCCCTCTTCATCTTAACAGGGTTGATGCTTTATAAATGGTGTATTATTTATTTCTTTAACAGTAGAGTTAGATATTTTTCCATATGGGCTTTCTCTTAGCCACTTGGATTTTTTTCTTTGTTTCCTTCTGTTGCCAATTTTGTTTCCTTATGATTTAGAGGAGGTTTTATATATTAAGATATATTTGTCACATTGCAAATGTTTTTCCTGCTTGTCATTTGCCTTTTCATTGTGTTTTTTGACAGAAGTTTTGTATTAACTTATCCAAATATATCCATATTCCCCTTTACAATTCCTTCAATTGGATTTATGCTTAGAAAGCTCTTGACAACCAATATTTTCTTCTTGATTTGTGTGATTTAAATAGTTGAATGTTGTATTGGCTTATATTTGTCATATGATAATTTAATTTCCTATTTATTAAATTTATGTTATATATTTATTTATAACACAATAAGCATTCTGTGTTTATCACGGTAGGTTATTTGTAAGAGGGGTATTTTCAACTATTTTATTCAACTGAACTGTTTATGAAAGTTTATGCACATATGGCACTATTTTAATTATCTTCACTTTACAAGATGTTTGGAGGAAGTCTCTTCCTTGCTTGGGTTCCGCAGCTGTCTCAGCCATTCTTGACCGTTCATGTTCCTTTGGAGGAAGTCTCTTCCTTGCTTGGGTTCCGCAGCTGTCTCAACCATTCTTGACCGTTCATGTTCCTTTGGAGGAAGTCTCTTCCTTGCTTGGGTTCCGCTTGGGTTCCGCAGCTGTCACAGCCATTCTTGACCGTTCATGTTCCTAGATGGTGCTTAGAATCACTTCATAACATTTCCAACTATGAATCTGGGAAAGGCCAACCTCTCGATTATACCCAGCTTCCCATGAGGACAGCATTTGTGTCTTCATTTGTGATCACTTTCTTCCTATCATTAATCAGGTACAATTTCCTTCCAATGGGTCCATTGTCTTGTCAGGACTATTCCAGGTATTCTACGTTTTTGGTTACTACCATAATGGAAATTTTCTCTCCCTGTTTTCCCCACTACCAAGGCTGTTGTTTTTGGTTCACACAGAAGCTACTGATTTTTTAAACAATGGTCTGATATTTGGCCACATCACCAGACTCCTCTCCTAACTCTACAAGTTGTACTGTGGATTCTTTTAGGTTTTCCTGACACATGATTAACAGCAAACAATGAGAATTTGTCTCTGCTCTTTTCCAATACTAGTTCCATGTCACATACAAGTATCTAGGATTTTCAGAACCACAGTAACTAGTTTATGGGTCTTTTTTGTTTGTTTGTTTCCAAGACTATCTCCAGGGCAGTGCTCCCCAGAGCAGGTTCAGCAGGCTGTGGATCTGCTGAGCAAGAAGCTTCCGTGGAGAAAGTTTTCAGAGACCACCTGTACTGCTCGGACTCTCGGAGGTGCACCATGCACAGCTCCACAGGAAAGTCTCCGGGAAATTTCACCCCCAGGAATGCCCATTTTCCTTTGTTTGACCAGCATTTTCCAGACTTCTTTGACCTTGGGACCCCTCTATAGTCCTCTGTAACATCTACTCATATCCTAAGAACTCGCTGTGCAGAACACTTTTAGGGAAATGTGCTTCTTTTTCCGCCTTTAAATACAATCTTGGTTGTCCTGTTGTCCTCTGTTACTAGTTTTCTGGGGATCTGGAAAAGGAGGAGTGCCCTGTGAGGGGCTACAGGGCCGTCACGCCCTTGCCCTGCCAGAGGCTTCAACACTGGAGCCCTGAGGCCTCTCTCCCAGGCTCCCCCTAGGCAGCAAGCCTGCAGTTGCTTCTGCTACCCCCAGCTCCAGACCCCGCAGGGCTCCAGACCCACAACCACATCTTCCTGGCCTCCTTCGCTGGGATGGCACCAGGTACCTCTAACTGCACATCTCAGCTGACCTCTTCAGCTTCCCTCCTGTGCTCCCCAATCTCAGGGGTTGATACCATCATCTACCCAGCTGAGTGTCTCTCCGCCTTCACCCACCTAGTGCCACATCCTCTCGAAGTGGCCTCCTCTGTCCTCCTGTCTGTATCCCTGGACCCAGGCCTGGTCCCAGTCCAGCTGCCAGCATCCCCCATTTGATGGCAGTGACTGTCTCCTAAGCCACTGCTCCCACCTGCCCCTTCTGCACACAGGAGCCAGCGATCTTCTTAGAAATGCACATGGGATCGTGTCACTCTGCTTAAAGCTGCCCTCATGGGCAAGCCAAACCCCTTGGCGGGAGACGCAGGTCTGCTCTGCTCCTTGCGATCTGCTCCTTCCGACGTCTTTGGCATTGGGTCTGCTGTTCCTGTCCCTGTGCTCGTCCCTCTGGGTTCAGCTGCCCTCCCTCCCCTCCCAGCCTATGAACTCAGAGCATCTCTATGCTGGTGACTTCACTGGACCATCTTCAGGTGTGGGTGGAACGGTCACTTCCTCCCGTTGCTTTTCCTGACCTTGTAAGGAAAGACTGCCTGCCCCGTGTCTCCTCCATCCAGCCCTGAGCCCTGGTACAATTGTTTCCTTGTCTAGATCTGCCTTCTGGAAGTGGTCCCCTGAGGACAGGGACTATGCCAGTGAATATTCCCAGCACAGCACTTCCCACACAGAAGCCCTTCAAACAGTATTTGTTAGAGGATGAGTTTTGTCATTTGGAAACTGATGTGATGAACTGTATGAATAGATTTCCTGATATTAAACAATCTCCACATTCCTAGGATAAGCCCTAGATGATCACAGTAGAAGTTTCTCTTTATATATTATTCAACTAAACTCTTAATGCCTTGGGATTTTTACTTCTATTTTTAGAAGTGAGACAGGTCTGTACTTTGTCCTGACGGGCTACCTTTGGCATCTTTGGGTATAAGGGTCCCATTGACTATGAAAGACACATTGGGTAGATTTCAGAATACATGAGTTTACAGGGTATTGTATTAGTCTTGCCTGATAAATGCTTGCAAATGAGTATGAATGCACTGGCAAAACTTTGGAAAAGGTGAAGAACTTGAGTTCCCTCCATGGTTATGGGACTTATGGCATATTCTCCATTTTTTGGAGTCAGCTTTGAAATATTCACATCCCAGAAAATCCTCAATTTCCCCAGGTTCTCCATGTCCCTGGCATAGAGATCCTCAAATTCTCACCTTCAGGGTTTGACTCTCTTCTGCAAATGTTCTGACTGTGATCACATACTCCTTCTACCTACCTGAGGCAGTTAAGGAAAAAGAAAAAAGAAAAAGAAAAGGCTTAGGGTCGGGACAATTTAGCATAGAGCCTGCTAAGGAGTAGTTAATAAAGGAGGCTTTATTCCATCAAGTACTCAAGACTGGGAAAGAGCAGACACTTTTCAGGCCAAATAAGATCCAAAGCTTTGCCAGCACTGGTAAGCAATTAACCCTAGTCAATGACAAAATTTTTCTTTTTAAACAATATAGGAGCAACCTGGGGGGAAAATGCAAGCTGCCACCTGGCACCCAGACCAATCAATGGGATAATCTTTTCTCCCCTTTCTAGCCCCAGGACCAGGAGTTTCCCATTTTTGGAAACTTCCAAAAGAGGATATAACTCTGTCCATCTCTCATGCCAAAGGCTTGAGAATTCCTAAAACACCAGAGGATCCTGGCCAGGAAGGGACAGGCTGGAAAGACCCGGCTTGGGGAAGGCCGGAACAGGGAACTCCACTGGAGGCAGGCAGACAGCCACATGGGATAGTCCAAAGACCACCCCCCGGCTCCCGCCTGTGAATGGAGAGCTGGAACCAGATTGCTGGGCTGGGGCCCACCCACCTCCAGGCTCTGCATCTGTGTGGTCCAAAGCCCACTGCCACAAACCTGGGACAGAGGGCTCAGCGAGCCTCTCTCTGCCCTCCTAACCAGCATTCACTGGCAGAGGATGCCCTGCACATCCCTCCTCCACTGATCATCCCTGGACCTCCAAAGTGGCCAGCTGCAGAGAGCCTCCCAACAGCTTCCTAGTGGGCAGATGGCCCTGCATGCTTTCCTTTCTGCCAGGAGAAGCATCTTGTTGTAGTCACATTACATATACTCTTTCTGATCTTTTAGTCTGTGCCTTCTCTCTTTTTTTCTAGATTAAATAGGTCAGAGGGTTGCTTTTTCCAAAGCTCTCTTCTTCATTGATTCTACGTGTTTCTTCCATTTTCTAATTTATTGATTTCTGCTTTTTCTGAACTATTTCCTTATTTTTGCTTTCCTTAAGTTTTTGGTTTTGTTGCTGTTGAAATTCATTCAAATGTACTGAGTTGAAGGCAGGGCTAATGTGTGTCGAACATATTACCCAAGGAAGAAGCTTTTGGAAAACATCTGTGAATTTGCCTCTGAATACAGCTTTAACCACATTCCAAAAGATTTGACAGTAGTGCTCTTGTTTTTATTAGTGTTCCAAATAGTCTGTACTGCAGTCCTAATATTCTCTTTCCTTGCTCTGTTACCCAGGCTGGAGTGCAGTGGTGTGATCTCAGCTCGCTGCAACCTCTGCCTCCCGGGTTCAAGCAATTCGCCCACCTCAGCCTCCCAAGTAGTTGGGACTACAGGCACATGCCACCACACCCGGCTAATTTTTGTATTTTTTTGGTAGAGACAGGGTTTTACCACGTTAGCTAGGCTGGTCTCAAACTCCTGACCTCAAGTGATCTACCCACCTTGGCCTCCCAAAGTGCTAGGATTACAGGTGTGAGCGACCGTGCCTGGCCCCTAGTAGGTTTTTTTTTTTAAATGTTTTCAAATGAATTGGATTTTTTTAGGTTTATAAATTCTGCTGCCCCCACCCCTAGTTTTAGGCATTTCATCAGCGAACATCGACAAAATCGTTTTCGCTGTATAAAATTCACGACATTTTCTTTATGACCCAAAACACTTCTGTAATTTTTAAGTGTTCTATGATTCCTCGAAAAGAAGGTTCATCTTTCTTTTTTTCTGTAGGGCAAGGGAAACAGTGACATAACTACTAATTTAGCTTTACTCATTGTGTCATTAAAAAATTCTATGCCTTATTAGCATCTAATCTGTGAAAGGCTTTTAAAAGTGTATTAGAGACTCTCATAGTTAGGTTTTTGCCAATTTCCACTTTGTTCCAAGGATTTGCTTTGGGATGTTTTGTGTTCTCTTGGGGTATACGAAGGCTTGCAACTGGCATCCGCCCTGTGGGTGCCTTCGGTCACTGTGGAATGAGGTGCTTGGTGGGTGTAGGGAAGTGGCCCCAAATCTACTTAGTATTCCTGGGATCCCTTCTGCCACCGGAGTCCTTCGTCATCATTTTTACATCGTGTGCCTTATAAGTTGTATGCAGTTTGATTTTATTTTTTGAGACTGAGATTCTCTTTGAACAGAGTTCAACTTTTATATAATTATCTGATGTGTTTGATCCTATTATGATTTGATTTTCTATGCACAGTCAGACCACAGGCTCGAATTCTGCTGTCTGGGTGAGAAGCCTGACTCCTCGGGTGCTGGATGGCCCTGGCTGCTTACCTGGGCATGACACTAAGTCACGTTAAGCCTCGGTGTTCTTATCTGTGAAATGGGCAGAGTCACAGCGTGCACCCCTCCATCTGCTCTGTAGATTAAGGGCATTCATCCGTACAAAGTGCTTCCCACATGGCTGGTACAGGCACTTTGCAGTCTACACGGGCCGTACCGTGGGGCTCCTCTCTTCCTCTACCTCTGTCTGCACAGCATCCCGTGTTTCCATCCCAGGTCACTGACCCTGGCGGCTACACACCCATGCACATCGCCAGGAAAGGGCGTCCCAGGTTTGGCTGCAAGAGGAAGTGGGATGGGCAAGAGGGCCCAGCTGGGACAGCAGCCGAGGCCAGAGGAGAGGAGGCCACAGATTTAATACGGGGGCAGAAGTCCAAGGGAGGGTCGTGTTAACCACGTTTCTGATGCTTTGACATCCGAGCCTTGCTGACTCTGGAGGGACTGCCCCGCTGAGTGGTAACCAATGTTTAGAGACAGGAAACAACTCATCCATGAGCACATTTTTCAGATACAAACCAACCAATCCAGCGCCCATGTCCCCAGCCACCTCCTTTATCAGACTTCACACTCTGAGCCACTATCCCCCTGCCCTTGTTACCCAGAAAACTAACTCAGGACCACTCCACTCCCCAGAGCCCACTGGAATTATTCAAACTGGCCAACCTTAAGCCAGCTCACCCTGTCCCCATCGGTCCTTCCTGCAGAAACAACACAGACTCAGGCTGCTGTTTACCCAACTCCCTCTGCCTCCTGACCACCCCTGGTGCCTCCCTGTGTGGCCCCCGTGGCCTGGTATGTCTCTTCCTCTTGGGATCTGGGAGTAACAGACTCTTTTCGGTGAACAATAGTAATGGCCACATTTTAAAACAAGGGGTGAAAGGGAGCACGGATCTTGTTTCTTATAGGAACCTCAGGGGAGCCAGGGAGAGGCAGGGTGGTTCTGGCAAACGCACACACTCTCCAAGGAGACCCATGCCTCACTCCCAGGCCCCTCACTCCGAGGGGGTGGAGGCAGGCCCGGCTGGCCACAGTGCACTCACCTTTCCATAGCTCAGGAGGATGATCCGCACCAGGACCACGTTGATGTGGGCACCCAAGGACTCGTCATGGTAGATTTCATTGACCTGAAAGAAACAGGGAGGCATCAGCGGGAACCACAGGCCCTAGGACTGGCTCTGGCTCTGCCAATGGGATGACCCCCACCTGCTCCTTCCTCTTCCCATGCTTTCCACCCAGGCGTCACCATCAACTAGGAGCCACCTTGTGACCCCTCCCTCATTGCCCCCTGCCCTCTGCCTCTCCAGGCTGCCACCACCGCCTGCTGGGATCACTGTAGCCCCTTCCTGAGCAACCCCACCCACCAGCCCAGGGATTCCTCACCTGGGGACTGAACATGGAACGTGGGCAGGGAAAGCAGCCCTACGCTTGCTGTAGCCTCCGGCTGAAACACAACCTTCCCTTCAACAGTGAACGTGGGTGATGGACCCCCGTGGCACAGGCAGGGCTGGGACCGGCCCTGGCAGAAGTCACTCCAAGCTATAGCTGGTGGGTGTGGGGGTTACCTACCTGCATCGCTACTTGGAAATGGGGGCGGTTCTAGGCCCACCACCAGGTATAATGTTTTAACGTGTTAATAAAAAGCTCATATTACTGCATCCCCAACGTGCTCTCCGTGTTCTGTTTTGAGGGCTGGAGCTCCTGCAATCGCCGTCTCTGTATTTATCACATTCATATTCTTACACGTGTTTCATTCTTCGCATTTAAAACCATTATTCTGAGCAGGTGCCAATGGGCTTCAGCAGATGTCAAACGGACCCGTGGCACAAAAACAGGGGAGTGAACTCCCCTTCTACAGGACACAGCCAGCAAGACCCTCCAGAAACACAGGTCAGGTTATCCCGGGCTCGAGGCTGTCAGGGGCTTCCTTCGCACTGAGCCCCCACCCTCCAGCTTCCCACCGCTCACACCCAGGGCCCTCCCTAGCGCAGCCCCCTTCCTGTCACCTCCTTTGTTGGTTGACCAAACCCTACTCCTCCTCCAGGCCAGCTCAGCAGTCACTTCCCCCTGGAAGGCCCCCCGCAGGCCTGAGCCGCCCCTCATCAAGCACAAGGTGTGTTATTCCTGGAGCCCTCTGTGTGCCCCTGTGGGCTGGGCAGCCACCTGCATCCTCCCTGCTTGCACGCCCAGGGCCAGGCTAAGCAGCACCTGGCAGGCACTCAGGGATACCCGCTGAAAGGCTGAAGCCATTGGCACCATCAGGAAGTGGAGAAACAGGGACTGGCCATGCGCAGACCGAGCCCAGGGGCTGCTGACAGCTCCGGACACGGCCAAGACATACTTCCCGGAGCCTGCTGCCACGTCAGGCCAGCACACACTCCCTGCACTCCAATCTGTAGAGCCTGCATCTGAGCAACAGTGATTGCTACCTCAAAACAGTGGGAAGGCACCTCAGGAAACCCGAGGGTTCACAAGGAGAATGACATCATGATGGAAGGGTGGACAGGCATACAGGGCGTGCAAGACAAGGATCCCGAGGCCCGCTGGCATCGGTGCTGGGAACAAAGATGGCACCGATCGTGGGGCAGAGTTCATGAGCATGTGGACCCTGCTGAGGGTACCATCCAGCCCAAACGCAGCTCCTCCCGGCAACTGCTGCCCAGCAAATCTACGTCTGATTGTAAATCTGATTGTGCTCCCCACAACTCCCACCTCTCTTTCCTATAGGCAAGGGACAACTCATCAGACCCACGGGAGCGTGGCTGGTCACCGTGGCTCTGGGCTGTAGGCGTGTGGGGAGGGTGGGTCAGCAACCCCTGTAGGCACTGAGGGTTATCCTCTAGACCCCCAGTGACCCACCTTGCCCCTGTGGCTGACAAGGTGGAGCTCTGAGGAGGGCACCCAGGTCCCCAGGAAGCCTTGCCATTTGGTCATCGCCCTCCGTTTCCTCTGTAAAATGAGGATCGCAGTCCCCCCATCACAAAGCTGTTGTGGGGATGAAACCGCCATGCAGGTGCAATGGAATGGTGCTTGTGCAAACAATGAAACGGTTTTTCATTGCTGGTAAACCATAGTGCCCTGCAGCTCCCTGTGAGGTCCCGGGGGTAGGGTACGCACCCCTAAACCACAGAAGTCCTTGCCCAGCTTTGAGGGTCAGACTAGATTGTTTAGTCCACGCTGGCACAGTAGCCTTAAAAGCCAGTTTTTCTTAAGAGAGAAGGGGTTTCTGTAATTGTCCACAGTATTGCTTTCTCTATCACGACAAAGCTTGGCCAGCTTGGCTCACGGAGTCTGACCGAGGGAAGGTCCCACTGCAGCTGAAGGGAGCAGAATAGAAGAGAGAAGACAGGCCAGGGATGAGGGCCCAGGTTTCTCCTCATACCCAACCCCAACCTCAACCTCACAGGTCATACAGAACAGTCCTGACATCTGAGAAGGAAGGAAATGCGAAAGAGCTTGATCCTGGCTGCTGCCTGGGACCTGAGAGGGGACAGGTTCCTAGCAGTAGGAGTGGCTTCCAGGGCCCAACTGGTGGCCCAGCCTGCTCAGGCCTGAGAGGGTGGCCCAGGTCCCAGCTGTGTGTAGCAGATGCCAGGGTCCCCTGCACCCCAGGGACACATGGGCAAGATAGTTGGGGACTGGCTTGCAGGTTTACCTGGCTCTAGGGGGCACCACAAGGCTTCAGGGCAAGCCCAGGGGGCACTGGCCTACAAGAGAGGAAGGCAGGCCTGCTTGCAAGGCTACTGCAGAGAGGACTCATCCCTACTGCCCCCCACCAGTCCTCTGCCTGCAAATGGGGCTTTTGGGAGGTAATTAGGGGTAGATGAGTTCATGGGGGTGGGACCCTCATGATAGGGTTAGTGTCCTATAGGAACAGACACCAGAGAGCCTGCATCCTCTCTCTCTGCCATGGGAGGACCCAGCAAGAAGGCAGCTGTCTGCAAACCAGGAAGAGAATCCTCACTGGGGAATGACCCAGCTGGCAACATGATCTTGAAATTCCCAGTCTTCAGAACTGTGGGAAATGAATTCCTGTGATTTAAACCCCCGGGTCTATGGCATTTTGTTACACCAGCCCAAGCGGAATGAGACAAAGGCTTTATGGGGAAGAGACCAAGCCACCTCCCACAGGCCAGACTGCAGCCTTTCTTCTATCCTGGGGCTGAGTGCCCGAGATGAGGGCAGCACCAGATATAGGAACGAAAGAAAGCCCTAGCCAGGCGCAGTGGCTCACGCCTGCAATTCCAGCACTTTGGGAGGCCAAGGCGGTGGATCACCTGAAGTCAGAAGTTCAAGACCAGCCTGGCCAACATGGTGAAACCCTCTCTCTACTAAAAATACAAAATTAGCCAGGCATGGTGGCAAGCGCTTGTAATCCCAGCTGCTCAGGAGGCTGAGGCAGGAGAATCACTTGAACCCAGGAGGCGGAGGTTGCAGTGAGCCAAGATTGCGTCATTGTACTCCAGCCTGGGAGACAGAGCGAGACTCTGTCTTAAAAAAAAAAAAAAAAAAAGAATGAAAGAAAGTTGCATTTTTCCCCATGTTTGAGCCTAAGCGTGTAAATGTTAACCTCACCATCCACACAGACCCTCAGCACAGCCACGGGCCCCTCACAGGCTCGCAATGGGACTTCTCAAACTAAACCGACCCTGGCCTCTTGTGCAGCCCACCACACCCCGGGACCCAGAATGGCCTGGGCGAGCCTGACCCGGTCTCTCCTTCCCCACTGGGCTGAGGCTGGCACCCAGCAGACCCAGCAGAACCACTGCCTCACCACCAATTGTGGCTCTGAATGGATCAGAGGCAGCCCTCCTGCAGGAGGCGGAGAGGGACACTCAGATGCCACAAGACCAGCTCCAGGATCACCGGCCTCGAGGGGAAGGCAGGGAACCAGAGGACATATTAGTGGGAATCTGCCCACTGGGGCCTGGAAGGACGTGGCATGTCATGAGACCTGAGAAACAGAACAGGGTAGCTCAGCAAAGCGGGGATGGCGCTCCCGGCAGAGGAGGCAGCCCATGCAAACCTCCCAGGGTTGGAAGCAGCGAGGCACCTTCCAAGCACAGAGGGGATGCGGAAGGGATGCCCCAGCAGAGGAGGTGGGAGGGGAGCACTGAGGCCAGACCACGAAGTCAGGAGAAGGATTCCAAATCCTCTCTAAGAGCAGTGGGAGGACATGGAGGAAGGATGATGGCGAGGCATTTAAGCTTACTCCAGGTGCCTTACGGAAAGTAGACGGAAGGGGTCAAGATGTGGGAATGTGGGGTTCAGCTTTGGGGATGAGTGCAGAGAAGGGATGGATGTGAGGGATGATGTGGATTGGAATGGGGGTCATCTGCCCCGCCTGAGCAGGGAGAGGCTGGGGCTCTGGAAGGGCATTCTGGCGGCTCCCACAGGGCGGAGGGAGGAGATGCGGGGCTGGCCTTCTCCTGGCTCCTGGCCAGGCCCTGCCCCTCAGGACACAAGATCTTCCCGCTCTCCTAGCCCTACCCCTGGGGCCGAAGGTGGCAGCTCTCATCTCAAGAAGGAATCTCGTGTCCTTCTGACCATTGAGCAGATCTAATCCTGCTCCCTGATTTGGGACAGGAGACGACCAACCACTCCAAAAGCCCCGTCGCTGGGCATGGAACTCCCTGGGATAGACCGTCAGCCTCACATTCTGCTTGGAGGTGGGGTTGAGGCAGCTGAGCCCTGGGGTGTCAGGCTGCTAGGCGTGGGCCCCTGGCTGGGAGCTCCACTGTGGGCTGTCCGCCAGCAGCCAGCTCCCACCTCCTGCGCTGGGTGCCCTGACCCTGGCCTCTGGAAGCCTCAGATGGTTCGGAGATGAACTGGGGCTCCCTGGGCTGCTGAGGAGCTAGAGAGGGCATGCCTGCAAATGCTCCCAGCAGGTAGCCAGGGAGAAGGAGGCCAGGCAGCAGCCAAGGCCCCCTCAGCCCGCCCTCCCTGGTAGCCTTCAACTGTGGTGCGCTCTCCCTGATTCTCTCCCCAGGAAACCTCTGTCCCTTCCTCCCTTCCACACCAGCACAGCACATAGTGCCCCAGGCGTGCCTACTCTCTGGGAGGCAGGCCTGAGCAAGGCCGTGGTGGGGCTTGAGATGGCCTCCTGGCTCCTCTGGGTGGCTGCTGGGCCTGGGATCCTACTCCGGAGCCCTCAACTTGGCCCCCTCCCAGGCCAGGTCTCAGCAGCCCCTCCCAGCAGTCAGGAACCCCATGGGGCACTGTGGCCCAGAGACCACTGACCACTGGCCTGGGTGGTTCTCCTGCCCCTGTGTGTGCTGTGGCAAAGTCCAGCCCACAGTCCGGGGCCGGGCTCCTTCTACTGTCTGGCCTCTCAGTCCCTGTAGGTTAATATGATACATCAGGAACAGACATGGGGGGCAGGCAGGGTTTGTGGGACATGTGAGAGGCAGGGGTGCTCCACAGTGTCCTTGTCCTCCGTGGGCCTGAGGAGTGAGCCCCATCCTGCCCCCTCTACCATCCCAGGGCTCTACCTGCTTTTCAGGAGGCTGCAAAATTGCCACAATTTCCTGCCCAGCCCTGGCCAGAGGCCTGCAGGGCCCACCTGGGCATGGAAACCACTGGGAGTAATCAGTGTAATTCCTGACAAAACACTGGCGTCCTCAGTAAGGACACAGCGGCAACATTTCTGCAGAGCAGAGAGTCGACTGATGTGGCAAAGAGAGCAACTGAAGACAGAAGGCGACCTCCACATGCCTGCCTCCTGCACATCCCCCTCCTCCCCTGGCCCCACCTTCTCTGCCAGACAGGAGACAGGCGGTAGGGCTCCCCAACGGTACCCCTCGTGTCCTCCCCACCCCCCCCCCCACCCGCACACACCATTCTTCACTACGATCACCACGCGGAATAGATCTCACCTTCCCCTTCCGCTGTCTAAAACCCTCAATGGCTCTCCAGTGCCTTCGGAAGCAGGGCCCAGCCCCTCGCCTGGCATTCGGAGCCCTCTCCACGCTGGCCCTGGCTGGCTTCTCCATGCTTCACTTCAGATACTTCCCCACATGGCACCTTGCTCCTGACAGCCCAGCCAGCCTTCCCCAGAGCCGGCTGCCCTCTCCTGCTGCCTGTGCTTTGGTTCAGGCCTGGAATCCTCACTCCCCCTGTGCAGCCCCTCAATTCTTTAGATATCTCAAGAGCATTTGAAAAAAAAGACTCATCCTAAAAAATATATCTCAAAGGAAAGAGGCAGTGACCGCCTTGCTTAAACCCTTCCTACCCCAAGGCATGAGACCACAGTTCCTGGCGTGACCTCTAGGCCAGGAGGGTCTGGCCCTGCTGTGTCTTCTCGGGCTGCCCTGGCCCTGCTCCCTGTGCTCCAGTGGCTAGCCCGGCTGCTCCTTGCACAGGGAGCCTGTCTCCACCTCAGGAACTTTGGACTTGCCGTGCAACTGCTCGCAGCAGTGTCTAGCCCATAGTAGGTGCTCAGTAAACATTTGCTGAATGAATGGAGTGAATCACTTTGAAGATATGGAATAACAGGAAATGGGCAAAATGTATGACCCAGCGTAGGCCTGTGACCCCTCTCATGGGGAGGCCCCCAGCTAAGGGCCTCGCCTCCCCTCCCCTCCCCCCAGCAGCCCTGGTGGCCTCCTCCGCATCCACCCTACCCAAGGCCTGCGTGTGCTGGCGAGAAGCAGCTCTCCTTTCCCAGGTTGCAGGGGGAGGGGAAGCCCAGGGACAATGTCCTTGAGTACTGTCTGAGAAATTGATCCTGGAATCTTTAAACCTTGGGGGGAAATGTTCAAAGCTGCAGCCATCTCTGTGCGGAGAGAGGCCAAGGGCTCTCTTGTTTGGGGAAACACATTGTAATGCGCCTTTTGCTTATGCAAAGACGCAGCCAAGTTTCTGTTCTGGAATAGACAAGGAGGAAGAAGCGGCTCTGCATGGCAATGTAAAGTTTGCCTCACTGGTGGCAGAGTTCCACCCGGGGGATGGTGAGCCCTGGGAGGTGGCCTGCGGCTGCTGGGCAGAGGTGACTTTGTCCTCTGCCAAGGTGGGGGAGGGGTGCAGAAAGGGGGGAACCGGTGCAGGCTCCCTACTAGGGGAGGCCTGCTGGCCCGCCAGCCGCAGAGGAGACAGGCAGGGGCCCTGGAACAGTGGCCACCCCAACCTTCAGGAAAGTTCCCATATCCTTCGCTCAGCTGAGCTTTGGGCCACCAGAGGCAGCCTGTGGCCCACCTGGCAAAACCATGTCCAGGAGCAAGCCGGGCCTGAAAAGTCTGTCAGAGGCCTGGGGGAGGGGGGCCTGCTGCTCTGTGGCTTCTCTGGGAACCCCTGAAATAAGTGAGGAGAAGGCTGTTCTCTCTGTGCCCCTTCGGAGGCCAGGCTTGGACCACCAGGGTGGAAGCAGAGAAGAGAGTGCAGCCAGGAGCGGGGGACAGAGGTCTGCTGGCCTCCGGGGAGGAAGAGTTTAGGCATTGCATGGTGCCTAAACGGGGCTGCCAGAGCCTGGGCTTATCATGAGAATAAACGTTCCCATTGCAGATCTTCTTCACCCTCGGCTCCTCAGCAAATGCTTCAGAGGGAATGCTGGAAGAAACATGACTCTTGCTCAAAATATCCAACTATCATGAAATGGAAACGGCCAGGATCAGAATTACTAGGCTCAGTTCATACATCAAAAAGTGAGGTGGTCAGAGTCCCCTCCTTCAATACCCAGTGCAGGAACACTCTGCCCAAGGCCACCCCCTCACTCCTCAGGCCACGTCTCCTGTGCCTGTCCACACTCTGCTGATACCTCTGCAGATGCCTCAGGGTGGGGACGGGGCTCCTCCACCTCCAGGCCAGCTCATCAATGCACAGAGCCCAGCAGAGGCTCAAGAGATGTGCTGCACCCCTCGATGTGGCACTCCAGCAGGCAAGTTGAGAAGACAGGTCGCATTACAAACCTTCCCGGGTTTGTACTAACAACGGCAAGAGGCTGCCCCTCCCCCTCTCCTGAATTTGGGGGGTTAGCAGAGTGTGGGGGGGGGATATTCCCACTCTGAGGTCAGATTGCATGGGTGCCAGCATGGGCTCTGCCACAATCCTGCTGCGTGACTTGGGGCCAGTTACTTAACCTGTCTGGGCCTCAGTTTCTTTATCTCTAAAATGGAGATAATAATAGTCCCTGTGTCTCAGGGTTGTTTCAGGTTGAAGCAACAATGAAAGTTATCACCCACGTCCATGTGAAGAGATCACCAAACAGGCTTTGTGTGAGCAATAAAGCTTTTTAATCACCTGGGTGCAGGTGGGCTGAGTCCAAAAAGAGAGTCAGCAAAGGGTGGTGGGATTGCCATTAGTTCGCATAGGTTTGGGATAGACGGTGGAGTTAGGAGCAATTTTTTTTTTTTTTTTTTTTGAGACGGAGTCTCTCTCTGTTGCCCAGGTTGGAGTGCAGTGGCGTGATCTCGGCTCACTGCAAGCTCCACCTCCCAGGTTCATGCCATTCTCTTGCCTCAGCCTCCCGAGTAGCTGGGACTACAGGCGCCCGCCACTGCACCTGGCTTTTTTTTTTTTTTTTTTTTTGTATTTTTAGTAGAGGCGGGGTTTCACAATGTTAGCCAGGATGGTCTTGATCTCCTGACCTCATGATCCGCCCGCCTCGGCCTCCCAAAGTGCTGGGATTACAGGCGTGAGCCACCGCGCGCGGCCAGGAGCAATTTTTTGTGGGCTGGGGACGGATTTTACAAAGTACATTCTCAAGGGTGGAAGAATATTACAAAATATCTTCTTAAGGTTGGGGGGACAATATTACAAAGTATCTTCTTAAGGATGGGCGTGGGGAAGAATATTACAAAGTATCTTCTTAAGTTGGGGGGAGAGAATATTACAAAGTATCTTCTCAAGGGTGGGGAGGGTGTATCATACAAAGTACATTCACAGGGGCGGGGCGGCGGTGGAGGGGGGACGGGTGGCAATATCACAAAGTACATTACCCCAAGGGCAGAGACGGTATATTGTCACAAAGTCAATTGATTGATCAGCTAGGGTGGGGCAGGAACAGATCACAATGGTGGAATGCCATCAGTTAAGGCAGGAACTAGCTATTTTCACTTCTTTTGTGGATCTTCAGTTGTTTCAGGCCATCTGGATGTATATGTGCAGGTCACAGGGGATATGATGGCTTAGCTTGGGCTCAGAGGCCTGACATTCCTGTCTTCTTATATTAATAAGAAAAACAAAATGAAATAGTGGTGAAGTGTTGGGGTGGTGAAAATTTTTGGGGGTGATATGGAGAGAGAATGGGTGATGCTTCTCAGGGCTGCTTCGAGCAGGATTAGGGGCAGCATGGAAACCTAGAGTGGGAGAGATTAAGCTGAAGGAAGATTTTGGGGTAACAGGTGATATTGTGGGGTTGTTAGAAGGAGCATTTGTCATATAGAATGATTGGTGATGGCCTGGATGCAGTTTTGTATGAATTGAGAAACTAAATGGAAGACACAGGGTCCGAATAAAACGAGAAAAACAGGTATTAAAGGACTAAGAATTGGGAGGACCCAGGACATCCAATTAGAGAGTGCCCAAGGGGGTTCAGCATAATTATTTGCTTGGTTGGCAAGTTTTTGGGCTCTATCTTTGAGTTTATGTTGTCATACACCAGGCCAGATTGATTTAGGTAAAAACAACACCCAGGTGATTCAAAAGCTTTATTGCTCACACAAAGCCTGTTGGTGGTCTCTTCACACGGACTTGCGTGACAAAAGTGAAATCCCCAGCACCTAGTACAGGCTGAATGAAACTGTCATCAAATTACAGGAGGGTCCAACAGCCCAAGCTGTTTCCCTGGGACCCCATGCACAGAATGGTCCACCTGGGCTTCGCCCTTACACCCACCCTGGCTCTCCTCCTGGCCATCACCATCGGGAGAGGTCTGAGTGAACAGCTTGCACATGCCCCTGTGTTTTCCAGAGCTGGAGGGGCTGCTGTGCCCAGGCACGTCCGTGAGTGTGACCCAGCCCTGGAGCTCTCCCCGCTGGCTGCGTCGCCTTTGGGGAAACAACAGCCATGCCACCACTTAGGGACTGACCTTCCCACTCGCTGACCGGATGCCTCATCAGAAAGGGAAATGCTGCAGAACGGGGAAGGACCAGTGCTGCTGAGGCTGCAGGACGCAGAAGGACACGGCCGAGGCCTCAGGCCAGAGCCCAGTGTCCCCCAGGGGCCTCTTGGCCGCTGAGAGCCACTGACAGGGAAAGGCTGAGAAAAGTCAGGGATTCTGATTCTTGCTAGCAGTGGCTGCAGGACGGCCCTGCCTCCCTGGAACTCTGCTGAGCTTGTCGGCTG
This sequence comes from Gorilla gorilla gorilla, assembly GCF_029281585.2. Classification (NCBI taxonomy): domain Eukaryota; kingdom Metazoa; phylum Chordata; class Mammalia; order Primates; family Hominidae; genus Gorilla; species Gorilla gorilla. The sequence goes on from NC_073228.2 coordinate 183,167,835, forward strand.
TCCCTGGCCACAGAGCCCTGGGGGGCTCAGTGAGGAGTTTCCTTTCAAAGAGGGGCCCCAAGTGGCCAGGCCTCGTGCCACCCCCGGCCCTGGCATCCCCCCCACACGCCCGTCTCAGAGGCTGTGCGGCCCGGCCCATCTCCTGTGACTGAGCTCGGTCACCTGGGTCCGTTTGAACACCACCATGTAATTTGAGAACAACGCATTTTTATTCCCCGCACATCATATTCTGCTGCTGCTCTGTCACCAGTGTGACCTAAGGAAAGAGGGAAGGAAAATGCCGCTATGGGAGGAGAGAGCTGTGGCATCAGGGGACAGGAACGGTGTGGGGGAGGGGGCAGCAAGCAGCTGCCGGGGTGGGGGGCGGGCTGCTGAGCCCACACCAGGCTTGGAGCCGGAGCCATATCCCTACCGCTGCCCCGCCTTAGGGTGAGATGCAGATAGTCCCCGGGGTTCTGGGCGCCACTTCCCACTGAGATGAGACCCTCTGCTGAGGGTGGAGGCCAACCCACATGGTGGCTAGGCAGGTGGTTAGAATGGAGAGGGATCTCATGTTAATGAATGGGCCTCAGGCAGCACATGGATGCCCCTCGCTCCAGAGGGGTGTGTGTGGGATGCAGCAGCTCCTGCTGGCGAGGGCCAGGGCGTGGGTAGCTGGCACTGGCTGGCAGAGGCTGTAGAGTGGACACCCATCAAGGCATAGGGCTTGGACTGGGCAGGGGTCCGGCATGCCTAAGTGGCCCAGGCGTCAGACCCGACCACCTCAGAGCAAAACTGAGGAGGACTCAGGCCAGCCTCCCTACTCCCCAGGCATTCATGCATGATGAGGAAGAAGGGAGAGGCCCTGGCAGAGCAGGTATGAACCCCTCAGAGACTGAGAAGGCATGACAGAGGGCTGCAGGTCATCACCTTGCACTGTGCCCCTCGACCTGGGCAGGGGCCCCCAAGGCACTCAGAGCGCAGGGCAAGAGTAAGGTGAAGGCTGCAAGAAGGGTCCTGCATTACAAGCTCACGGCAAGGGTCGTCTGCTGCCAGCGTATCCCTGCCTGAAAGCGCAGTCATGCAGGGTGCTTTCCAACACCCAGAGCAGATGTTCCAGCGCCTCTTGGGCTTGGTGGGAAACGGCTTTGCCCTTCTGTGCAGCAGGTCACAATCCCCCCGCACCACCAGAGTCTGTTTATGTGACTTAGTTCCCTTGCCAGACTCTGGCAGATGGGAAGATAGATGAAATCCTGCCCACCGCTACACGGGAAACCCAGAACCAAAGGAAGAGGGGCTGAATTATTGGAAGCGCAAGTGTCCGTGATCACTTCTGCTCAGGCTCAGAAGGGCCAGCATGGGCAGTCCCCAGGCCAGGCTCCCTGCCAGGCGCGGGTGGGAGGTCTTGCAGGCTGCAGCCAGGTTTCCTTCCTCCTGTCTGGCTGCAGGGAAGTTTCCCTTGCTCTGAAGTTTCCTCACTCTGTGAACATTCCCACAGGGCACCCTATGCTGCCTCGGGTGCTGTCGCATCCTGGTAACTTCCTGGCACCATCGTGATCTCCAGTCACCTTCGTTTGTTAGCTGTCTGTCCGTCTCCACTAGACAGGGACTGTTCTGCATCCTTGCTGATGCATCCTGGGTGCCCAGTACTCCCGTGTTTTCCCAGGCTTCAGGACCAAGGCCAAGCTCAGCCGCACGTGCATTCTCCCACCCCAGCGGGCTCCCAGGGTGGCCGAGGGCTGGCACCTCTTTTGCACAAGCGGCTCTGTGTGGAGTGATGCCCTCCCACTTTCCACTTGGGAAACACCAACTCTGTGACCAAAACCAGCTCAAGGATCACCCCACCGTGACTATCTCCACGACCAGGTGGAGACAGCTGACCGTCTCCTTTGGCTGCCAAGGCCCTGTCCGCTGTGCCAAGGCAAGCAGGTGGCCCCCATGAGAAAAAAGCTTGTCCAGGACGGGAGCTGGCTGGGGCTCTTCCCAGACATCATGGGCCGAGGGAACAACTGCTCGCCTCGCTGGTCGGCTCTGATCTTCTCCGCCTATGCCGAGTACTTCCCCGCGTGCGATATCTTTCCCTTCCCACACCCTGCGAGTGAGTGTTATCCCCGCTGTGCCAGTGAGGAAGCCGAGGCACAGAGAGATTGAGAGGCTCACATAAGTGGGCATGGGAGTCAGTACAGAGGCTTCTGGGGAGCAATTTGGCAAACCTGCTGCAACTAGAAACTGTATCCCGGGACCTGGCCATTCAGACGTCAGCATGGACGATGGAGACACAGCCTCTGCCATAGAAGCGAAGGCATAAGGGCACCCAGCCACCAGGAGTTCCACACCCACAGATAGAGTTCATTTTTATGGGAGTCTCTGAGATCACAGTCGCTTTATGGGAATTCATTTAGTCACTTATTCATTCAAAAGAGATTTACTGAGCACCTACTATGTGCCAGGCCTTTTCCAGGTACTCAGTGAAAAATCAGGTGGGCAGACCCTCTCTGGGTCCGATACAAAGTCACCTTTGTGGGAGTCCCTAGCCCTGCTGAGACACACCACCAAGGAGACCACTGGACTGGGGAGGAAGACCCAGGATTGCCTGACTGCAACTCAGCTCCAGGGGCAGCCTGGGAGGGGCCTCAGGGAGTGAGAGCCCACGCCGGGTCAGCCCGACAGCCCGGCGCGGCACATCATCGCCTCTGTTCTTGTGGTTCAGCTGTCACCTCCTTGCTGGAGCCTGCACAAGACAAGCTCCGAGGCTGCCTCAAGCTGTCAGCCGGGTGTGTGGATGGCTGGCCCTCTTCGTCCACAGGGACTCTAACTCCCATTCTGACAACCATCAGTTCCCCGCGGGAGGCCAAGGACAGGATGCTGGGAGGCTTCCACATCAGCTATCAGGAGGTCTGCGGAGGAGGGAGGAGGGAGGAGGTGGGGAGATGTCCACTGGTGGGGAGGGTGCTGCACATTTCAGGAGGAAGCAGAGGTGAGATTCACCCACAAGACCCCCGTTCGAGTGTTCCCCACCTGCTCACCATCACTGGTCTGTCAGCCTCCCCAGCCCTGCTGGAACATGTGCTCCCTGCGGTCTGGATCCCGTGCTCACCACGACATCCCCAGCACCTAGGGCTGCTCTATCCGGGTGCACTAAGGGAGTGAGTGGGCAGGCGGGCGGGCCTCAGAACAGGAGGACACAGTACATCTACGCAGAAGCCAGGGCAAAGCAAGAGGCAGAGCGGATGGCCTGCGGGGAGAGGCGGGTGTGGCCGGGGGACTCCAAATGCTGTGGGGAGGTCAGTGAGGCCTGAGATGAGAACCCGCGGAAGCATGCTAGGGGATCTGGGAGCTCTCGATCTTCAGGCCAGACAGTAGGGGAGGACCAGCACAGGGGCCACCTTCCCACAGGTATGTGACTCCATCTGCTGTGCTCTGGCCATGTCTCTCTGAGTCTCAGTGACCTGACGCAGGCAAGGGAACCTCACAGGGCCACTGGGGCAAGGTAGTGAGGTCACAGGTGTGCCTCCTTGCACAGGGCCAGCACGTGCAAAACCAGCAAATGTGAGTTCCCCTCCTCAGGTGGGGAGGGGTGCTTCCAAGGATAGAAAGCATAAGCCCCAAACCTCCTGAGAGAGAGGAGTCTATCTTTGTAGACCACAAATCAACCTCGCTGCCGCTCTCCAAGCCCCACAAGCTCCAGCAGGGCCCAATCTGCGCACTGCGATTCACGATGCGGCCAGGCCTTTGCACGCGCTGTGCCACCACCAGGAGCCCTCATTAGAGGCAACTGCGGTGGCCCTTGTCTGAGGAGCCTTCCCTGACCAGCCGCCCCAGGCACCCTTCCCTGATGAACCAAGGTGTAATCACGTGTCCTGATCCTGCTCCCCATACTCCTGTGCTCTGAGCTCCCCCAGTGCAGGGATGTGGAGGCCAGGAGTCCAGGGAGTGCGGAACATGACTGAGGACAGCTCTCAATCTCAGCATGCTCCTCCCACACCCGTGCTCTGCTGGGCACTTTCCTGGTGTTCAACTCGAGTGGTGCTCCCAACAGCCCCGGGAGTTGGCAGTGACCAGCACAGGGTGCAGCAGGACAGGCAGTTGCCTCCTTCCTTCTAGGCTGGAAAGAACACTCAGGCCACCCACACACCAGACTTGTCCTGCAGCCGTGTTCTGCTTCACCTGTGCAGTGTGGCTTCTTAATTTCAATTTGTGGCCCACATTGAAAAATAATTAGATTTCCCATAAAAATTAGATTTCCAGCTTCTCATGGAAGAGCGAGCTGGCAGCAGTGGTCTGCTTATTCCTACAGAAACACAAGCGAGTGGAACCACGAGGAGCTGTGCAGGGGGGCGTGGCCTCTCTGGTCGCCCGAGTCCCCACCACTCCCAACAGCCTTCAGCCACCTGGGCCCCTCGGGCCTGGCTACTGTGAGCACGTGAGGGCACTGCCCTCTTCTGAGCCTTGCGTGCAGCCTCACACACACCACTGGCCCTCATGGCTGTGTCTCCTGGTGGCACACAGGGCCAGGCTGTAAGGCCAGCGGAACAAGCGTGAGGAACAGAAACAGTGCCAGCCACACCCCCAGGGCCACAGCACCACTAGCAGACCCTGAACCCTGCTTGCCTCCCCCCACTTAAGGGACCCATGTTTTCGTGTCCAGTTTCAGAGATGTTTTTCTCTTTCCCAGGAACCAGAGCCAGAGACTCGTGAACTATGACTTGGGGCGACGCCTTCCGCCTGGCTGGTTTGCATCTCTGCGGCCAGTTTACGAGATTTCCACCACGACCAGCTGAAAACATTCCTGTCCGACCACTGCCTTCCCCACCGCCACCATGCGGTCTCAACGCTCGTGAAAGTTGGTGAGAAATTGAGCCCATATGCCTTTGGATTGTTTGCAAACCCTGGCAAGGCTTTGGTAAGTCCAGGCCAATTTCTGGATTAAATTAGAAATGAAAAGAGGAAAAATATCTGAATCCTGGCATAGAGAGAAATCATTCATTCAAAAAAAACGGTTGTAGAACATACTGTACAGAGAATGTTCTCGTGCTGGGAGGGGTCAAAGGTTATAGCCTCGACTGAAGGCGCAGAAGATCCTTGGATTCCATGTTCTCCATAGGCCTAGGAGCGTGTCTGCCCTCAGCAGAAGAGATGCTTTGGGGGCTCAGGCATTCTCCCAGAACATAAGCGGTTAACACAGCTGGGAGAGACTATTCTGCGTGCCCGGAAACCTGCTCCTCCTGCTCTGCCGTTCTACAGCAGTTAAGAGCAGTTCATTCTATCCTTTAAAAAGAATCCCCGAAGTAGCCTCACTGGTCCTTTGAGCTGATAAGGCTAGTGTGGGGGTGGGCTGGGGTCTGAGCAGCCCACTGTGCTCAGTGCTTCCCTAATACGTACACCCACGTGCACTGATGTAGTGAAAGGCACATGCTCACTTTGGAGGCCTGGGGCCATCACAGCTCAAGGCAGGCACTAAGCAAGTACATTTCTGCACAGCCTGGTAGCAAATATTCCTTTAGCACCCCATAGCGAATGTTCTCAGCTTTGTGGGCCATATGGTTTCTGTTGCAACTACCCAACCCACTGTTGTAGCACAAAAATGGCCACAGGCAATTCATAAATCAATAGGCGTGGCTGTGTTCCAATAAAACTTTATTTACAAAAACAGGTGAAGGGCCAGGTGGCCCTGGGGCCAGAGTTTGCCAACACAGCTTTAGAATCTCCAGTTTACCTGACAAATTCACGTGAATTTTGCTTTCATGCAAGTAATACGTCCAAATTTACTTTAAACTGATGTTTTAAAATGCTCACCATCCAAAAAAGGGGCCACTTCAGGGGGAGATGCCTTACATCTGTCTGGTGGCCTCTGGCAGGCCTGAGAGTACGTGTTCTCGGTAGCAATAGGTTGAGCGCTGGCCTTGCTGCAGGCTGGGTATCACCCACTGCAATGGTCTGCCTCCTGTCTACAAGGAGTGCGGTGGGACCAGGGGCTCACACAGACAGTTCAAGGCCTTTGTAGAGCCTGGTGTTTAAGCAACACAGTGAGGCCTTAGGCTTCTCGGGAAGAGCAGGATTGAAATTAGCGCTTTAGTGAAATGCTTGAAGCCACAAAGGAAGCTTCAGCCTTGGGCCCAAGCTTTATATTTCTTGAAGTCTTGGCACAGATAGATTTTACTTTTAAAAATGTATCTGTAGCCAGGCGTGGTGGCTCGTGCCTGTGATCCCAGCTACTCAGGAAGCTGAGACAGCAGGATCACTTAAGCCCAGGAGACTGAGTCCACCATGCAGCACAGCATGAACCTGTCTCTAAAAAAAATCTTCAAAAAATGAGTCAGGCATGGTGGTGTGTGCCTGTAGCCCCAGCTGCTTGGGAGGCTGCAGTGAGCTGTGATTGCAGCACTACGCTCCAGCCTGGGTGACTGAGTGAGACCCTGTCTCAAAAAAGAAAAAAATGCATATATAAACATATTACTTTCACAACGGCTCTGATCTTCCAAGGCATTCATCCCTGCCTCCCATTTACCTGAGCCTGCAGAAGAGTCCCTGTCTGTACCTGGGGACGAAACTTGAGGTGCCACACACATCTGAGCTGCTTCCTAGCATGTCAGCCTCGCCTGTCAGGCCCAAGCCCACTCCTTAGGGGTGCCCAGGCCCACACACATGGCCACAGCATCTGGTTTGTGAGCAGAGACTAGCCCAGGAGCTGGCAGAGCAAGTTTTTGAAAATGTGAGAAATACCAAAGCCCCAGGGTCAGTATCAGGCATGTTCAGCAGTGTCACCTGTGTCCCAGCCTGGCAGCACCCGGTACTTCAGGGAGCATGTTTCCCAAGCAGGAAAGGTCAAACATGACAGTGGTCTCCCAGTGCCCTCGGGGGTGGGGGGCGGGGGGCAGGCCTGGGCAGAGGAAAGCCCCTTATCCTCCCGGCTGGGCCCAGGGGAGGCAGCAATGCAAGGTGGAGGCTGCAGGCTGAGCCAGAGTCGAAGGCTGGGAGGAGCAGAATGAAGGCAGAGGGAATAGAGGTCACTCTGCCAGTGACGGGGCCGGGGGGCCAGCAAGGCTGGATGGGCCACACATCTGCCCATGGCTCTCACTCCATCCTCCTAGCCTCACAGTGCTTGGAAGGGAGACCCCTCTGCCCTTAGATGGGGGAATGTGGGCATCCCCAAGGGGCCTCAGCATCTCTGACCAGGCTAAGGGCCGCTGAGCCTCAGGAGACCAGACTCATTCCAGGGTTGCCAGCAGCCAGGAGGGCTACAGCTGCGTGTGCTCAAACTCCAGTGTAGGCTGGGAGCAGTGGCTCATGCCTGTGATCCCAGCACTTTGGGAGGCTGAGACGGGTGGATCACCTGAGGTCAAGAGTTCTAGACCAGCCTGGCCAACACGGTGAAACCCCGTCTCTACTAAAAATACTAAAAATTAGCCGGGCGTGGTGGCGGGCGCCTGTAGTCCCAGCTACTCGGGAGGCTGAGGCAGGAGAATGGCGTGAACCCAGGAGGCGGAGCTTGCAGTGAGCCGAGATCGCGCCACTGCACTCCAGCCTGGGCGACAGAGCGAGACTCCGTCTCAAAAAAAAAAAAAAAAAAAAAAAAAAAAAATTAGCCAGGTATGGTGGCACGTGCCAGTAGTCCCAGGTACTTGGGAGGCTGAGGCAGGAGAATTGCTTGAACCTGAGAGGTGGCGGTTGCAGTGAGCCGAGATCATGCCATTGCACTCCAGCCCGGGCGACAGAGCAAGACTCTATCTCAAAGGAAAAAAAAAAACAAAACTCACTGCAGAGAGCCTCTGCGGACAAGGGCCTGCCCCCTGCCTGCCACAGGCTCAGCACACACCCAGCGCCCTCTTAGCACGGCTGGCTTCACCTGGGCCTCAGAGGTGTGTGGACATACCCAAGCAGAGGCTGGGGAAAGGCCACAGAGAACGGGAGCCTGAGGTGGCATCCAGGAGGCACATGCAGGGCAGCAGGTGGTCCCTCAGGCTGTGGGGTCTGAGCACAGGGCTCAGGTTTCTGGGCTCGCCCTAGGGAGAGGCTGACTTCATAGATAACCAGGGCCCATGCTCAGAAGGCCCCGACCTTGGGGCTTGACCCTCTGCAGCTCTGTCTTGAAGTTCTTCGTCATCTCACCCTTGCATGTGTGTTTTGTAAGTGAAGGCTCCTGGGGCAATGCAGCATGGTCCCACCTCCCCAGGACAGGCTTTCAGCTGCCCCCAGCAGGGGCAGGATCAGGCATGTATTCCCCACGGCATCTCAGGGCAGGCATGGTGGTGGCCATCCCACCTATGGCTGGCAGGAAAGGGGCATGTCTGGTGGATGGCTGGCCAGAGCCCATGTTTCGGCAGAGGTGAGCCTCCCGTGAGTGACACCTGCATAGAGATGGGATTGGCCGTGGCCATATGCTCTGGGCTGGAGCAGTGCACCAGTAGGAACGGGGCGTGTCTGGCTCTACTTCCCCAGACGCCCTGGCCAGGGCACAGCCAATGTGTTCTTCCAGGGGTGGCAGGAAGCTCTCAGACCCCAGTGGATGCGCCCTTCATGCTGGTGGTGCACTCACTCTGCTAGGACCCCGTACCTGAGGAGCATTCCCTCAGCAGGATTCCACTCTGTGAGATCCTCTCTTCTTCCTCCCAGCCTCCCTGAGTCTGGCTGTGCCTGTCATAAACTTCTGGTCAGCCTGAGGCACCCATCAGGGATCAGCCACAAAATACACATTTGTTTAATTTCAGTGACCCCACATAGAAGCTAAATGCTCTAATATTTGCATTTAAAATAGCCATTGCACAATTTAAAGATGAATAAGAAATTCATGCTAATAATTCAAGGTTCCAATTTTTGTTCACTTAGAACAACATTAAAAAGCAAATAAAAAACAGCGAGTTGAGAGAGAGAGAGACAGAGACTAAGGAAGAAAGGAAGTGGCTTAATAGTCCCTTTGTATGGCACCTTCCTCTGCTCTTTGAACAAGCGATCCCACATTTTCATTTTGCGTTGGGCCCTGGGAGTTACGTACTGGCTCTGCCTTTAGGCCAGTGTTCCCCACTGGTAATATCCTGACGAGTTTTGCAGCAGCCAGATATTGAGGGGAAATAAGAATGCATGGCATGTAATACATTGGCTCCTTTGAATTCTCTATCTCCCCGCCACACCTTTCTTTCCTTTTTTTTTTTGAGAGAGAATCTCACTCTGTCGCCCAGACTGGAGTGCAGTGGCGTCACCTCGGCTCACCGCAACCTCCGCCTCCCAGGTTCAAGCCATTCTCCTGCCTCAGCCTCCCGAGTAGCTGGGATTACAGGCACGTGCCACCACACTCGGCTTATTTTTGTATTTTTAGTAGAGATGAGGTTTTGCCATGTTGGCCAGGCTGGTCTCGAACTCTTGACCTCAAGTGATCTGCCCGCCTTGGCCTCCCAAAGTCCTAGGATTACAGGTGTGAGCCACTGCACCAAGCCTATCTTTCCTCTTACTTTGGGAGAAATTCAGGTGGAGGGCTGCTATGGCTAAACCCAAGAACAGTCAGCGGTTGGTGAGGAACTGGAGCTTGGGAAGTATAGCTGCCAAGTATGGCAGAACCTCAGAAGATTAACTTCTGGGGAGGGCAGGAGGCATCAAACACATCATCCAAGGGAGAAGCTTTTCCCCTGGGAAGGGAAAGACTGCAGGATCTTTCCCTGTGGTCACACACACAAAAATGTAGGACATCAAAAACCATCCCAGGCGGAATAAAACAAAAGGTCAACAACAGGACTGGGGAAAATATTTCCCACACACGTGACAGACAAAAAGTTTATCTACTTAAGTACACAGACTCTTCAGATGAATAAAACACCCCCAAATCCCAGCAGAATCAAGGGCATGAATAGGCCAAGCACAAAAAATAAAACAATCTCTGTTTACAAATACACGTATATTTTTAAATGCAGGCTCATTGACATCAAGGAAATAACAACTTACAACAAAAAAACTTATCTCCGTTGTAATTAAATTACGACTGCTCAGAAGGACTCAGTGGTGTGAGGAGGTGGAGAGACAGGCATTTGCTCAATGAAGCGGGAATAGATGGAACCATAACAGAGAACATTCCAGCGTAGAAAGCTTAAAAAATGGGCATATCTGTTGGCCAGAGACTTCGCTTTCAGCAACTCAGCTTAAGGAAATAAGTAAGCACGAGTGATAGATTCAGCTCTATTAGTGGCATGTCTGACCTCTAATGGAGAAATAAGTTTTGCTATGTGAATATGTCATATAAATAACAAGTTAGGTAAAAAGTGTGTGACAGTCATATGGTGCGACGTTATGCAATCAGTAAAACAACGTAGTAGACAATTAACTGCTGGGAGAAGACATTCACATACCTACAGGAATTTATGCTAATTTTACATAGTAAAAAAAATGTCCGGGCACGGTGGCTCACGCCTGTAATCCCAGCACTTTGGAAGGCCAAGGTGGGCGGGTCACCTGAGGTCAGGAGTTCAAGACCAGCCTGGCCAACATGGTGAAATCACTGTCTTTACTAAAAATACAAAAAAAAAAAAAAAAATTAGACGGCCGTGGTGGTGCATGCCTGTAATCCCAGCTACTCAGGAGGCTGAGGCAGGAGAATCGTTTGAACTCGGGAGGAGGAGGTTGCAGTGAGCCAAGATCACACCACTGTACTCCAGCCTGGGCGACAGAGTGAGACTCTGTCTCACAATAAATAAATAAATAAAATAAATCATCTGTGTTAAATATGGACTATTTCGATAAACCAAAAAACATGCTTTTCTAGATGTAAGGAGGAAGATAAGAAAACTGGACGCAGCAGGGGCTGCTGGAGTGGGCAGGTGGGTGGTTGCCTAAACCAAAGAGCCTCTTTCTGTGCCCAGGTGGCCTAATGAAGTGCTCCATTTCCAACCCGCTTCGCTTCTGGCAAGTCTCAGATGAAAAGGGCAGCTTCATTTTTCCCATAGAAAAGGGAATATCACGTCTTGTCTTTAACATAGAAAGGAAGCAGCCCCTCCAGTGATTTCCACTGCTCCCGGAGCCACAGGCGGCTCCCCTCCACCTCTGGAAGACTGCGGCGGCCGGCCTTGCTGGCCCCGACTTCCCCTACCTGTGCCCCCTGCTTGACAGGCCAGGCCGTCTCCATTCTTCCAGCCGGCCCCATTCCTGCCTCAGGGCCTTGGTGCCGCCTGCCCCCTCCCCCAAACCTGGAACAGGCGATCCCTATCCTACCTCTTCCCACATCCTTCCGTGGTCATGAGCCTCAGCTCCCGTGATATCTCCCGTGCACCAGCCCCTGAGCTGTAGAAAGTGGCCTGCCTTCCCCTACCCTTCTTCCTTCTCCATCTCCTAACTGTTTTATTTCTTTCATTGCATTTGTCATTATTTGAAATGATCCTGTTTGTTTTTCACTTCAGTATCATCTGTGTCCCCCTTCCCAGAATGCAAGGTAGCAGGGTTACGTCCTGTCATGCTCACAGCTGCACCCCTTGCCTGACATATAATAGACGCCCCATAAACACCGGCCCCCGTATGAATGGCAGCCAGGGGCAGCAGACAGAGGAGGATGGCTATGCCGAGAATCCACCCCATCTCAGCAGCTGAACACAATACACCGCACACCGTGTTTCCTTACTCACACCATGGCCCAGGGTGGGTTGGGAGGGCCCGAGTCTATGTTGTAGCTGTGCCTACTGGGACACATGGCTTCCAAGGTTTCCGCGGCAGGGGGAGACAGAGATGGAGGGGACTCCAAGCTCTTACCAGCCTTGGTCCACAGGTGACCCAGGTCACTCCCTTTCACACAGGCCACTAGGCAAAACTGGCCATGCAGCTCCACATCAGCTACAAGGGAGACTGGGGAGGGGAGCACAGGGGTGATCGATGAGTCTGAACTGCCTGTGCCACCCCTGGACCCCGTATCCCAGCCCAGGCTCTGCCACAAAGAGATCCCAAAGGGAGCTCTGCAGGCAGAAGTCACCCCAAATGATGAGGGAAACTGAGGCAGTGCAGGGCTGCCAGGGTGGAGCTGTGCCTGCACTCAGCCTGCCTCCACCTCACCTCCTCCTCAGAGCCTGCATTCCCTGGGTCCCCACCATCACGGCCCCCACCAGCTCCTCCTCCCAGGGCTCGACGGCCTTTCCCAGGGCACAGGCTGTTGCCACCATTCTCTGCATCCAGTTCAGTGGGCAGCTCATTGCCCAGGGCTGGCCCCCAGACCCCGGGCTCTGGATGTGCCGTTGCCCAGCCCCACCTGCTCTACAGCTCCAGACAAACACCTCACTGGGAGCCCAGTCCCAGCCGGCTGCTGCCACGTCTGTCCTTCCATGCTTTTGCTTTCGCTCCAGTCATGGGGAGCCCTGTGACCAGCTGGGACTTATAAGAGGAGTGTGACAAGCCACTGGCCAGGCCTTAGAGGGCCACTTGGGGTTGTGGTTCGAGGCCCCCATAGCACCCAAGTTCAGAGACAGGGTACGGTAGGCAGTTCCTCTGTGCACAGACCCAGCCCTGCCCTGTTCAGCACAGCAGCTGCCAGCCACACTGCGGCTTCCATCCAGGTAAAAATTAATCCAAACAAAGTACTCTTCGGGGTGGCTACCAAAAAAAAGAAAAAAAAGACAAGAGTTGGTGACAATTTGGAGAGACTAGAATCCCTGTACACTGTTGGTGGGGGGCAAAATGGCACAGCCACTGTGGGAAACAGCGTGGAAACTCCTCAAAAAATTAAAGAAAGAATTACCCTGTGTCCCGCAATTCTACTTATGGGCATATAGTCAAGAGAACGGAAAACAGAGTCTGGAACACCCACGTTCACGGCAGCACTATTCACAGTAGCCCATGAGGGGGCCACTCGAGTGCCCATGGATGGCTGGATAAACAAAATGTGGCCGATCCACCCACACACGGGATACTGGTCCTCCCTGAAAAGGAAGGACATTCTTACACATGCTGCAATGTGGATGGCCCCGAGGATGTCATGCTAAGTGAAATGAGCCAGACACAAAAGGACAATTATTGTTTGATCCACTTACGTGAGGTACCCAGAGTAGTCAAATTCTTAGAAACAGAAAGTGGAGTGGTGGGTGCCAGGAGTCGGGGGGAGGGGAGGAAAGGGCTGAAACTCAATGGGCACAGTTTCAATTTTACAAGATGAAGAGTTCTGTGGATGGTGGTGGTGATGGTGGCCCAGCCACGTGAATGTGCTTACGCCACCGAATCGCACACTTAAAAATGGTGAAGACGGCGACTTATGTTCTGTATATTTCACCGCAATTAAAATTTTTTTAATTAAAATTAAAATTCTCTTGGAACAAATAAGAAGTTAAATTAAAAATTCAATTCTTCAAGGACACCAGCCACACTTCAAGTGCTCCAGAGCCCCGGTGGCTACTGCCCCAGAAAGGGCGAAACGAGCATCTCCCCAGCACCACGGGAAGCTCTGTCGCACAGCAGGGCTCTGGAAGGTCATCCTTTCTCAGAAGCTCCTACTTGCTCAATGCCCCTCCTCCCCAAGACCACCAAAGGGTCCGGCATAGCTTAGATCTGTCCCCAGGACTCTCTGGGCATGCAGAGGCTCTCAGTGAGGACACAGGGTATTCATTGTCAGGGCAACGCCAGGCTCCAGGCACGGCCGTGCCTTATCTCCCTCGCCCACGCTGCGCTCTTGCAGTGGGAGCTGGGGCTCAGATCAGAGGCAGAGACCCCCCACTGACCCTCCGCCGCCGGTCTCCCACGCCCCGGGACTCTCTGCCACGCCCCGCCGCCTCTGCAGGACACCCCCACTGTGCCCATGACAAGCACACTGTCAACACGTTTGCTGAATGAATCAGTGCTCACTTCTGTGCAACAGGGGACAACAGACACGGCCCAAATACTTTCTCAACTTCTGAGACTTGTCTCCTAAAACAGTTTCTCTGTTGTGATAAAACTCATCTCGATTTAAGAATTTTTAAATTTCTCATGCTTTTCTAGAAACGAACCTTCCCATTATTCAAAATAGGGGGTACGGCTGGATCACTAGGGTTTGAATAAAGTTGGATGGCAAAAGTGAGAGAACGTTCTAGACATCCTCCAACCAGCTGTTGTGACAGAGAGACCCTGGGCACCAGGAGAAAGGTTGATCTGCCTCCGCCGGCCTCATGAAGGACTCACCACGGGCCCCACCTTCGGTCAGCGCCCTTGGTGGGCTATCAGAAGTGACCCCTCCTGGACTGTCACTAAACAGTGCCACTGTCATGATAACAAAACCACATTTTATGTGGAAACTAAAAATGTGTTCACCCTACTGAGAGACTGAAAAGCACATTCGCTGACATTACCTCATGTAATCACATCAACCCCCACGATGAAAACACTGGCCCATTTTACAGATGAGAAAACCAAGGCTCAGAGGATGGGAGCAGCGTTCCCAACGACACGCCTGGAAAAGGCAAGGCCTGGAGTCGCCATCGGACTGTAATTCCAAGCCCAGTCCCTTCCCCGCTGGGTTGGAAGGCGACATAATGCTAGGGGAAGAATCATATTGTGAAGGCAGCCAAGATTTTATACCTACCAGTCTCACAGACCTAGCATGAGGACTTCCCAGGATAATTTAGTATGGCAAGTGCCCAGCGTGGGCCCGGCACAGTCACATAGTAGGGGCTCAATAATGTAGCCATTATGGTTTTATTGTTATTGTTATTATTATTATTATTATTATTTTTGAGACGGAGTCTCGCTCTGTCACTGAGGCTAGAGTGCAGTGGCACGATCTCAGCTCACTGCAAGCTCCGCCTCCCAGGTTCACGCCATTCTCCTGCCTCAGCCTCCCGAGTAGCTGGGACTACAGGCGCCCACCACCACCCTGGCTAATTTTTTGTATTTTTAGTAGAGACGGGGTTTCACCGTGGTCTCGATCTCCTGACCTCGTGATCCGCCCACCTCGGCCTCCCAAAGTGCTGGGATTACAGGCGTGAGCCACTGCACCCGGCCGTTATTATGATTATTGCATTAAAGGTACGTTTCAAAAATAAGATGAGGGTAAGTGTGACAACGCTCTCCCAAATAAAACAAATTCTGCCGATGCAGTGGACTTCGGCCCCCTGTATGGATAAGGCTGGGCTCCAGAGGGCTAGCTGACTCATCCAAGACCGGTCAAGAGGAAAGTGAGCATGAAGGTGGTGTCTCTGTCCAGTGTTCAGCTCACTCACATCCCGCCCTGCCCCTGAGGTATCTCTTCACCAGGGCCCTGGGGACCCTGACCGATGTGTCAGCTTGGCTCCTGGAGGGGCTCACCCCTGGTCTGAAAAGCAGAGCTGAGCAGCAGACCCCGAGCAGACCTGCACACCCTGCTGCCTGCCCCTAGCCCGGCCGCAGAGGACCTCACTCATCCACAGGTGTGGACACACAGCACGGGGTTCTAGAACTTCCCACCTGCCCGGCTTCCACACCACCTCCAGCCCTCCCTAAGCCCTGGCTTCCTCCCACAAATACCCCCCTGCCCCCTAATGCCCCACTGGCAGCATCTCACATTCCAGGCCGTGCCCTGGTCCTCCTTCTCACCCCCTTCTTTTCCCTGCAGGACTCAGCCAAGCCAGTCTGCTCCCCTGGGAGCCTGCATTTTGAAGACTGGACACCCCTCATCCCCACAGTGGCTCTGACCACATGAGGCAGAGAGAGGAAAGGCCTGCACAGTCTCCACCCACACACGGTTCAGCATCCTCGCACCTCCTGCTTAGGTTGTTGGGGGTATGGAATGAGGGGGAGGTGGTTCTTTAATCTCTTAGCATTAGGCAGACCATGGGCAGGTGCCCAGAAGACGAAGGTGGCACATAGACACCCCTTTCAATAGCCCAGACTCACAGGGAGAAAGGAATTCCCTCCCCGATTTCCAATTCCTCCCACTGCGAGCTTTAAGGAGGGGCCCTGGCTTGGTGTCTGGCCCTCGCTCTAATGCACATGAATCTCTACTTTAAACAGAAAAGGGGCTTCTGTTTGGAGCCAGAGGAAGGCAGGGCTATCCAGCTGGGGCTGAATAACGTCGCTTTATGTCTTACTATTATATTAGCTTTTCAGATAAAATAAGGTTGCCTTTTTAAATAATTTTAGTTTTAAAAGTGGCAAACATCAAGAAAACATATTTTTCAAATGACGGGACATTGAATGACATTGTCATTCAAACGACTGGAGTTTGCATAAACCCGCCTTAGCCTATGAAGCGCCTCGCCAAGTTACAATCACCCACAATGTGCAGATGAGAAAACTGAGGTCAGGGATGGTCAACTTGTCTCACCTGTGGACCCAGCAAGCCTCCCTGAGACTGTGTCACTCACCTCCGGCTAACAAGGAAATAAATCGGCAGAGCCTCAGGGGACCTGGCCCAGCTGGGCCTCTCTGGCCTGCCCAGCCCCTGGTTGACCCTCCCCGCCCCACCCTGCCCCCTCAGCCACCCCACTCACAATGTTCATGAGTGTCAGCAGGTACTTCTGTACATGCTCCTTCCCGTGGAACTGCACCACAGAGTCATCCACGCCCAGCAGGACCTCGATGTTGTAGTCGTCGTCCGCAGCATGCCTGCGTGCCCTCCGCCTCGAGCTGTTGGCGTGCTCCTCTAGGACGCCCAGGGCGCGGCTGAGGCTGTCCAGGCTGCCCAGGGAGGCCCCTGCAAGGAGAGGACACCGTCTTCAGCGGCAGGGCAAACCCACCCGGACACAACACCCACCAGGCGCCAGCTTGGCCATCCTCTCATTTAAAACTCATAGCACCCTGAACCGAGGGTATTATTCCATTTTACAGAGGAAAGCGAGGTGCAGAGGAAGATGGCAGAGACTTGCCAAGCTGTCTCAGACACAGCAGGGCCCAGACAGGCACCTCTGTGACTTCCAGGACCGCTCGTTCCCCAGCCCCTGGTAGCAACCCCAGCCACAGCAGGGGCCACAGTGGCCTCCACACGATGGATCAGACCTGCTGAGACTGTGAGAGACCCAGCCCAGCATCACCGTCTGCCTTATGGAGCCCAGGGCTGGCATTCAGCCACGGAGAGGCCGGGAACCTCAGCCCGCACTGCCTGACGCTGGAGTGGGCAGAGCCACCCCTTGCCCGCACTGCCTGATGCTGGAGTGGGTAGAGCCACCTCTTCTCCCCTGAAGGGCTGCCAGGTGCCAAAGGACTGGTGTCCCAGGTGTCATCGCCAGCTGTTATGACTGGGGAAACCGAGGCCCATCCTGGGCTGTGCATGTTCCCCAGTGTCTCCTTGGGCCCCTCCCAGAATTTTCTGCTAAGTCCTCCACTGAAGCGAGGCCCCACATCTCTGGGCCAGGTCCCGGGCCCCCTCCCCAGGTGAACGGTGCCGCCTCTGGCCTGATTGAATTGTGCAGAGACCGAGATGAACCCCTCTGTGGCAGCTCCGCTGCAGTCGGCCCTGGGCAGGCACTGACCTCCTGCCCCCAGGGTGTGCCCCTGGCCACTTAGGGCTGCCATCCTGGGGAGTCTGCCCCGGATATCGTCCCTGCCTTCTGTGCAGTGCTGTTTCTGCTGTGTTCCATGTCCTGCGGGCCTGGAGACCACCCTGGACCAGGCTTCAGTTCCCAGCCCTCCACTGCCCATCTGAAGGCCACAGCAAGGCTGACCAGGCTGACCTGCAGCATCGATGGCAGCCCCAGACCACACTGCCCACCGCCCCCCAAGCCCCAGTGTCCTGGAAGCCCCCTTTCCCTTGCACTGGTCTCTGTGTCTAAGCCAGGTCCCAGCCCCGGGGTCTCCATGGCATTCCCCAGGCAGGTCCTCAGAGACTCCTGGCCCGGGACAGACCCAGGGCTGCAGGTCATCGTGACATCACCGACCCACAGGGCGGTGGCCAGGCCCCGAGGCCCCTGCAGCTGAGGGAGACCAGCGTCCCTGCTGCACCACCTCTCTACAAAGAGTCTTCCAGAACAACACTTTTCACCCCCAACGCCTCTCTCCTGCTGCCTCTTCCAGGCAGGGACAGGCACTCCCTCCCTGTGAGAGTGGCCCAGGACAGGCCCTGGAGGCAGAACAAGGCCCCTGCAGGCGGCACGGCCACTCAGACGGTGAGGCAGCCTGGCACCAGGCCCTCATCCCGGCACACGCTTCCTCACCCAGTGCTGACAGCAGGCCACTCGGTGGGCATGGCCATTTCCGTTTTACAGATGGGGAGACCCATGGCATCCCAGCACGGCCGACTCTCAGCCAGAAGCTCTCTCCTTGCACCCTGCAGCCTGGCTCAGACAAGACAGACTGAACATGAAGTTTCAGGCACAAACCTGCAGCCCGGCTGTGGGCAAGACCAAGAGAGACAGTGGTGGAGGTGCGAGGCAGAGGGTGAGGGCTGGGACAGAGAAGAGGAGTAAGTGGGGCCAGGGCTGAGCAGCTGCTGGGGTTCCAGTACCTTCGGGGGTCCTTGTGCCACCCCCAGCTCCACAGTTCTGTGTCCCCCTCGGCGCACACACACAAGCACACACACGCGCACACACATGCACACACATGCACACACACATGCATGTACACAGCAAGGACTGCCCAGGGCCACTCCAGGGACAGGGGTGGGGCCGGCAGGCCTGCGGGCAGGGCTGTGGGGAGCCGAGCAGTCCGCTTAGCTGCCTGGATGACTCAGGGCCATCCATGCCGTTCCCAGAGGAAGCGCCAGCAACTCAAGCCTGACAGGGGGGTTGAGGAATCGCCACTCTATTTTTGTACATTTATTTCTTTGCATTTCCAACGAACAGAGACAGCTCACCTTCAGAATCACCTTGGGAAGGAGAGTGATGGCAATTTCCATAGGAAAACTCTTCCTCCCTGGGGAACAGGCCGGGCATTACCCTCTGCCCTTGTCAAACTAGGGGTCACACACGGGCGGTGCCCTCGGCAAAACCAGACCACAGAGGCACTCGTTGAGGTCACGTGGTGCCATCTGGTTGATAGTATTTGAAAATTGGGAGATTTCATGTTTAAAAAATCTAGAACATCCAGCTTCTCTTGAGGAATTAAGAGATGGGGCCACCCCAGGGGTAGCCCTGGTCTGTGAATTGAGGGGCCACACCTGGAGACAAAACACACAGGGCTTGGCTCACCAGGCCACCTGCCTGCCACCGTCAATGTCATTCTGGCACCAGAAGGCATCACAGTATGTCTTCCTGGTCCTAACCCCAGAGTCCCCATGCAGGGACCCCTCCAGACATTCCCCGTAGGAGGGCACGGGTGCCGCATCGGGACAGAGCTGGGCTGGGGCACGTCTTGAGGCTGCTTCTGCCGAGCAGGTAGTTTTTAACTAAACTGTGTGTTGCAAGCCCATTAAAAACAGCAAAGGTTTCTAAAGATTTAGAATCTGAATTTCACCTGAAATGGAATTATTATTGTTGCCATCATTATTTTAATCGTGATAATTTTGGGGGGAAATTTGGAAATTATGTTCTAGAGCACCCCCCCACCCAGGACCAGTGCCTAGAGAGACGGCCCAAGGCCCAAAGGCAAAGTGGGTGAGGAGAGGAAGACAGGGGCCTGGGCCACCTGGCAGGTGACAGCCACGCCCTGCGTCTGGCCCCTGGAAGCCTCAGTGGTGCTCAGGATGGACAGGACAAGAGGAGAAGCCCTAAGAGCAGGGGGATCTGCAATGCCCTCAGACCTGGGGCAACAGGAGCTCTGGCCCAGCCCCGCTCCTGTCCTCCTCTGTCCCAACAAGACCTGGCAGTCAGGCTGAAGCCCCAGCTTGTCAATCACGAGTGCCACCTCAGTTTTCCCCACAATAAGATTGACGCTGACCCTGTCAATCACGAGTGCCACCTCAGTTTTTCCCACATTGGGCTTAACCCAGGCCATGAAGAGACTCTGACCACATGCTGGCCCTTGCAGGCCTGTTCCCCAAATAGAGACTTGCTATAGGGAGCTCTGGCCGGTGGGCGTGGCATGGTCCTGAGTCGGCTTCCTAGTGATTCCTTTGAAGTCAACCTTGGCCTTGAGGCTGCCCACCTGCACTGGTTGCCTACCTGGTCTAATGGCCCCTGTTCCACTTGGTCCCTCCAAGGCAGAAGAGGGCTATTTGCTGCTCTCCCCTCCTCCCCTGGGAGCTCCCTGTGTAGCCCAGCCCTGCTGAGCTGTGGTGACTGGGAGCTCACACAGCCTCTGCTGTATCCCTCGGCACTCACCCCGCCTGGATGAGTGATCAGCGCACCCATCTCCTGCAGAGGCAGGAGGACGACGCTGCCCTTGGCCTTCCTTTCCTCTGTGTGCAGCCTTCCCCACAAGAAGGCGCTGGGCCCCCTGGGGGTGCTGATTGACCAAGCCCCAGAAGTCATACCCAGGTGGGCTGCAGCTACCCTGAAGGGAGGTGTCTGTGGCAGGATCCCATCTTTTAAATAGGTAACACAGAGCTTTCGAGTTCCTGGCATTCCCTGTGCTCGGGGCCCCTTTTGGATGGCAGCTGGAGATCTCTTTGCTCACATCGTGGCCAAAGAATGACACTGTGGGAAGCACTCCAGAGCCATCCTGTTTTAGAGTCTCTAGAATGGAACAAAAAGACTCTATCGAAGAGTCAATCAATAAACAGGGAGAGGATGGAATGAGGGGAGGCAGCAGTTCTGTCCAGGGAATTCCAGCAGGGGAACGGGTGGGTCACAGTAGCCACGGGCTCATCCACAGTGCCACAGTGCACAGGGCACGTGGGCGAGGGCTGCACCTGCCAGCATCCTAGGCACGCCCCGAGTCTCCAGGCAGGGGTGTGTGCACAGCCCTTCACAGTGGCAGCTCCATACCCCTAGCAGCCATCCAATCCCCTCGCCAAGGTGGAGGCGTGTCACCATCAGCATATCGTCCTATTTCAGCATCAGGGAAACAAACCAAGGAGCAGGAAAATTACATGACTCGGACAAGCCACACCACCAGAGAGGAGGAGTGGGCACGCGCCCAGGCCTCTGAGTCCAACGTTGTCCACATGCCCGGAGCCCTTCTGTACTTCACCAGCACTGAGGGGTGACTTGCGGGAATGAGAATTGTAGAAACAAGTATGATTAGACTAGAGAAGAGAAAACCTGCGACTGAGTCTGTAACCTCGGGAGCATCGTGGGATGGTGCGGGCTCTGAGGGCAGGTGCAGTGGGCAGGCACGGGCTCTGTGGGCAGGTGCAGTGGGCAGGCACAGGCTCTGTGGGCAGGTGCAGTGGGCAGGCACGGGCTCTGTGGGCAGGCGTGGGCCCTGAAGGCAGGTGCAGTGGGCAGGCGTGGGCCCTGAGGGTGGGTTCAGTGGGCACGTGTGGGCCCTGAGGGCGGGTGCAGTGGGCAGGTGTGGGCTGAGGACAGGTGCAGTGGGCAGGTGTGGGCCCTGAGGGCGGGTGCAGTGGGCAGGTGTGGGCTCTGTGGGCAGGTGCAGTGGGCAGGCACGGGCTCTGTGGGCAGGTGTGGGCTCTGAAGGCAGATGCAGTGAGCAGGCGTGGGCTCTGAAGGCAGGTGCAGTGAGCAGGCGTGGGCCCTGAGGGTGGGTTCAGTGGGCACGTGTGGGCTCTGTGGGCAGGTGTGGGCTCTGTGGGCAGGTGCAGTGGGCAGGCACGGGCTCTGTGGGCAGGTGTGGGCTCTGAAGGCAGATGCAGTGAGCAGGTGTGGGCCCTGAGGGTGGGTGCAGTGGGCAGGCACGGGCTCTGTGGGCAGGTGCAGTGGGCACATGTGGGCCCTGAGGGCAGGTGCAGTAGGCAGGCACGGGCTCTGTGGGCAGGTATGGGCTCTGAAGGCAGGTGCAGTGGGCAGGCATGGGCCCTGAGGGTGGGTGCAGTGGGCAGGTGTGGGCCCTGAAGGCAGGTGCAGTGGGCAGGCGTGGGCCCTGAGGGTGGGTGCAGTGAGCAGGCGTGGGCCCTGAGGGTGGGTGCAGTGGGCAGGTGTGGGCCCTGAGGGCGGGTGCAGTGGGCAGGTGTGGGCTCTGTGGGCAGGTGTGGGCTCTGTGGGCAGGTGCAGTGGGCAGGCACGGGCTCTGTGGGCAGGTGTGGGCTCTGTGGGCAGGTGCAGTGGGCAGGCACGGGCTCTGTGGGCAGGTGTGGGCTCTGTGGGCAGGTGCAGTGGGCAGGCACGGGCTCTGTGGGCAGGTGTGGGCTCTGAAGGCAGATGCAGTGAGCAGGCGTGGGCTCTGAAGGCAGGTGCAGTGGGCAGGCGTGGGCCCTGAGGGCGGGTGCAGTGGGCAGGCGTGGGCCCTGAGGGCAGGTGCAGTAGGCAGGCACGGGCTCTGTGGGCAGGTATGGGCTCTGAAGGCAGGTGCAGTGGGCAGGCATGGGCCCTGAGGGTGGGTGCAGTGGGCAGGTGTGGGCCCTGAAGGCAGGTGCAGTGGGCAGGCGTGGGCCCTGAGGGTGGGTGCAGTGAGCAGGCGTGGGCCCTGAGGGTGGGTGCAGTGGGCAGGTGTGGGCCCTGAGGGCGGGTGCAGTGGGCAGGTGTGGGCTCTGTGGGCAGGTGTGGGCTCTGTGGGCAGGTGCAGTGGGCAGGCACGGGCTCTGTGGGCAGGTGTGGGCTCTGTGGGCAGGTGCAGTGGGCAGGCACGGGCTCTGTGGGCAGGTGTGGGCTCTGTGGGCAGGTGCAGTGGGCAGGCACGGGCTCTGTGGGCAGGTGTGGGCTCTGAAGGCAGATGCAGTGAGCAGGCGTGGGCTCTGAAGGCAGGTGCAGTGGGCAGGCGTGGGCCCTGAGGGCGGGTGCAGTGGGCAGGCGTGGGCCCTGAGGGTGGGTGCAGTGGGCAGGTGTGGGCCCTGAGGGTGGGTGCAGTGGGCAGGTGTGGGCCCTGAGGGTGGGTGCAGTGGGCAGGCACGGGCTCTGTGGGCAGGTGCAGTGGGCAGGCACGGGCTCTGTGGGCAGGTGTGGGCTCTGTGGGCAGGTGCAGTGGGCAGGCACGGGCTCTGTGGGCAGGTGTGGGCTCTGTGGGCAGGTGCAGTGGGCAGGCACGGGCTCTGTGGGCAGGTGTGGGCTCTGAAGGCAGATGCAGTGAGCAGGCGTGGGCTCTGAAGGCAGGTGCAGTGGGCAGGCGTGGGCCCTGAGGGCGGGTGCAGTGGGCAGGCGTGGGCCCTGAGGGCGGGTGCAGTGGGCAGGCGTGGGCCCTGAGGGTGGGTGCAGTGGGCAGGTGTGGGCCCTGAGGGCGGGTGCAGTGGGCAGGCGTGGGCCCTGAGGGCGGGTGCAGTGGGCAGGTGTGGGCCCTGAAGGCAGGTGCAGTGGGCAGGCGTGGGCCCTGAGGGCGGGTGCAGTGGGCAGGTGTGGGCCCTGAAGGCAGGTGCAGTGGGCAGGCGTGGGCCCTGAGGGTGGGTGCAGTGGGCAGGTGTGGGCCCTGAGGGCGGGTGCAGTGGGCAGGCGTGGGCCCTGAGGGCAGGTGCAGTGGGCAGGCGTGGGCCCTGAGGGCGGGTGAAGTGGGCAGGTGTGGGCTGAGGGCAGGTGCAGTGGGCAGGCGTGGGCCCTGAGGGTGGGTGCAGTGGGCAGGTGTGGGCTGAGGGCGGGTGCAGTGGGCAGGTGTGGGCTGAGGGCGGGTGCAGTGGGCAGGTGTGGGCTCTGTGGGCAGGTGCAGTGGGCAGGCACGGGCTCTGTGGGCAGGTGTGGGCTCTGAAGGCAGGTGCAGTGGGCAGGCGTGGGCCCTGAGGGTGGGTGCAGTGGGCAGGTGTGGGCCCTGAGGTCAGGCAGGGGCTTTGCAGTGCTAAGGGCGGCTGGGTGTTCGCTGTCCCCTGTGCGAAGCCCAGTCCTATGCCTTTTCTGGGCTGGCCTCTTCACCTGCGATGCCCTTTTTGCTGCTGCCGCTGTGCTGGCCAAATTTAGGCCCCCTGAAAGACCCAGAAGGAAGGGAGCCCGCTGCCTCCCATGGGACTCGGAGCTCTTGAAAGACAGGAGCATGTTCTGCCCCCATCTGCCTCCTGCACAGCCCACTGCGTGCCACTAGGGGACGACAGGGACAGGGGCCGGGGCAGGGATGCTTAAAACCTGAGGACCACACTGTTCAGTGACACGGCCGACTGCTGTCCCCTCTCCGTGGGATGGCCGCCCCCTCATTGCTCTCTTCCTTCAGGTGTCTGCTGAAATGTCAGCTCCTAAGGCAGAACTTTCCTTATTTCATCCTAAATTGAAATCAGCCCTCCCCTGATTTCTCCCGACAGCACCCCGTGCTCTTCCTTCCTGTGACACTCCACTGCAGGCAGGTCTTGTCTCATTTGTGAATTTGCCTGGGCATTAACTGACTTTCCCTCTCAGATAGAGAACCCTGGGGGATGGAGACCATGGGGTCTGGTGTGCCTCAGTGTCCCCAGTGCCCCACAGGTAACCGCAGGGCTGTGAGGGGCCTGGAGCCATGGCAGAGAGGTGCTCTGGGAACAGAGGGCCCAGCAGAGGCGAGCTGGGGGCCTCTAGGGAGTTGGGAACTGGGATAGAAGGAGAGGCAGGTGCAGCAGGGCCGGAGGGGCCACACTGGGGGTGGGGAGTCGAGAACAGGAGCAAAAGTGTGGTGGCAGTTGGAGAAGCATGAGATGGAACAAAATCCAGCTACAAATTACTTGCATATGGCATAACCAAGTCAAAATGACCAGGAGGAGTTAAAACAAGTGGGGCAAAGAAACGTACCATGTAATTGCCAACCAAGGCATTTAAGGAGACAAACTGATAAAACAAACAACTCATGGAAAAAAATACAAAAGATATGAAACTTTATGCTCCTAAAGCTTCAACCTGGTGCAAGGAAGGAGAGACAAGGCCACAGTGATAGGAGCACTGTAATACATTTATTCCAGACAAGTCTGATACAGCATTAGGTAGGGATAGAAACTATTTGAATTAATAGGAAAACCTAACGTTCAAACCCAACAGCCAGAACACGTGACCTTGTCAAGCACACATGGGAGAAGTTCCACATTTTACCACATTAGGACACAACTCAAAAACTGTGCCCACAATCACCATTACTGAGACACATTAGGACACAACTCAAAAATCGTGCCCACAATCACCATTACTGAGACACATTAGGACACAACTCAAAAACCGTGCCCACAATCACCATTACTGAGACAAAATCAGAGATAATAATAAAACCCTAAACCCTAAACATCTGAAATTAAAAGCACCGTTCTAATAGGCCTAGACTAAATAGAAAATATACATTCCACTCATGGCTCAAGTAGAAAACCTGAAGAAACCAATAACCTCAGAAGAAATTGAAAGAGCCGTCAAAGAAATGCTTCCATAGAAGAGTTTAACCAAACCCACAAGGAACAGATACTCCTCATCTTACATAAAATAAGAATGCAAAGATCAATACTTCCTGAGCATAGGAATAACCCGCGAGAAAGCAGAGTGGAAAAAAGAGCTTATCGAGGGAGGAGCCAAGATGGCCGAATAGGAACAGCTCCGGTCTACAGCTCCCAGCGTGAGCGACGCAGAAGACGGGTGATTTCTGCATTTCCATCTGAGGTACCGGGTTCATCTCACTGGGGAGTGCCAGACAGTGGGCGCAGGCCAGTGGGTGCGCGCACCGTGCGCGAGCCGAAGCAGGGCGAGGCATTGCCTCACCTGTGAAGCGCAAGGGGTCAGGGAGTTCCCTTTCCGAGTCAAAGAAAGGGGTGACGGACGCACCTGGAAAATCGGGTCACTCCCACCCGAATATTGCGCTTTTCAGACCGGCTTAAAAAACGGCGCACCACGAGACTATATCCCACACCTGGCTCGGAGGGTCCTACGCCCACGGAGTCTCGCTGATTGCTAGCACAGCAGTCTGAGATCAAACTGCAGGGCGGCAGCGAGGCTGGGGGAGGGGCGCCCGCCATTGCCCAGGCTTGCTTAGGTAAACAAAGCAGCCGGGAAGCTGGAACTGGGTGGAGCCCACCACAGCTCAAGGAGGCTTGCCTGCCTCTGTAGGCTCCACCTCTGGGGGCAGGGCACAGACAAACAAAAAGACAGCAGTAACCTCTGCAGACTTAAATGTCCCTGTCTGACAGCTTTGAGGAGAGCAGTGGTTCTCCCAGCACGCAGCTGGAGATCTGAGAACGGGCAGACTGCCTCCTCAAGTGGGTCACTGACCCCTGACCCCTGAGCAGCCTAACTGGGAGGCACCCCCCAGCAGGGGCACACTGACACCTCACACGGCAGGGTATTCCAACAGACCTGCAGCTGAGGGTCCTGTCTGTTAGAAGGAAAACTAACAAACAGAAAGGACATCCACACCGAAAACCCATCTGTACATCACCATCATCAAAGACCAAAAGTAGATAAAACCACAAAGATGGGGAAAAAACAGAACAGAAAAACTGGAAACTCTAAAATGCAGAGCACCTCTCATCCTCCAAAGGAACGCAGTTCCTCACCAGCAACGGAACAAAGCTGGATGGAGAATGATTTTGACGAGCTGACAGAAGAAGGCTTCAGACGATCAAATTACTCTGAGCTACAGGAGGACATTCAAACCAAAGGCAAAGAAGTTGAAAACTTTGAAAAAAATTTAGAAGAATGTATAACTAGAATAACCAATACAGAGAAGTGCTTAAAGGAGCTGATGGAGCTGAAAACCAAGGCTCGAGAACTACGTGAAGAATGCAGAAGCCTCAGGAGCCGATGCGATCAACTGGAAGAAAGGGTATCAGCAATGGAAGATGAAATGAATGAAATGAAGCGAGAAGGGAAGTCTAGAGAAAAAAGAATAAAAAGAAATGAGCAAAGCCTCCAAGAAATATGGGACTATGTGAAAAGACCAAATCTATGTCTGATTGGTGTACCTGAAAGTGACGGGGAGAATGGAACCAAGTTGGAAAACACTCTGCAGGATATTATCCAGGAGAACTTCCCCAATCTAGCAAGGCAGGCCAACATTCAGATTCAGGAAATACAGAGAACGCCACAAAGATACTCCTCGAGAAGAGCAACTCCAAGACACATAATTGTCAGATTCACCAAAGTTGAAATGAAGGAAAAAATGTTAAGGGCAGCCAGAGAGAAAGGTCGGGTTACCCTCAAAGGGAAGCCCATCAGACTAACAGCGGATTTCTCGGCAGAAACCCTACAAGCCAGAAGAGAGTGGGGGCCAATATTCAACATTCTTAAAGAAAAGAATTTTCAACCCAGAATTTCATATCCAGCCAAACTGAGCTTCATAAGTGAAGGAGGAATAAAATACTTTACAGACAAGCAAATGCTGAGAGATTTTGTCACCACCAGGCCTGCCCTAAAAGAGCTCCTGAAGGAAGCGCTAAACATGGAAAGGAACAACTGGTACCAGCCGCTGCAAAATCATGCCAAAATGTGAAGACCATCGAGACTAGGAAGAAACTGCATCAACTAATGAGCAAAATCACCAGCTAACATCATAATGACAGGATCAATATTGTTAACATAACAATATTAACTTTAAATGTAAATGGACTAAATTCTCCAATTAAAAGACACAGACTGGCAAGTTGGATAAAGAGTCAAGACCCATCAGTGTGCTGTATTCAGGAAACCCATCTCACGTGCAGAGACACACATAGGCTCAAAATAAAAGGATGGAGGAAGATCTACCAAGCAAATGGAAAACAAAAAAGGGCAGAGGTTGCAATCCTAGTCTCTGATAAAACAGACTTTAAACCAACAAAGATCAAAAGAGACAAAGAAGGCCATTACATAATGGTAAAGGGATCAATTCAACAAGAGGAGCTAACTATCCTAATTATATATGCACCCAATACAGGAGCACCCAGATTCATAAAGCAAGTCCTGAGTGACCTACAAAGAGACTTAGACTCCCACACATTAATAATGGGAGACTTTAACACCCCACTGTCAACATTAGACAGATCAACGAGACAGAAAGTCAACAAGGATACCCAGGAATTGAACTCAGCTCTGCACCAAGCAGACCTAATAGACATCTACAGAACTCTCCACCCCAAATCAACAGAATATACATTTTTTTCAGCACCACACCACACCTATTCCAAAATTGACCACATAGTTGGAAGTAAAGCTCTCCTCAGCAAATGTAAAAGAACAGAAATTATAACAAACTATCTCTCAGACCACAGTGCAATCAAACTAGAACTCAGGATTAAAAATCTCACTCAAAGCCGCTCAACTACATGGAAACTGAACAACCTGCTCCTGAATGACTACTGGGTACATAACGAAATGAAGGCAGAAATAAAGATGTTCTTTGAAACCAACGAGAACAAAGACACAACATACCAGAATCTCTGGGATGCATTCAAAGCAGTGTGTAGAGGGAAATTTATAGCACTAAATGCCCACAAGAGAAAGCAGGAAAGATCCAAAATTGACACCCTAACATCACAATTAAAAGAACTAGGAAAGCAAGAGCAAACACATTCAAAAGCTAGCAGAAGGCAAGAAATAACTAAAATCAGAGCAGAACTGAAGGAAATAGAGACATAAAAAACCCTTCAAAAAATCAATGAATCCAGGAGCTGGTTTTTTGAAAGGATCAACAAGATTGATAGACCGCTAGCAAGACTAATAAAGAAAAAAAGAGAGAAGAATCAAATAGACACAATAAAAAATGATAAAGGGGATATCACCACTGATCCCACAGAAATACAAACTACCATCAGAGAATACTATAAACACCTCTACGCAAATAAACTAGAAAATCTAGAAGAAATGGATACATTCGACACATACACTCTCCCAAGACTAAACCAGGAAGAAGTTGAATCTCTGAAGAGACCAATAACAGGCTCTGAAATTGTGGCAATAATCAATAGTTTACCAACCAAAATGAGTCCAGGACCAGATGGATTCACAGCCGAATTCTACCAGAGGTACAAGGAGGAGCTGGTACCATTCCTTCTGAAACTATTCCAATCAATAGAAAAAAGAGGGAATCCTCCCTAACTCATTTTATGAGGCCAGCATCATCCTGATACCAAAGTCTGGCAGAGACACAACCAAAAAAGAGAATTTTAGACCAATATCCTTGATGAACATTGATGCAAAAATCCTCAATAAAATACTGGCAAACCGAATCCAGCAGCACATCAAAAAGCTTATCCACCATGATCAAGTGGGCTTCATCCCTGGGATGCAAGGCTGGTTCAATATATGCAAATCAATAAATGTAATCCAGCATATAAACAAAGCCAAAGACAAAAACCACATGATTATCTCAATAGATGCAGAAAAAGCCTTTGACAAAATTCAACAACCCTTCATGCTAAAAACTCTCAATAAATTAGGCATTGATGGGACATATTTCAAAATAATAAGAGCTATCTATGACAAACCCACAGCCAATATCATACTGAATGGGCAAAAACTGGAAGCATTCCCTTTGAAAACTGGCATAAGACAGGGATGCCCTCTCTCACCGCTCCTATTCAACATAGTGTTGGAAGTTCTGGCCAGGGCAATCAGGCAGGAGAAGGAAATAAAGGGTATTCAATTAGGAAAAGAGGAAGTCAAATTGTCCCTGTTTGCAGACGACATGATTGTTTATCTAGAAAACCCCATTGTCTCAGCCCAAAATCTCCTTAAGCTGATAAGCAACTTCAGCAAAGTCTCAGGATACAAAATCAATGTACAAAAATCACAAGCATTCTTATACACCAACAACAGACAAACAGAGAGCCAAATCATGAGTGAACTCCCATTCACAATTGCTTCAAAGAGAATAAAATACCTAGGAATCCAACTTACAAGGGATGTGAAGGACCTCTTCAAGGAGAACTACAAACCACTGCTCAAGGAAATAAAAGAGGATACAAACAAATGGAAGAACATTCCATGCTCATGGGTAGGAAGAATCAATATCGTGAAAATGGCCATACTGCCCAAGGTCATTTACAGATTCAATGCCATCCTCATCAAGCTACCAATGACTTTCTTCACAGAATTGGAAAAAACTACTTTAAAGTTCATATGGAACCAAAAAAGAGCCCGCATTGCCAAGTCAATCCTAAGCCAAAAGAACAAAGCTGGAGGCATCACACTACCTGACTTCAAACTATACTACAAGGCTACAGTAACCAAAACAGCATGGTACTGGTACCAAAACACAGATATAGATCAATGGAACAGAACAGAGCCCTCAGAAATAACGCCGCATACCTACAACTATCTGATCTTTGACAAACCTGAGAAAAACAAGCAATGGGGAAAGGATTCCCTATTTAATAAATGGTGCTGGGAAAACTGGCTAGCCATATGTAGAAAGCTGAAACTGGATCCCTTCCTTACACCTTATACAAAAATCAATTCAAGATGGATTAAAGATTTAAACGTTAGACCTAAAACCATAAAAACCCTAGAAGAAAACCTAGGCATTACCATTCAGGACATAGGCATGGGCAAGGACTTCATGTCCAAAACACCAAAAGCAATGGCAACAAAAGACAAAATTGACAAATGGGATCTAATTAAACTAAAGAGCTTCTGCACAGCAAAAGAAACTACCATCAGAGTGAACAGGCAACCTACAACATGGGAGAAAATTTTCGCAACCTACTCATCTGACAAAGGGCTAATATCCGGAATCTACAATGAACTCAAACAAATTTACAAGAAAAAAACAAACAACCCCATCAAAAAGTGGGCAAAGGACATGAACAGACACTTCTCAAAAGAAGACATTTATGCAGCCAAAAAACACATGAAAAAATGCTCATCATCACTGGCCATCAGAGAAATGCAAATCAAAACCACTATGAGATATCATCTCACACCAGTTAGAATGGCAATCATTAAAAAGTCAGGAAACAACAGGTGCTGGAGAGGATGTGGAGAAATAGGAACACTTTTACACTGTTGGTGGGACTGTAAACTAGTTCAACCATTGTGGAAGTCACTGTGGCGATTCCTCAGGGATCTAGAACTAGAAATACCATTTGACCCAGCCATCCCATTACTGGGTATATACCCAAAGGACTATAAATCATGCTGCTATAAAGACACATGCACACGTATGTTTATTGCGGCATTATTCACAATAACAAAGACTTGGAACCAACCCAAATGTCCAACAATGATAGACTGGATTAAGAAAATGTGGCACATATACACCATGGAATACTATGCAGCCATAAAAAATGATGAGTTCATGTCCTTTGTAGGGACATGGATGAAATTGGAAACCATCATTCTCAGTAAACTATCGCAAGAACAAAAAGCCAAACACCGCATATTCTCACTCATAGGTGGGAATTGAACAATGAGATCACATGGACACAGGAAGGGGAATATCACACTCTGGGGACTGTTGTGGGGTGGGGGGAGGAGGGAGGGATAGCATTGGGAGATATACCTAATGCTAGACGACAAGTTAGTGGGTGCAGCGCACCAGCATGGCACATGTATACATATGTAACTAACCTGCACAATGTGCACATGTACCCTAAAACTTAAAGTATAATAAAAAAAAGAAAAAAAAAAAAAGAAAAAAGAGCTTATCAGCTATAACAGCAAAACTCCCAAGTACCTAAGAACAAACAAAAACTAATGAATGTTCAACGACTACACAAAACGTAGTATAATATAGTCTAAGATCTCCAAAAACACAAAAGAAGACCTCAGTAAATGAAGATACACGGACATAATCCTGGACTGGAAGTTGGTCCTCCTGCAAATGAATCAAGAAATTTGGCATAATCTCCGTCAAATAATTGTTAAAACCCAACAAAGTGATTCCAGCATTCATCTGGAAGACCACACGTGACACCAGACAGAAGAATAATGAAAAAGAATGATAATGAGGAGGCATATTTTTTTCAAATTAATGCAGTGTATTATAAAATAATATTAATGAAAACGTAGTTGTGTCAGTGTCATGAAAGAAACAGATCAATGGAGCTGAATAAAACTTCCAAAAACAGGCTGGGTGCAGTGGCTCACGCCTGTAATTCCAGTACTTTGGGAGGCCAAGGCAGGTGGATCACCTGAGGTTGGGAGTTTGCGACCAGCCTGACCAATATGGAGAAACCCTATCTCTACTAAAAATACAAAATTAGCTGGGCGTGGTGGTGCATGCCTGTAATCCCAGCTACTCGGGAGGCTGAGGCAGGAGAACCGTTTGAACCGGGGAGGCGGAGGCTGTGGTAAGCCGAGATCACGCCATTGCACTCCAGCCTGAGCAACAAGAGTGAAACTCCATCTCAAAAACACAAAACAAAACAAAAAAACTTCCAAAAACAGATCCAAGAATATGTGGGGTTTCCAGGTTAAAATGGCAGATTGAACACAGATATCTGATTTGGCTCCTTTCTAGAATCCCATTAAAAGTTCAGTAAAGAAATTTAAAAAGAATTTAAAGTCACAAGCCTCCAAGGATAGGGAGAGCAGGAGGGGAAGAAATAACAAGGGAACCGTGGGAGGCTGGAAACAGATGGGCAAGTGGTAACAGACTTGGTGTATCAAGAAAGCTGAATCCCAGGCTGGCCAAGAAGACAGCCACATTCTACAAAGTCTCCCGGAGAATAAGAAGAGGGGAAAATCAGGTTACAGGAGAGGTCATAGACAAAGAATTGGAATCAGAATGACTCAGAGTTCTCAAAAGCAGCATTCGATGCAGGAAAACAGTGGAGGAAAGCCTTCAGAATTCTGAAGGAAAATGATTGTCCAACTGGAATTCTGCATCCAGACACATTCCCCATCAAGTGTGAAAGTGGAATAAGGACATTTCTAGACATGTCAGTTCTCAAAAGATTTACGTGACAAGCACTCCTCTCAAGAAGCTACTGAAAGGTGTGCGCCATCAAAAACAAAAAAGGCAACAAAGAAAGAGTAAGACACAGACAGAGAAAACGGGAGCCCAACACAGACAGAGAAAATGGGAGCCCAACACAGAAGACATGGCCTGGGAGGCCCATGGAGGGTGGTGAGAAGTGACCCTGAGGTGATGGCTCTGCACCAGACGTGGAGAGCGACTGAGCCATACTGAGCAGTGTGACCCACGGGGTGAACTGTCTTCACCAAGACCCCACCTCCATCAGGCCATCTGTAGCCCGGGGACAAAATGCCCAGGACAGCCCGGACTAGGTTCTTGGTAGTACTTGGCTTGGCCATGTGCCAATGAGGGGTGATCCCCTCCTCTGCTGAGGACGCACGACATTCACAGAAGTTTCCAGCTTTCCCCCCACCGAGAGCTGGAGGCAGGCCGTGGTGAGCTTAGAAGCAGGACGTACAGGTCAGCCCCCTCCCTCTGACTATTTCCGCTGCAGGTCCAGCGCGTGGTCCCCACCTTGGCCCTACCAGGTGGCTGACTGTGCTGAGCCCAAGACTTCCTCGAGACCTTCCTCATGACTTCCCCAGGATGGGCCTTGTCAGTTCCCAGAGAAGCAGGGGTCAGACCACGACCTGGAGACTGATCTGCTCACCTCCGGGAACCTCCATCCAGCGGGGGCAGTGCCGCCCTCTCCTTGCACCGCCAGCGTGTGCCAGCTCTCCGCTTTAATATTAATCGTCTTTGATATTCATTTGCATGTAATTATAAATAGTTGCTCAAGTAGCGATACAGTGAATAAAATTAGTAAATGATAAAGGTAGCAAACGGTGCTAGGAAGCGGCGGAGGTGGGGCAGGAGGGGACAACCTGGCAGTCGGGCACTACTGAGGGGATCATGGGGAAGAGCAGCATGCGGCTCATATCCTAAAGATACAGGATGTCTATCGGATAGCCCAGTGCCCTCCTTGGACTGACCCTTGGCCCGTGGGCCATTGTTCGGCCCCATGGACTGGCTTGCAGATGGGCAAACTTGCACAGGTCTGTAAGGAGGCAATGGGGAGCTGCCCCTTGCAGCATTGCTTGGGTGGAGTGAGGGGAGCTGGAAACAACACGGGGGTCATCAGTGGGTGAGAGGAGAAGCAAATGTGGTGGGGGCATCCCATAAAGTGCTACCAAGGTTAGAAGTTTGATATCTACATAGATGGATGGATCTTAAAAACAGAGTGCCAAGTGCAAAAGGTAAGAAACAGAATGAGACACAATTCAGAGCAACTTACGTAAATTACGGATACACAGACACAAGACAGCAACACTCATGTTGCAAAAATGTACACTAACGAAAGGATACGGTTTGATCACCTGAAATGGTTGCTCACTGCAGGAGAAAATCAGAAGGAAGAGAGCAGGCTGGGGAGATAAATGGCTTTTGTTTCTTTCTTTGTTTTAATGATGTTAGGACAACTGGTTAGAGGGAGGAAAAGGTCAAATTTTGACCTCATGCCTTAAGCAAAAACAGATTCCAAGTGGATGAGATGATCAAAAGGAAGTCATGGAAGTGCTAGAATAAAATGTAGCTTGGCACCTTTTTATCATCTTGCTGTTGGGCGGGCTTTGGGTTCCAAGCCTAGGGCTCTTTCCCAGCCCTCTCCTTAGCTGCCCCCTCCCCTGTGAGCAGTTTCCCACTCTGCTGGACTCTGCTGGCTGAATGCAAGGGCAGATGGCACACTTGCTAGGGGATGGTGTGAGGGGGGATGGGCACACTCGCTAGGGGATGGTGCAAGGGGGGATGGGCACACTCACTAGGGGATGGTGCAAGGGGGGATGGGCACTCTCTCTAGGGGATGGCACAGGGGAATGGGCACACTCTCTAGGGGATGGCGCAAGGGGGGATGGGCACACTAGGGGATGGTGCAAGGGGGGATGGGCACACTCACTAGGGGATGGCGCAGGGGAATGGGCACACTCTAGGGGATGGCGCAAGGGGGGATGGGCACACTCTCTAGGGGATGGCGCAAGGGGGGATGGGCACACTAGGGGATGGTGCAAGGGGGGATGGGCACACTCACTAGGGGATGGCGCAAGGGGGGATGGGCACTCTCTCTAGGGGATGGCACAAGGGGGGATGGGCACACTCACTAGAGGATGGCGCAGGGGGATGGGCACACTCCCTAGGGGATGGTGTGAGGGTGGATGGGCACTCTCTCTAGGGGATGGTGTGAGGGGGGATGGGCACACTAGGGGATGGCACAAGGGGGGATGGGCACACTCACTAGGGGATGGCGCAGGGGGATGGGCACACTCCCTAGGGGATGGTGTGAGAGTGGATGGGCACACTCTCTAGGGGATGGTGTGAGGGTGGATGGGCACACTCTCTAGGGGATGGTGCAAGGGGGGATGGGCACACTCTCTAGGGGATGGCACAAGGGGGGATGGGCACACTCACTAGGGGATGGCGCAGGGGGATGGGCACACTCACTAGGGGATGGTGTGAGGGTGGATGGGCACACTCTAGGGGATGGTGCAAGGGGGGATGGGCACACTCTCTAGGGGATGGCACAAGGGGGTATGGGCACACTCCCTAGGGGATGGTGCAAAGGGGGATGGGCACACTCACTAGGGGATGGTGCAAGGGCAGATGGCACACTCTCTAGGGGATGGTGCGAGGGTGGATGGGCACACTCACTAGGGGATGGTGCAAGGGGGGATGGGCACACTCTCTAGGGGATGGCGCAAGGGCAGATGGGCACACTTACTAGGGGATAGCCTGAGGGCGGACAGGCACACTCACTAGGTAGGGGATGGCCTGAGGGCAGACGGCACACTCACTGAGGCACCTGCACACAGAGGTGCTGTGCTACTGCCTCAACCTGCCAACCATGTGGATGGGAACAAATCATCCTTTTTCCAGTGCTTTGGAGTCCCCAAAACGTAAGTCCTAATGACCGCCCTGCAGAGCCAGAACTGCCATACTGCCCAGAAGAGGAGAGGGAGGCTCAGGGAATTAGACTAAGGCCATGATGTTGGCAAATGGCCAGGCCAGAATGCCAGCCCAGTTCCTGCACACAAGCACTGCCAGGGCCTGCAGGGGCCACCACCAGGCTCAGGAGGACCAAAGCCTGGAGCACCAGCAGCCTCTCCTCCAACATGAGGAGCCCCACCCAGGGGAGGTCAATGGGAACAAGGTCATCCCCTCCATTTGTTACCAACCAAGAGACAGTTGCTCTGTGGCTGTGTATTCCCCTAAAGATAATCATGAAGATGAAATATGTTTATGTGGAAGTGTAATCAGGACACGGCAGAAAGCCCTGCTTGGAAGCAGGCAGGCTCTTTGGAGGCTCTGGGAAGCAGAAGGCAGGCTCAGCCCCACGGGGGCCATCAGCACAGAGCCCCGCTGGTGCACTTTATTAAAAGACGCTCATTAGGGTTATTACATCCCAGCCCTTTATAACTTTATTACTAACTTTGAATTAATTTTTGCAACTTCAACAGACACAGCGCATCCAATGCCATTTTTATGACCTGAGGTGGATCGGAGGGTGGGGAGGGGCTCCCGGGGCCGGCCTGGCCATCAGGAGCGCATCAGGAACCGCTGTGCCGAATCTCAGGGGCAGTCCTGACAGTTCTCTAAACTCCCATGGGATGGGCTGCCCCACGGACAGATGGACGCTCCAGCCCAGGCCTGCTCAGCCTTAGCCGTGCTTCAGGGAGAAAAAGGAAGCACTAAAGGAGAGAAGGCCTCTCCGGTCCAGTCCTCAGAACATACCCCCGCACAGCAGAGGACAAAGGACACCCCTCAGTGGTGGACACAGAAGGTCCTGGCCTGCCCAGCACCTGCACACCCTCACAGAGCCACCTGGGGTTGCGCAGCACGGTGGCCTGCCCTGTCTGGCCATTACACCTTTGCTGCTAGTAAACCGCCCTCCCCTATTTGCACCCCATATGGCTCATGGGGAGCCAATCCCACTGCACCCTAGCTCCAGGAGTGCCCAAGGGGTCCTGTTAGGCCACTGGAACCCGATGCTGTGTGTTGGTGTGCACAGGAAGACTCCCATGCTTTCCTCTCTGCTGGGAAAATGTGACTCTGGGGCTGCTAAGTACCTCCTTCTCCCAGGAGCAGCAGAGGCAAGAGATGAGGGCAGCCCCGTGTGCTGCTGACACTGTTCAGGTCCCCAAATCCAGCTGTGGCTGAAGCTGATGCACCCCTGGACATCCTAATTATTCAAGTCAATTCATTTAGCTTTCTGTCTCTTGCAACCACGAGAGTCCTGTGTGCCCTTACAGACACAGACAGCCAAATGTGCTGGCCTGAGAGAGACACCATGGTTTGGCTTTGCAGCCACAGCTCTCTTGAACGATTGAGGCATCAGACCAAGCCACTCTCTTCTGCCCTGTGCCTGCACCTCCCAGTGTGGGGCGAGGAGAAGGTCTGCAGTATTTAAGGTCTATGACCAGAAAAGGGGCCAGGCTCTGGTCCGGCTCCCAGATACGTGTCCTTGGGAAATGGTGCCCAGCAGAGGTGTGAGGCTGCTGAGGTTAAGCCCAAGCCAGCAGGGCCATGCTGAGTGACCAGCAGCTGTGCGAGCCCCTCTGAGGTGTCCTGCAGCAGGGCTGGGGCCTCCTGTCTACAGCCCTCACAGAGGTTCCCAAACACAACTTCCCCCTCTTCACCCCAGGGCTGGGGCCTCCTGTCTACAGACCCCACAGAGGTTCGCAAACACAACTTCCCCTTCATCCCCCCAGCACCCGCCGAACTACCGAGGCTCCTCTGCACCTGCCCTGTGCCACTCTCCAGCGGCCCCTGCAGCCCACTCACCTCCAAGGATTCACGGGGGTCTCGGGGCCTTCAGAGGCTGGGGCGGGTGACAAGAGCCAGCAAGCCCTGCCCCTGCCTAGCATCTGCTTAAGCCAAGGAGGGTCCCCAGGACTCACCACAGCCCCCAGGGCTCCAAGCCTTCCCTCTGCTGGGCAGTTGGCCCAGGGAAGGGGAGCTGGCCTGGGTAATCTCACGGGGGCACCACAGCACACGGCAGCCAAGTGGTGGGGGCCAATGGAGAGGCCGGCAGGTCTTTTATTGAAAATATTCACTGTGAACTTCAGAACAAAACAAAGATCCCCATGGGTCCCAACGGAAGGGAGAATTCCCAGGGGCTGTGTTCTGAATGCAGGGGAGGTGGGGGCCGGCAAGTGGGGTGCTGACAGCCAGTGCCACGGGACCCATGTGGCCGGAGGCTTGGCCAGTGGCTCAGCAGATGACAGGCGGAAAATCCCTGTCACCAGCCTGGTACATGCTCCAGAGCCCCTGATTTGGACATCATCTGGAAGCCTGGCATTGCTCCCCGGAAGGCCTCAGGTACCTTACACTCAGAAGGTCCAGGGCCTGCTGCCTCCTCTGCCCGCACGTGCACCTCCGGCTGCACTGCCAGCTGCATCGTCCACCTAGGGGGTGGGGCCCGCATGCAGCCAGGTCCATGCCAGGAGCAGAACCTGCCTCTCCCCCTCCCTCAAAGGCAGCTCCCTCCTCACTCCTCAGGGTCTCTGGAACCCACCCCTCCACCCTCTATGCCCTCTGTACTGCCCACGCTCCTGACTCCAGCAGCGTCTGCACCTTCTCCATCTCTGCACTCTTCAAATCCAAGTTCCAAGGCATTTCTTTACCTGCCAACCTCAGTTTCCCTTGTTGTGGCCTTCATGTCCTTTGACGTTGAGCCCTGCGTTCATGCAGGGTGGGCGTGGGCCCTGCAGGGGTGAGGTACTGGTCCCCTGGGAAGGACTTGCAGCCAACACAAGCGGGAGGTCTCAGATGCTGCCTGACCCTGTGCAAATGAGGCCCTCTCCTACCCGGCCATGAGCCACGTGCAGGGACTCAGCACCTGCCTCTGCTCCCTCCTCCTTCTTGACCCCTCTAGGTCAGGAGTCCAGGCACACAGCAGTGCTGGGGTGCTGGGGCCAAGCACGGGCTCTTCCTAGCTGATTGTGGGACCTGGGGCAGCACTGCACGGTGGGCCACACTGTGCCACCAAGCTGCCTTCCTAGGAGGAAGAGTTCCCCAGATGCCCGGGCACCAGGGACTTCACACACCTCCTGTTTCTTCTTCATGGTAGCCGGTGGAGTGGGCACGGGACCTCTCTTACGCAAATGAGGGAACAAGCCCTGGGCCCAGGCAACAGGCACCCCTGCGTGACCCCAGCAACTGGCTCTGTCCCCCGCATCCCGAGCTTCCAATGGCCCATGGTGGTGATTGCACCTGGTCCAGCAGCCAAGAGGGAGCTGAAGGTACCAGGGCCCTGGCCCAGCTGAGGACCTTGCTGCCGTCACCCACCATGACCCTTGGGCACAAAGACCCCCCACTTTCAGTCATGGCACCAAGCACAGTCCGTGTCTGACCAGGGCCTGCTCAAGGAGCAGGAGTGACCGAGGACAACCCCGGGGACTACCCCAGCCCTCCCCCATGCTGGGGGTGGAAGGG
The DNA here is from genome assembly GCF_029281585.2 of Gorilla gorilla gorilla. NCBI lineage: Eukaryota > Metazoa > Chordata > Mammalia > Primates > Hominidae > Gorilla > Gorilla gorilla. Next base: position 183,206,865 of record NC_073228.2, read on the forward strand.
TGGTGAGGCCTGGGGCCTCCTGACGCTCCCATGCCCTGATGTCCCATCCTCCAGGACGCTCCCATGCCCCTGCGCCTCCTGAGGGGGCAGGGAAACCCCGTGTGGGTGAGCAGCAGCCAGGCTCCCTGGATCTGCCCAGAGAAGAGCCCCCCGCAGAGGTGATGCAATGCTCACAACACCCCCGTCAGCTCAAGACCCTCAGCCCTCTCTCCCAGTGAGTGGCAGGGACCTCCCTTTCCCCTCAGGCTGCTGGGCCCCCAAACCACATGTCCTCCTTCCCTCTGCTCCAGCCCCCCCTGGGGCAGAGCAGCAGGCCTGCCCAACCTTTGTTTCTGGTCTCTCCTGTCCTTCACGCCTGGCTGTGGGATCTTCTCTCAGACCTGCCTTTCCCACGGGTAAATCCCAAGGTGCAGACTCAAAGACAGCACCGAGAGGCCCCCAGTGCAGCCGCCACTCTGGGCCCAGAGGCCAGGCCATCCAACCCTGCAGGGACGGGAGGTTCCTCCCATTTGTCTTCCTGTGTGAACTCCGTGGGTCCAGAAGCCTGAGTTTGGGGGTGGTGACAATTGGCCCTGGTGGACCCCACACACTCCTGTCCCATGATGCTTCCTGCCCTAGAATACCCCAGCTGCAGTTGAGGAGCACACAGCACCCAGCACCCAGACCACGGTGTTGACAAGGCTTAATTTGATCAGCCCTATTTCGAGAAGGGAGGAAATCAGAAATCAGAGTGAGCGCTGAGTCCCGAAAATTTAATCCCCAAGGCAGCCTCACAGGGCCTTTCCTCCCCAACCGGGGTGGGTGGCAGGCATGCACTCCAAGCCCAGATCCCAGGGCCACCCTGAGAACCAGGAGGGGAGGGAGGGCCACCCTGCCTGCAGAGAGGATGGCAAAGGCCCTGCTTGCCGGGCCCCAGCTGCCCCCAACAGTGCAAGGGCTCAGAAGACTGGACCAGCAGCTGGCCGGGCAGAAACTATAAAAATCATCCTAATTCTACTTTAAAAGGCTGGGGTTTCCTTTTCTTGCTTAAAAGCTGGTGTGACCCTTCCAGGTAGCAGCCAGTGGCAGGCCTGTGGCTCACTGAGATGGGCTGGGTGGGTGGCCCTCTGGCCCGTGCTCACCAACCAGCTGCCCATGTGCTCCTGCCTGCCCCACAGAGGTGACGTGGCTGCCATCACAGCCTTGCATGTTGTGAACTGACTCCTGCCAAGCCCTGAGGGGGCATCAAGTCTGGCAGCAGTCCCTGCAGGGCCCAGCTGCCTCTGAACCTCCAGCATGCTTCTCCCAGGGCAGGAGCACCCTCCCCAGAGCGCCCAGTCCTGTTGCCACTTTCTGCCAGGCAACCCCTCCCCCTGCTTCCAGGTCCAGCCTGACTTTCCTCCTGTTTGCAACAGTTCCTACCTGCCTGCCCTGGGCCCATGCCCTCCACCAGGACAAATCACTGTCTCCTTCTCTGGCTCCCAAAACCTTCATTTTTATTCATTTGTTCATTGTTCATTCACTCGTCAAGTATTTTGCTAACTACCATTTGCCAGCCTCGGGTGGCACCACCTCTTGGAGAGCGCTCTGGGGTGTCACCATCACAGGCTGGCCTGCTCAGTGATCACTCCTCAGACACATGCACACACACACATGCACGCAGTCACATACACACATGCACACACACGAATGCACTCACACATACACATGCACACTCACACGAATGCACTCACACATGAATGCATTCACACACTCACATGCACACTCACACGAATGCACACACACATGCACTCACACACATGCACTCACACACACACATGCACACTCACACGAATGCACTCACACACGAATGCATTCACACACGCGAATGCACTTGCACACGCATGCTGTGCGAATGCACTCGCATACACACATGCACATTGACACACGAATGCACTCACACATGCACTCACACACACACATGAATGCACTCACACAATGCACACACACATGCACTCACACAGACGCACACTCACACATGAATGCACTCACACACACGAATGCTCTTACATGCACACAAACGCACATGCATACATTCATCACGTGAGTGTATATGAGTGCATGTGTGTGTGAGTCTATGGATGTGTGTGCATGTCACACGTGTGTGCATATGTGACATGCACACTCAGGCACACACATGCACACACACAAACGTGCACATGCACACACAGGCTCTACAGTGAACTCCTGGAAGACTGAGGTGGCCCTTGACCCCTCTCTAAGTCCCCAGGTACCCACATGGGGCTTGGCAAAATGAATAAATAAACAGGCCAAAAACGCCTGTTGGATAAATGGAAAACTGTAGTCATCCTTATGCTACTTCTGAGCAGGCGGAGACAGGACAGGGTAGGACGAGGCGCAGCGTGGATGCGGGCGGATTGTGTGTATCTCCTTGGTGGGAGCAGTTGGCCGTGGAGTCTGCATCGGTTTCCTTCCTGGCCATCATTTACAGGGAGAGCATGAGGGCGGCGTGAGGTCAGCGGGGCAGGTGGGTGCTGTGCACTTACTGCAGCCATGCGGTGGGTGCATGCTACCACCATCTTCTCCTCTTTTTCTTGGGAGCTGTTGCCATGGCTCCCAGCACATCCTGACATCCGTAGGCGCCATCCTGACAACACGCTGCCGGCCGCAGACTTCACACCACAGCAATTCTCACTCGGGCCTCCCTGACCCTCGACCTGTGGGTCCCTGCTAGGCTGGGCATGTTTCCCGATGCCCCATCTCTCTGACCTAGACATATTTTGTTCACATGTTGAACAGAGAGAAACGGTCCGCATTTCCAGAAAGAAATATACTCTCCCAATTTTCCTTGGAGCATGCGGCCCTCTTGGCTCGTCTTTTGCTTATTCCTTCTTCACTGAGAAATATTTTGCTCCCATGAGAAAAGCCATGTGGGCAGGGGGATGAGAGGGCACACTGCCTCCAGCCCGAGGTGGCCAGTGGTGTTTAGGAGGGTGCAGGTCCATGTTGCTGGGTCTTATTTTTATAAGGAAGTGAGAAATCTGGATTTGCATGTGAAGTCTCTGATCTCTAAATACTGGCAAAAAGCAATTTAAGAATAATGTAGGTGCTGTGCTGCTTGTGAAATGAGCCAAAGCTGGGTCCCCAGGTCTGTCTGCCACCTCAGCTCCACGCCCAGACCAAAGCTGGGTCCTCAGGTCTGACTGCCACCTCGGCTCCACGCCCTGAGCACCTGTTTCCCTGTATCTTCCTCCGTCTGGCCTGGAAAGGTTTTGAGCACCGTAGGTTCTGGCCAACCAGAGTGAGTCCACCTGCCTCTGCCTCACAGTGGCTGAAGCTTCCCGGGCCGCAGTTCACGCCCCACTTGTTTCTCCACATCCCTTTCCCACCTTGAAGGACAGCTCCTGATGATGTGTTTTATGGTGGAATCCTCACGCAGGGGCCTGAGGAACACTCCCCGGTTATCCACACGGCAACTAACACTCAGTGCGCACCAGCCTCCTCCTCCCTCTCATGGACTCTCAATTCAGCCCCACACAGCCAAGGGCTCACCAACACCATGTGCGCTTCAGACAAAGGACTAATTTCCTTAATACATAAAGCGCTCTTACAAATCAACAAGAAACAATCCAGCAATCCAAAAGGGAAATGGACAAACGGTATTGATACAAAAGTGCTGGGTAGAGAAGGGCATGCTCCCTTTAAATGATATGGCAGCAGGGAAGTGCATGGTCCCTGGCTAAGGGCTCCACCCTCACGGACCTATGTGAGGACAGGCACTCTTGCCTTTGTGCCCAAATGTCACATTTCCCAAGACCACCCTGGTCCACCATGTCCCCATCCTGTGCCTATAAAAACCCGAGACCCTAACAGGCAGACACAGGCGGCCGGACGTCGAGAGGAGCACATGAGGGGAGGAACACACAGGCGGCCGGACGTTGAGAGGAGCGCACCAACGAGCACCAGCACGCTGCAGGCCACCGACCGGCAGAAGCAGAACGACACGGAGTTTGGCCGGGGCAGTCGGAGGAGAGCCCAGGCTGCTTAGCGGCCTGACTCCAGGGAAAACCCTTTGCACCCCATCCTCCTTCTGGCTTCCCCCATCTGCTGAGAGCTCCTTCCACTCAATAAAACCTCGCACTCATTCTCCAAGCCCACGTGTGATCTGATTCTTCCAGGACATCAAGGAAGAACCCGAGATACAGAAAGCCCTCTGTCCTTGCGACAAGGTAGAGGGTCTAACTGAGCTGGTTAACACAAGCCGCCTACAGACAGCTAAACTAAAAGAGCACATGCAGCACACGCCCACTGGGGCTTCAGGGGCTGCAAACATCCACCCCTAGACACTGCTGTGGGGTCGGAGCCCCACAGCCTGCCCGTCTGTATTCTCCCCCAGAGGTTTGAGCAGAGGGACACTGAAGAAGGAAGCCACACCCCCATCGCACGCCCTGCGAGGAGGACAAGAGAACTTCTCTCATTTCAATATGAGGGGACAATTGTCAGAAAAGAAAAGACAGCAGCTTTTCTTTTCTTCTTTCTCTCTCTTTCTTTCTTTCCCTTCCTTCTTTCCTTCCTTCCTTTCTTTCTTCTCTTTTCTTCTTTCCTTCTTTCTTTTTTTTTTTTGAGACAGAGTCTCTGTCGCCCAGGCTGGAGTACAGTGGCGTGATCTCGGCTCACTGCAACCACCGCCTCCCGGATTCAAGCGGTTTTCCTGCCTCAGCCTTCCAAGCAGCTGGGATTACAGGTGCCTGCTATCATACCCGGTTAATTTTTTTTGTATTTTTAGTAGAGACAGGATTTCACCACGTTAGCCAGGCTGGTTTCAAACTCCTGACCTCAGGTGATCCATCCACCCTGGCCTCCCAAAGTGTTGGTATTACGGGTATGAGGCACCGAGCAGCTTTTCAGTGTATGAGAAGATGCTCAACCTCACCCTTAATTAAAGAAATAACCTGCATCAGATTGTCCGAATAAAAATGTACGGATCAGGGGTACATGCTGAGAGAAACGGATCCAGCCAACCATCCTAGGGTTGTGGTCATCCTTATCAAAGCTGAAAATGCACAAACCTTTTGAATCCGCAGTTCTAGTTGTCAAATTTAATCCTACAAATGTCCTCATACAAGTGGCCAAGGAAATAAGTGTAAGGATATCCAGGGCTGCATTATAAGAAACGGTGAAAAGAAGTAACGTCCCCATCAGTCAAGGTCTGGTTAAGCAAGTGATTCACAGGATGGAATGCCTGAGCAGGAGGAATGGGCAGGTCTGGAGGGGCTGCTGTGGACGACGTCCAAGACATGTTACCTGATAATCGCAAATGCAGGGTAGCACATGGTGTAGTCTGCAGTGTGCAGGAAAAAGTCAGAAAAACGAAAACACAGTATCTACAGGACACAAAATCCCTTGAGCCAGAGATTCCAATCCTAGGATTTATATATGTGTGTGTACACATATGTGTATATATATATACTTGTGTGTGCGCAGGACATCCTGAAAGGACACAGAAGAAAGGTGTGCAGTGGCTGCCCTGGAGAAAGGAGCTGAGTTCCAGGACAGCCAATGGGAGAGGGATGAGGACAGCAATGAGCATTTCATATGGCTGCAATCCTTAGTCCAGCCAAAAAGCAAGCCACGCACATGCAGGAGAGGCCAGGACTCTCCCAGCAGCTCCCCCAGGGGTCAGGGGCAGAGGGAGCCCCCAGCCTGGCCTGCTCCCTGACGACTCTACACTTGGCAGCTGAAGGGGGCCACCCTGACAGTCAGGGCCCAGCTGTGATCTGGGGTGGAACTGGTCTGGCACCGATCTGCTTGGCCTGGCTCTGGGTGCTGGCACAGCAGTATCTGGTGGGCTGCAGGGCCCCCAGCTGGGGCCCTTTGAGTGATGATGAGCCTGCTGGGCTGGGACCACACAGTGAGCAGGACCAGCATCCCCTCAACCCCAGATGCCCTCCAGGACTGCAGGGCCCGGACACAGAGAGGGAACCTGACACTCATGGGGAGGGCTGAGAGGCAGGCAGAGGGGGAAGGGTGTTCCTGACCGTGACCCACGGGACCAGCAATGCAGAGGGCCTGGGAGTGAGGAAAGCCCCTGCTGTGCCAAGGAGGGAGGGCCAGGAGAGGAGAGATGGCCGAGGCCGGGAGGAGGGCAGAAGTGCAGAGAGACTAGAGGGGGCAGGGCAGCCCTGGCTTGGGGCTGGAGAAGGAGCCAGGAGGGAGGGTGGGAGGCAGGGGAGGCAGCGTGTGGACAAAGACTGAGAGCGGGAGTCGCAGCTTGGGTGCAGAAAGTGGGGCCAGGGAGGATTCCGGGTTTCTGACCTGGGCAACCGGTCACCCTGGGAAGCCTTCCCTGCAAGGGACCCTCGGGAGGAGCCGCGTGGGAGGAGGAGAAGGCCGTGTGGGGCGTGTTGGGCTGAGATTTCTGTGGGGACACAAGGACAGACACCCATGAGACACTCAGGCAGGAGTGGTCTGGAGCACAGAGAGAGGGTGGGCGGGAGGCCCCAGGTGTGGGCGGCCTCCAGGATGAATCAGCTGCAGAGCACCCCGGTAGCACACACAGATCACTGTCCTGATCTGAAAAGTAGGCATAACGATGCTGGCCACAGCCCACAAGTAAGACACACAGAAAACCTGAGGCCCACAGAGGTGACAGGAACGGGCCAGGTGCACGTACAGGGCTGTTCCTGACTCAGCTCACTCCACCAGGACCCAGTCTGGGCACCAGCCTGTTTTCTTGTCCTCTCCAGCCAGCAGGGCAGAGTTGGGGGTGGACTTGCCCTAGCCTGAAGACCTCCAGGGCCCTGACTCCTCCCTGCTCCACCTGCCATAGCCCGAAACCGGTGTGGGTGTGAAGTGGAAGGAGACTCCGCAGCAAGGCCCAGCTCTCATGCCAGCCACTGCCTTGCCTCCTGCCTGATGCTGTCTCTCGGCAGCAAGGCAGGTGCCCTGAGACCTGGAGGTGCCCCCAGCCCCAGAACCCACCATGCACGGCTGGGCCGACTGTGCCTGCCCTTAAGGCAGGCAGAACGCTAACCAAAGCCAGCGGACATCCACTGCCTGCGGAGCATCTGGGGAAGGCTCCTGTGGGGCTCCAGACCCGGGGCGGTGCCTTCACCACGGCCTCCTCATCCAGCATCCACGACTCTGGAGCTAGGAAGCCCGGTGCTCCTTCCCAGAGGAGGGAGCCGAAGCTCTGCAAGTCTGCACTGAAGTCTCCGTGGTGTGCGGTCACCCGAGAACAGCTCAGTCAGTCTGGCTGGATCCTGAGCTCCTCCCCCGGCCTGTGCTTGAGAGGTGACAGCCAGCACGTGAGCAAGTGCCCTGGGTTCTGGTCCCAGCAAAGCTACCTCCAGCTGTGCACCTCGGTCAGGCCACCCTCTCTCCGTCAGACCCTCAGTGTCCTGATCAGTGTCCACAAGTAAGACACAGAAAACCTGAGGCCCAGAGAAGCCAAGGAAGTCCTTACAGGCTTCTGTCAGAGAATCGGAGGAAAGGAGGAGACGCCAGAGAATCTGGGCTTAAGTGACTTGGCCGTGATCAAAACACAGGCAGAGTCACAAACACGAGACCCCGCTGCCCACTCCCGACGGAGAGGTAATTCCAGGTCAGTGGCATCCAGCCTTCCCCGGCCCCCAGGCCCCCAGCTGCCACCAAGAAACACTCTTTGTAGGGGTCCTGCCCCACTGGGGTGCAGAGGTACATCCCCCAAGGCCCAGCCCTGCAGGAAGCCCTTCCTCTGCAGCCGTTCTTGAAATCACCTCCAAGAAAAAAGAAATGCTTCAGCTTCCAAAGATATCCCCAGGCAGGAAATGGGCCGCAGGCAGCATGAATGTTTAATTACGTTAATTGTCCAAGTCCAGCGCACATCATCCCTCCTAAGTACCTTATGGGAAATTGTAATTAGGCGTGAAATGGCTCATTTTCACAACTCCCCTTTCTCGGGGTTCTCCAGGGCGCATGCCCCTGTCAGCTGGCCGGCCAGGCCTCTCTTGCCAAGGCTTACCCTCCTTGGTTCTAATTTAATTTTCTGACCTTTTCTCTCGACATCCTGACCCCATACATCCCTGCGCCTTGGCACACTGCACTAAAGCACCATATAATTACTGAGCTATAAGCCTCTCATGGAAATCTGTTTTTGACTTTGTTAGAAAACACTATAATCAAATCCCTGAGAGTCAGGAGGGATGGGCTTGGCCTGCCAGAGGAAACATATCACCAGATTAAGTGGTTTAGCAGAGGCAGTCCCGGTGGGAGGAGGGCAGGGCAGGCTGGGCAGGGCTGGGCGTGAGGTGGGCAGGCAGGGTGCCCTCGGGGGCAAGGGGGGAGGGGATGCGCAGAGGCAGGGGATGGGCAATGTGGGATTACCAGAAAGTGCGGTCTGGACATCCCAGGGCCTGCAGGCTTCCTGAGTACCTACCTAGCCCTGGGCACTCACAGGGCATTGATGCCGAGATGCTCAGCTGTGCAGAGGGTGTGCAGGTCTGGTGGTCACTTATGCGCTCCAGGGCCTGCTTCTGCTGATGCCAGGGCAAGACCCAGCCTCAAACACACATCAAATACATACGCTTGACGTTATGCCCGGGGGGGCTGTGCACACAGGCACAGAGACGGTGAGACTTGGGGATACTTGGGTCCAGTTACTGTCACCTTGGGTCTCACTTCTGGGAGCGTGGATTTGGCTGGCACCACTGCACTGCGGTGTGTCTGCGTCTATACAGACTTCCTTCATTTCACGCATGTACCTAAAACATACCACCATTCATGTACTGTCAGGTACTCTTTCATTTTGTAAAACAATAGGGCTATCAAGGCCTGCGCAGTGGCTCATGCTTGTAATCCCAACACTTTGGGAGGCCGAGGCAGGCGGATTGCCTGAGGTCAGGAGTTCGAGACCAGGCTGGCCAACATGGTGAAACCCCATTTCTACTAAAAATACAAAAATTAGCCGGGCATGGTGGTGGGCGCCTGTAATTGCAGCTACTCAGGAGGCTGAGGCAGGAGAATGGCTTGAACCCGGGAGGCGGAGGTTGTAGTGAGCCGAGATCGCACCACTGCACTCCAGCCTGGGCGACAGAGCGAAACTCAGTCTCAAAAAGAAAAGCGGGGGGGACCAAAAGATGAGAGGGACCCAGGCCTGTATTGCACATCCACATCAGTGACAGTGTAATGGTACGCAGACCCCCCTCCCTGCATGCACACGCATTCTGAAATAAGCCAGGCCCAGAAGGACAAATACGGCATGCGTCCACTCACATGAGGATCTGTAATCAAACGCATGAAAGCAGATGACACCATAGAGGCTGCCAGAGCTGGGGGAGCGGGAAATGGGGAGTTGCTGTTCAATGGGTGTAAAGTTTTAGTGATGCTGGACGAGTAAGTTCTAGAGGTCTGCTGTACAACGTTGTGCCTGTAGCTGACCATGTGGCACTGCGCACTTCGAAATTCTCTAAGAGGTCTGAGCTCACGTTAAGTGTTCTTTCCACAGAAGCAAACAACAACAGCAACAGAAACGAAGGGACAGAAGGAAACCGTGGGAGAAGACGAGTGTCTACCGCCTCGATGTGCTGATGGCGTCCCGGTGTCTGCACAAATCCACACTTGCTGAACTGTAAGGGGCCGGTGACCTCTACAGTTGCCTACCATGGCGAGCATAAACTTGCAGAGAACAGGATGAGAATTCTGATAATAGGACAAATCAAAGCTTAACAAGTAATTAAAGGACAAATTGGTGCATATAACAAGTCGTTCCCTGTCTCACAGGTGACATGGATCAATGTTTGTCCAAAATTTTTATCCAAATTGTTATAAATACACATATAAGAGTCTTCTCGGTGCAGTGAATAGTGAAGTCGGCAGAGGCAGTGGCTCACCCCTGCAGTCTCAGCACTTTAGCAGGCCGAGGGGGTAGGATCACTTGAGTACCAGAGTTGGAGGCTGCAGTGAGCCATGATTGTGCCACTGCACACCAGCCGGGGCCACAGAGCGAGACCCTGTCTCTAGGGAAAAAAAAAAAAAAAGAAAAAGAAAAAAAAAAGAGGAAATTAGCCAATATCCCAGAGAGTGAAGACAGAATCCGTATCAGCTTTTGCCAAAAATGAGAACTCCACAGTTGCCTCCACATTCTGTCTTTTAAAAAGTGTCAATTTTACATTATGAAATAGAGTGCATCTTTTTAAAGTAAAATCGATGCTCCAGGAAGATATTCCACGTTTATCCTGGACTTTGGTGCCCTCTCGACACTTGGTTTTGATTAAATTAATCCAAACTCCAGTTTGCTAAGCCAGTGCACCTGTGTGCGGCTGTTACATTGCACCAATGTTTTATCAAATCTCCGACTATGCCCAAGTGCGGCGCCATGGAAGCCACACGGGATCCCTGACAGACAGAAACATCCATACTGCTCTTAAGGTGGCTCAGGCACTGTTCTAAGCACCTCGTCTATAGTTGCCCACTGATTCTTCGCAGCAGCTGTGTGAGTTAGCTGTGATGATTATCTTCATTCTGCAGATGGGGAAACTGAGAAAGGCTATCCCAATTTCACACTGCTCGGAAGTGTCAGAACCAGGATTTGAACCCTGGCATGGCTACCAAGAGTCTGTGCTCTTGAACGCTGTGCTAGGCCACTCCTTCTGGGGCTGTTACATTTTAACTCTGACATGTCAAGCAAATCACTATAAGTTTGTTGAGTCATTTCTTAGCTGCTTGATCTGTAAAGTCGGGTGACAGTGGCTGCAGATCCTGCCACTCAGACGATTCCCACGCGTGTCTGTATCAGGATGAGGATGAGTAGATCGGTAAAGTGCCTTGTAGACTGTGATGATCATATTTTTGTCTTTGATTCCACTGCCAGCACAATACCTTTTTTTTTTAATAAAGGGCTGTTGACTGCCAATTCCCATGTTTGTATACATTCTTCTTCTGTTTCTTTGGTTAAAGTTTCAAGATTCTCTTAGGGTTCAAATGTTTAAACGTCAAATCCTTTGGCTCATCTGACTAATTACAAGCATAAAATATGGCATTTCCAACAAGTCTGGAGAGTGGAAGCACATGAAATTATGCACAACCATGAGCATCTGTGTCGGGAGGCGTTCACGGACACCCTTCAAACTCAAGTGAAAAAGGTTTGCCGTAGTTAAAGGCTGCTGACAAATAACTACTGTTCTGAGAAATCACCACTGTTTACTGGGAGAATCGTTTTTCAGCAAATATATCAAGAAAAGTAAATATCGAGTATAATTTGCAGAGTTGCAGATAACTCCACATTTTGGAATAAAAAGCTTCTGTGTCTGTGTACAAGTGTGCAAAACACAGCAGAGACATTTTTCTTTCCAGCCAATCCTGCCTAAATAACGACTGAACATCATCAGTGCCATCTCCCATGACTGTGACAGTGTATCTTGTGTGTATGTGTTGTATCATATTATCTGCTTTGTTAAATGCTATGCTTGTTAAAATGTGTCACATTAAAAACAAAAACAGGCCGGGCATGGTGGCTCACGCCTGTAATCCCAGCACTTTGAAAGGCTGGGGGGGGGGGGGGGGGTGGATCACGAGGTCAGGAGTTCAAGACCAGCCTGGCCAACATGGCGAAACCCTGTCTCCTCTAAAAAATACAAAAATTAGCCAGGTGTGTTGGCAGGCACCTGTAATCCCAGCTACTCGGGAGGCTGAGGCAGGAGAATCGCTTGAACCCGGAGGCAGAGGTTGCGGTGAGAGGAGATTGTACCATTGCACTCCAGCCTGAGTGATAGAGTGAGACTCCGTTTCAAAACAAAACAAAATGAACAAACAAACAAAACAAACAAAAACAAAAAAAACAGAAACACACACTACACTGACTACACTGAAGCCCTCAAGACACTAAGCAGCCACCTCCAGGTCCCCAAGGACCAGGCACCAAGGTCTGGGGGTGGCCCAGCATCCATTCTCCCCTTTCTCAGAGCAGCAGCCCAGTGTTATTTCCTGGAATTCCTGGAACCCTACATGCACACAGCCCTCCCCAAGCCAAACATCCTCTCCCTCACAGAGTGTGGGATTTGAGCCGCAGGATCCAGAAGAGGAAAAGGTAGTGGTGTCACTAAACACCTGGTCACAATGGTTAAGACCCTCCTGTGTCCAGGACCCCGACTGCCAGGCCCTTCCACAGCCCGACTCCCCATGGACTCTGCAGGTTTCCTAATGTCCTCCCAGTAACTCCTCCTGGCTCAGGGCAGCTGGACTTCATGCAAGCTCTCTGCCAGAAGAGAGCCTCTCCTGCCACAGGCGCCCTCCCCATCAGATGCCGGAGATATCACCGGCCCTCGAGGCTTAACCCCTGCTCTGTGGGGGATTCCTGCTGCTCTGCCTGAATTCACCCAGGTGGGCAGTCCTCAGGTGACATCTGCCAGCTCTGCATGGAGAAGGCCTCACCATGCATCTCAGAGAGAAGTGGAGGCTGCACCCCCACAGGAACTGGGGCCCAGTCCACCGTGCCCTGGACACTGCTCAACCACTAGGGCTGGGCTTCCATGTGCAGGGCTTCACCCTCGCTCTCCTCTCTGCCTGCTCCACACCTGCTGCTTTGACCTCCATGACCATGGACCTGCTGACAGGTGCCCCCCCACCCACCTCCAGCCTGCGCCTCCCCAGGCTCCAGACCCCAACCCCTGCTGCCTGCAACTGCCCCTGGGGTGTCACAAGGCACCTTCATGCCAACAAGTCCCAAACTAACCTGTCACCTTTCCCTACCCCAACCCATCAGCCATTGCTGCTGTGCCCATCTCATCTCCACATCCAAGGAGTCACTGCATCCTGGCACCTTCCCCATCTCCCCGTCCATGATGAGCTCAGCCCCTCCCTCTACCTGGATGCAGCAGCCTCCTCCCAGACCTCGCCCCATCCGCTCCTGCTCCCTGCCCTTCACTCCCTGTAGCTCGAGTCCTCACCTGAGCTTGCCCCCATTAAAATCCTCTGTAACTCCCTCTTCCCAAGCTTAGCAGACCCATGCGGGAGTGCGAGCACACTGGCTAGGGCCTCCTGATGGGCCTGACCTGCCTGCCAACCCTCCCAGGGACCTGCTCATGTTCCCACAACGCTCTTACAGCCATGGGTCCGAGAAAACACTGCTCGTTCTGCCCAGAATGCCTGCCCTGCCCTTTCTGGCAGACTCCTATTCAGTCTTCAAAACCCAGTTCCCAGCTTGTTAGGCCTGCAAAGAGAGCAAGTTACTCTCTCTCCTAGACTCAAGCACCCTATGCTTCCTTCTTTTAAACCACTGATCATGCAGAAGTATAAGCTCACCAGTTTCCAAGTCCCCTAACCAGACCATGAGCTCCAGGGGTAAAATCATGCATCAGATTCATCTCTGGGTCACCTGCCTTGGCTGAGAGGAGGCTCATGAAGGTTTGGCACAATGGGATGAAGGAATAGACAAGGAGCAAGAATACGAGCTCATCCTCATGCCTCAGAATAGCATGAAATGCTCAGGGTGTGTGAGACAGAACTGACGCCTTCACACCAATGGAGCCAGGTGCCAGCCTATGTGTGTCCGAGTCCTACCAAGTCCCAGGCTGCATGGAAATCAGAGGGACCCCAAATCGAATGAGCGAGGGGCCCTTAAAGAAACTCACCCGGCCCCTTTGTCTCAGGTCCTAGGGGTTGGTGCTGCCAGGAACTCTCACAGGAGAGGGCCTTGTTCCCACCTAGTCCCAAGCATCTGAGCAGGGCCAACGAAAGTGCTGCTAGGCCAGGCCTTGCCGTGGAGAGGAAGGGCAGAGAGGAAGGAGAGGGGAAGCGGGGTGGACCACCTCTGCTCAGACCAAAGCCAGAATCCAGTGCTGATGGTTGCCAATAGGGTCCTCTCTGTTGCTGGGCCCCCCATGAACCATGTGAGCCCTGCACAGAGCTCCTGCTAGATCCTGGGGGTCTCCCTGCACTGGGATTGCTCCAACAGTGCCCCCACCCTCAGGGCATGGGTTGCCCTCTGCATCTCACCAAGTGCCTTCCCAGACACCCTGCAGCCTCAGCCTCCTGTGACCACTCATGTCCACCTAGCCTGGTCCTGGTCCCAGGTGCCCTCCTGGTCTAGCTGCCACTAAGCAGATGAGAACCTCCCTCCCATCCCAGCCCTGAAATATGCTCAGCCTCAAAGCCTCTTGGCACATCTCAGCTTCCAGATGTCCTGTGCCTTGTGAGATATTAACCACACTCTGCCTAGCCCTCTGCCATGAGGTCAGCTCCGCTCCCAGGCAGAGAGAAGAGCTGCCTTGGGAGCAATGATGGGCATCGTCCCTCTGTGCTGTGTTTGGGGTCTTCCCTCCCTCCAAGTCCTGGACTTTGGGCCCAGAAATCACTTTCCCTCCCTCCTCTCTGAGCACACAAAGGGCAGGACTTGTCTTCAGGTGCTTGGGGAAGAGGGACGCCAATTGTTCCAGCCACTCCCGTAAGGGTGAACCAGGAGACTAACCATCAAATTCACCAGGAAATCCCAACCTCCAGGCCCTGACTGAGGCCCTAAGACCCAAGCAAGCAATATCAATGAAAGCCAGAGGTGCTTAAGGTGGGGAACAAGAATGAGCTGTCAGAGGCCTCTGATAAAGAATCGTTTAAAAAGACTTTCTTTGCTGCGGCTCATGCCTGTAATCCCAGCCCTTTGGAAGTCTGAGGCAGTAGGATCACTTGAGGTCAGGAATTCAAGAGCAGCCTGGGCAATATGGTAAAACCCTGTCTCCATACACATAAAAAAAATTAGCCAAACATAATGGGGTGCACCTGCAGTCCCAGCTACTCAGGAGGCTGAGGTGGGAGGACTGACTGACCCTGAGAGGTTGAGGCTGCAGTAAGCCAAGTCCATGCTGCTGCACTTCAGCCTGGGTTACAAAGCAAGACCTGGTTTCAGAAAAAAGAATTTCCCCCTTCGATGTATGCTATGGACTGAATATTTGTACCCCCAAAATTCATATGTTGAAACCTAATCCCCAGAGGGATGATTTTAGGAGGTGGGGCCTTTGGGGGGGTAATTAGGTCATGAGGGTGGGGCCTCATGAATGGGATTAGTGCCCTTATCAAAGAAGCCCCATGGCCAGGTGCAGTGGCTTACACCAGTAATCTCAGCACTTTGGGGGGTTGAGACAGGAGGATAGCTTGAGCACAGAAGTACAAGACCAGCTTGGTTAACACAGCAAGCCCTCATTACTACAAAAACTAAAAATAAAAAAAATATGTTGGATGTGGTGGCTCACATCTCTAGCCCCAGCTACTTGAGAGGCTGAGGCAGGAGGATCACTTGATCCCAGGAGTTTGAGGACACAGTGAGCTAGGATCGTGCCACTGCACTCCAGCCTAGGTGATGAGTGAGACTCTGTCTCTAAACTTTTTTTTAAATTAAAAATGTAGAAATAAATAAAAGAGGCCCCAGAGAGCTCTCTTGCCCCTTGCAATGCATGAAGACAAAGTGCAAGAAGGTGCCATGTGTGAACCAGAAGTTAGGCCCTCAGCAGACACAAAATCTGCCAGCACTTTGATCTTGGACTTCCCAGCCTCCAGAACTATGAGAAAGAAATAAACACTGTGTAAGCCACCCGGTGTTGGGGGTGCTTTTTGTGGTAGCAGCCTCTGCTGACTAAGACAGTGTCACTTCAGCTACTCTCAAGAAAGGCTTCGTCACCTGGAGCCAGTCACGTCAGTTAAGCGGTGCTGCCCGGCTCTGGGCGGCTGGGGGAGATGAGGCGATGTGTGATTCTCAAGGTCAGCATGTTGGAAAGTCTAGCAGGGTTTACTGAGGACGGAATTAAAGGAGACGGGGCCTGATGAGGGGCTCTGGGCCTCTCTGTGTCCCTGTCTGCTTTGTCTGGAAAATGGTGAAAGGAAGGAGGCATCTTGGAGCATCTGTGTCCTCTGGTTTTCCTTGATCCCTGGATTCACCAGGACACAAAAACCCAGTGCTTCTTCTACTGCAAGGTGCTTGAGACAGGAAGAGCAAACCCACAAGCTGAAGAGGCCCAGGCAGCCATCGCTCCCGACACGCACGCCGCAGTGTAGCTGTGGCTCCTGAGAACGGCGGTGTTAAAGGACAGTTACTTAACCAGAACTTGGGGTCCCCCTGCCCCGCCCCACGGAGGCCTTGAACATCCTACAATAAACACACACCGAAGCCATGTTCTTGGAGAGACCTTGGGGAGGCTGTGCGCTCTGGAAACAGCCAAGCTGTTCTGTGGCTTGGAAGAAACAAGCAGTTCCATCCACTCTGGGCTCACAGATATTCCTCCTGAGCTTGAAGGAAGCCACAGCGGAACTTGGAGCTGCTCTAGTTCTCTGGAACATGCAGCAGGTGGAACCGCAGACGTCTCTCCAGGGAGCTGAGTCCCGGTTTTCACCTGCTGGGTGTCCACGGATTCACCCCCAGCTACTGTGTAGGGGCCAGCTCCCCTCAGGGACTGCTCCTAGGAGACCGTGGGAGTCACCGCAGCTCCCTGCTCTGTGGAGCGGCCACGCTAGCAGAAGGAACAGAGGGTGCCAGCGCTCTGAGTATGCCGGAGGGCAGTGAGTGCTGCGGGAAGGGGCTGGAGGGCACAGGGTCTGCGAGTGCCAGGGCAGGTGGTGTGGGGGGAGCTGTCTACAAAGCCTTAGAGTGCCAGGGTAGGTCCCACTGGAAGGGAACATGCAAGCAAAGACTCGAATGAGGTGGGAGGGTGAGCTGAGGGTGTCTAGAAAGGGCATCCAGGTGGAAGGAGGACCCCATGTGGAGTTTTGAAAAGAAGGGCAAGGAGGCCCAGGATGGCAGGAATCAAGTGAGTGAGAAGGAAAATGGAGGCCACGGGGTCCCAGGGCGAGGCGCTGGGTCGTGTGGGGTCTGGTAGGTGGCCCGGGTGCTGGGTGCTGACTTCTGAGCTGAACAAAGCAGGAGCCACTGTGGGATTTCCAGCAGAGGACAGACACGATCCAGCAGAAGCATCAAAGGATCCCGGACCACGGACCGCCCCAGGACCCTTCCACCATAGTGCAGGATTCCCCTTACAGGAAATGCCCCAGTAGGCAGATCTAGAGAGGCAGGAAGTAGATGAATGGTTGCCTGGAAGGTGGTGAGGGAGGAAGGATGACAGCTAAGGGGTGTGGGGTCTTTGGGGAGGGAGAAGATGTTGTGAATATAATAAAAACCATTGAATCGTACACTTTAAATGGGCGACCTGTATAGTGTGTGAATTATATCTCAATAAAGCTGTTAGAGAAAAGAATCCCTGCTGCTGTGTTGAGGACACATGGGCGGGGGGAGGCAGGGAGGTCTGCTGGGGGCTCCCAGGGTCATCAGAAGAGGACAAAGGCTTGACGCAAGTGACAACCGTGGAGGTGCTGAGAAGTGATCAGGGTCGGGGTGGATTTTGAAAGAAAAGCTAAAAAGACTTCTCAACAGGTTTCTCGTCAGCGTGAGAGGAAGAGAGGGGTCAACCCTAACTGCAGAGCTTTGGCTGTGCAAATGGAAGGAAGGATCAGCTGTGCACAGAGCTGGGGAAGGCCGAGGGTGGAGTGTGGAGAGGGTGAGCCTGAGTTCAGTGAGGGGCGTGCTGAGTTGTACTTCCAAACTGAGGTTGCCAGGTAGAGAAATGCCTTGGAACTTGGATTTGAAGAGTGCAGAGACAGATGAGGTGCAGATTCTGCTGGAGTCAGGAGCGTGGGCAATACAGAGAGCATGGAAGGTGGAGGGGCAGTTGGAATATGAGTCTTGGGTGCAGGAGAGAGATCTGGGCTGGAGACGCAAATCTGGGAGCCATTTCATGGTACATAAAGCAACAAGAGGAATGAGATCGCCCACAGAGGGGTGCAGAGGGAGACCAAGGAGCATCCAGGACAGAGCCCTGGGCGCATCAACCCCAGAGGGTGCGGAAAGAGGAAGGATCAGCAAAGGAAACGGGGATGAACTGTGAGTGCTGTGATTAGACCAAGAAAGTGGGTGTCCAGTAAGCCACACCAAGGGAGCAGGAGGGACTAGCCTGCCACGTGCTAGGGATGGCGACTGAGGATTGGCAGGGAGATGCAGCAGCATGATGACCTCGGGGAGGGCGCCTTTGGCAGAGTGGCACACACAGAGGCCTGGTCCAAGTGGGGTTAAGACACAGTGGGAGGAGAGGAATCGAAGATGGCGTCTCCACCTAGGGGTGCTGCTGAGAGAGCAAAAAGCTGGGAGAGTAGGTGACAGATGAGGGAAGCCATCAGGTGTGAATGCGGATAGGGAGCAGATGTTGGAGGTGTTCAGAGGACGGAAGATATGAAAAGTCACCTGGAAGGAGGCAAACAGATTGAGGGGAGCAGTCTGGCTGCTAGCGGCACCTTGCTGGTGAACATCATCGTAAGCAAGAGCAGAAGCAGGGCTGAGCTTTGTTCAGGGGTACCCGTGCCAGCATGAAGTAGGTAGAAAGTTTCATTTTACCAGGACTAGGGCATTGTTCAGCAGATGTTACAAAGCAAGAGTGACCCCAAAGAGGGAACCTGCAGTTTAAGACAAGGAGGCTGGGTAAGGGGTGGACGGAAGGATCAGTGGTGTGAGAGACCGTGACAAGGTGGCAGCATCAATGGCCTGCAGGTTTGCTGGAGCACAGGTCGGAGCAAAAGGGAACCCGGAAAATAGAAGGTCATCAGAATGCAACACTGCAACGGATTATGCAGGTATAGGGGCCGCTGGCAAAAGAAGGTTTAAGGTATGACCAAGGCCAAATTCAGTGGGGAGTCCTTTTTGGAAACCTTGACAGCTGTGGTCATGGTCGACCTTATGGGAAATTTTGCAAACTTGATCCTGTGTCAAATGAGTTCCCATGACGCGTGTCAGTGCGTGTGGATCTTGCTGTTTGGGGGAGGGCAGAAACTGCAGACCCCACGCCTTGCCGCCCTCGACCCTGATATGCAATGCCAATAGACACACTGCTGTGGAAACCGTAAATGTCACCAGATTCAGAGCTTGAGCCCACCTCTCCCAGAGTTTTTGTCCAGTAAAGGGAAGAGGAACAGGGTTCAACTCTCCTGGCAGAACTCTATGGATGCCGCAGAAGACAACGTTAATGAGCTTGGCTTAACTTACAAGGGATTTCCGGTTTTGTGAAAGAGGAGGAAACTCAAATCTCAGGAGAGTTTAATGGCAGGAGTGAGCTTGAGTGTTGGTTTCCCTAATAGATGGGTTTAGCTGCACGGGTGAGGTAGACCAAGGCCCTCTGTAGAATATGCTGGAGAACAATGATCCAAGACTACAAAGAAACTGAAGTGTGAGCGGAAGATAGGAGTGAAATTTCAAGAACCGGAGGCCATGCCATTGCCTTGTTTCAGGTGGAGGAACAAAGCCTTGTCACTGTGTTGCCAGGGACAGAGTGCAAGGTGCCTGGAAGCTCCTCGGGAACGTTAGCTGTGTCCCTCATCGCAGGCAATGGGACCCTGCACCAGTGGCCAGTACCTGCTGCCCCAGCCAGCCTCTGTGAGGCACACACTGCCAGAGATGACCTCACGCTGGTGGAAAACGAGGAGACAGCAGATCAACCCAGCCGGGCTTCCATGTCCAGCAAAGCGAGGCGAGTTCGGGTTGTTATTCTGCTCTTTCATGAGTCAGGGCTTTGGGCCTCACTGCCTTCCAAACAGAGTCAAAATCAATTTGATGTTCAAAACGACATGAAAATTGCCATGTCAAAGGCCATTCTGTAATTTCAGTGTATTAAAATCAAAAGAGCACAGCCTTCTTGAAGAAGTTTCCTTTGGGCAGAATTCAAGTTTCCTCTTTCTTTTACTTGTGCAATTTGAATTTATTTCACTTTTTCAGGAAGTGACCATTTTTGCAAGAAAAGTGTAGTCAAAAGAGATAATGCACATGAAGTTTCTTTTTAAGTTCTGAGTATGTCGAAGAGATTTACAGTGTATTAAAATAAACTATAGGCAAAATAGTGTGTGTACCTATCTCTACGCATTTTTTAAAAGGAGCAAGTGGGGGACCATCTTGTTGATTTTTCAAACCAGTAGCCCCTTTCCGCCAGCGGGAAGGGCCTTGCCCCACCCAATGTGTCTCTGGTGGATGGGTAATTCATGCCCATCCTACTCCCCAGTGGCTGTGGTGGGGGGGCACATAGCCCACACCTGGTACTCAATGCCCTCAGCACAGTGATTGGTCCAGGTGGTGAACACATGACTGGAGTGAGACTAATCATGGGTCTTCCATGAGATCTGAACATTGGGAGAAAAAAATATTCCCTTCCTGGCTCAGTAAGCTCACAGGTAGGCCTGGGGCTGCGTATGTGAAGAGCCAATCTGAGAAGGAAGTCTCTGCAGAAGAGAGCCAAGTCCTAGGAGGAGGAGAGACGCTGAGCCTTGGCAGCCTCGTGTGGGCCAGCTGTGCCTGCTGTCTTGCTCGCATGTGCCAGCAAATTTCCTTTTCTTGGCTTAATTGGATTTGGATCTCTAATTATACCTTGAATGACCCTGACATATCCAGTGTCTTCTACCTTCTTTATTGCTGTGGCCCTTTAAAAAAAGATTAGGAATCATCTGTCATGAGAATTCCACTTCTGGAATGGTGGTGAGAGGAGCCCCATGGACACATTCCCCTCAGAACAACCATAACTGGTGAAAAGTATTGAAAAGTCACCATCAACAACAATTTAAAGTCTCTAGAAATTATCCTAAGAGCACACAACAAACTAAGCGACATCATCTATTCAAGAAAATCAACCAAATCTTGGGAAGAAAAATCCCAGTAAGAACAGCAAGAATCGGTGGCACCTGAGCCATCACTTGCTCTCTCTTCCCTGCTTCTAGTCCTTCCAGTTCAGCTTATGGGGAGTTCCACTCTGGGAGTGTGTGGCCAAGAACACAGGGCTCCCTCTTCCCTCAGATCCCAGTCAAGGAATACAGTATTTCACCAGGATAGATGGGCCACCAGCGTTTCTCATCATCTCCAACTCCCAGTGACAGAGGGTAACTCCCTGCTGAGTGTGACCGAGAGGCCGGAGCACCTTCCTTCACCCAGCCCTAACTCAGGGCAGGAGCTCCGTCTCAGGTGCAGCAGGGTGAGAGTACTGGGCTCCTAACCACCCTAAGTCCAGCCTGCTTGCTAGAAAAATATTCCATGCTATGGGGAGGCAAACCAAGAAGATCAGAGGCTACCTCCTGCCCAATACCTGGAGCAGTGGCTTCAGTGAAGATTCTGGCGGCCAGAATTTAAGAGGAGGCTGACAGCTCTATGAGAACAACAACCCGAACCACAGACCAGCTTATTTACTGGAAAAAAAAAAAAAAAAAATCAGGAGAACAGATCGTTATGAGGATCTCTTCCAGGGAGAGAATGAATTTCAAAGACTGGCCTCAAAATCATCCCTACCCAAATTTAATTGGATCAAACTATGTGACAATTTATGTCTCAGGACATTGTTGAAAATAATAGAGCAATCATCCCTCAATTAGTGAAGCCTAGTAGCTGAGTGTGATACCAAATGAAGCAGAGAGTGTAACAGACAGATCAGAGAAAGGGACAGTCATAGGGAGCCCTGCTGAAATCACTGTCATCCCGGGATGACCCTGCACACGCTCAAGGCTGTGCCCTCCAACAGCTGAGGCTTCCCACCATGAAGAAAACAGACTTCGCGAAAACAGTCTAACCAAATCAGGAAACAAATAAATACGCAAACAACTGCAAACAGCCTCAGAGATGGGGGAGGGGAATCAGTATGCAGAGCTGCCACATGACCCAAAATGTCCAGTTTCACACAACAGAAACACAAATGACTCATTCACAGAAAAAAAGGCGGCAACAGACACTGCCGGTAAGAAAGCCCAGATGTCAGATGTAACAGCTGTCAGATTTTGCAGCAAAGATTTCAAAGCAGCCATTGGAAATATGTCTTTGAAAAAAGGAAACCATGCTTATGTAAAGGAGTGATGATGACAATACCTCATCAAATAAAGACTATCAATAAAGAGAAATTATAAACAAGAACCAAATGGACATTCTGGAGTTGAAAAGCACCATAACTGAGAGGCTTAACAGTAGATTGGAACTGGCAGAAGAAAGAATCTTGAAAACAGATCAATAGACATTATGCAATTTGAAGGACACAGGGAAAAAAGAATGAAGAAAAGTAAATGGAACCTAAGAAAAATGTGGAAACCATAAAGGGCATGAACATATGCACAATGGGAGTCCCAGAAAGAGGCAAGTGAGATAAAGGAGCAGAAAAGATGGAAGAAACAGTGGCAAAAAGCTCCCTAAATTTGGTGAAAAACATTAACCTATGTGTCCAAGAAACTCAGCAAACTTCAAATGGGATAAATGCCAAGAGATCCACACCCAGAGACATCATAGTAAAAATGCCGAAAGCCAAAGACAAAGAGAAAACTCTGAAAGCAGCAAGAGAAAAATGACTTGCCACATATGTGGGAATCCCAGTGGGATTTCCAGCCGACTTCTCCTAATAATGGAAGCCAGAAGGCAGCAGAATGGCATATCCAACGTAAAAAAGCTGTCAACCAAGAATCTTTCTCCAGCAGAACTATTCTTCAAAATTAAGGTGCAATATAGACAGTCCCAGATAAGTAAAAACAGAGAATTATGAGTAGACCCATTTTATCAGACATACTAAAGGAAGTTCTTCAAGCTGAAAGCAAGTGACCTCAGTTGGTAACTTGAATTCACACCCACACACATACAGTACCAGTAAAGGTAATCATGCAACTTTAAAAGACAATATAAATGGGTATTTCTTCTCTTTTCTTCCCTTAAGTGGCTTAAAAAGCAATAATATAGAAAAAGATGTATATAATTGTATTATTGGGCCCATATAATATATAAATGTAATATATTTGACTAACAGCACAAAGCAGGTGAACAGAAACACAGCTACTGGAGTAAAGAAATGACACCAGATGGGAACTTGAATCCACTGCAACAAATGAAGAGAGCCAGAAATGGTCAACAAGAAGGCAAACTGTCGATATATATGTACTCTCCTCTCTTTTTTCAGCTTCTTTAAGCATGAAATTATATAAAGCAATAATTACAACAATTGTTAGGTTTGTAGCATATATAGCTGTGTGGTAGGCAGAACTGTGGCCCTCCAAAGATGTTCACATTCTAATCCCCAGAACCTATCTATCTGTAAGGTTATATGTAAAGGAAAATTAACATTGTAAATCAGATGACTTTAAAATATTGAAATTATCCTGGATTAGCCAGATGGGCCCAGTGTAATCACAAGGGTCCATAGACGGGGAAGGGGGAAGCAGAAGAGAGAAACTGGAGGGATGGCTGCACGGGAAGGACTTGGCCTGATGTTGCTGGCATAAAAGACGAAGGACAGAAGTCATGAGCCAAGGAATGCAGGTGGCCTCCAGAAACTGGAAAGGGCAAGGAAACAGATCCTCCCCGGAGGAGGACCGAGAAGGAACAAAACCCTGCCAAAACCCTGATTTAAACTCAGTGAGACTCATTTCAGACTCTGACTTCCAAAACTGCAAAATAATACCATTGCATTATTTAAGCCACTAAATTTGTGGTAATTTGTTACTGCAGCAATCAAAAACCAACACAAGTTGCACAGCAAGAACAGTACAAAGATGGGGGTGGAAGAATAGAGCTATATAAGAGTAATGTTTCTATAGCTCACTGGAATTAAGTTAATATAAATCTAAAGATTCTGATAAGATGCATACGACAAGGGAGAGGACATCACCAAAGTGACAGAATAGAGGACTCCAAAATTCTGCCCCTCCACAAAAATAGGAAATAAGCTGGTAAATCTCAGAATCAACTTTTTTGGAACTCCAGAATTTAACCAGAAACCTACAACAACCAGGGAATGCTTAATGAAGAAAGAAGCTACTGAATTTTGGTGACAGTGGGTTATGGTGTTTTAATTTACTTGCTTACCACTATCTTATTCTCCAACTCAGCAGTGACCATGAAGATGGCAGACCACATTCCTGGTGTAGGTTGCTGATACCAACCTACACATCCAAGGAGCTCAATGACTCCAAGTTTGAAAACTCAAAAGAAAGAAATATGGACCTTATATTCAGAGAATTGTGGTTGTGGGTTTTAACCCATCTGCTGGCTTGCCTTTGTTTCAACTGTCTCAGAGCTTCCCCAGGACTGAAGTGGTTTCCCAGACAGTGTTTGTCAAAAGTATTTAAAGGTAAACGTATTAGCTGCAGACACCTGGGGCACGGGACAACAGTTGGGGCAAGACGCACAATAAACAGATCTAAAGGCTTGGGAAGGAAGAGGGTAGGGAAGGAGATATTTGAGGAAATAAGGCTTTTGGAAAGCTCTTGTGCATACCAGAGAATCTAGGATTCTACCACTGACATGTCTAGGGTGAGATGCATGCTCAGAAAAGGCCTAAGAAGACTCAAAAGTTTTCACCTCTGGCTGACCTTTAGGGTCTGTGCAAGTAGGAAGTGAAGGCTAAGACAGAGCTGTAAACAGTCTGGCTAAGCATCAAAGGTGTGCTCAAACACAGAACCAATCTACAAAGACGAGGAGAGTATTTCTTCCTACCCTGGCTTTTAAGAAAGTCTCTGTCAAATCACTAGCTGACCACTAAGCTAACAAAACAGAGACTTTGATGGCCATACATAATGAACAATGCAGACTTTACAAAAATAGTTTAGAAAAATCACTAAACAAACAAGCAACAACAACACATAAAAAACAACAAGCCCTGGGAAGTGGGGGGCATCTGATTTCCAGAGTCTCCACATTCAAAATGTCCAGTTTCCAACAAAAAATACAAAGCATGCAAAATAACAAAAAGGATGGTCCACTCACAGGAAATAAAAAAGACCTTCCCTGAGGAAGCCTAGACACCTCATGTGCCAGACAAAGACTTTAAATAAATTGTCTTAAATGTGTTCAAAGAACTAAAAGAAACCATGGGCAAATAACGTAAGTAAAGCAAAAACATAATGTATCACAAAATAGAGAATATCAATAAAGAAACAGAAATTATAAAAAGGAACCACAAACAATTTTGGAGCTGAAAAGTATAATAACTGAAATAAAAATTTCAATAGATCAGTTCAATAGCAGATTTGAGCAGGCAAACAAAGAATCGGCAAACAAAGGATCAGCAAACTTACATTATCAGCAATTATCCAATCTGAGAAGTAGAAGGAAAAAGAATGAGGAAAAAGGAACAGAACCTAAGAGATCAAGTACACCAAAACACAAAAAATGAGAGTTCAAGAAAGAGAATAGAGAAACAAAGGGGCATAAAGAATGTTTGAAAAAACAATGGCTCCAAATTCCCCAAATTTGATAAAAAGAACATGATTCTACACCTCCAAGGAGCTCAATGACTCCAAGTTTGAAAACTCAAAGAGTTACATCAAGATACATTGTAATCAAATTGTCAAAAGACAAAGACAGAGAGTCTTGAAGTCCACGAGGGCGGAGCAGCTTGCCACATATGCAAGGGCTCTCCATGAGCTTAACAACTGATTTTTCATCAGAAACAATAAAGGCCAGAAACCAACGGGATGACATATTTAAGGTGCTGAAAAAAACACTGTCCTGCGCTAAAAATTCCAACAAAACTATCCTCAAAATACAAGAAAAATGAAGACATTTTCAGAGAAACAAAAACTGAGAGAGTTTGTTTTCTAGTTGACCTGCCCTCCAATAAAGGTTAAAGTCCTTCAGGTTGAAATAAAAGGACAGAGGACAGTAACTCAAAGCCATATGATGAAATGAAGAATACTAATAAAGGGAACCCCAAAATCTTCGTTTGTAACTCCTCTCTTTTTTCCTATATGATTTAGTCTATAGATGCATAAAGCAATAATTATAAATCTACATTAATAGACACACATGTATAAAATGTAACAATATTATAATAAAGGGTGGGGAAGACAGAGCTGTATAGGAGCAAAGCATTTTGTATACTATTGACACTAAGTTGATATCAATTCAAACAAAATTGTTACGTGTTTAAGATAATAGCTGTAATTCCCAGGATAACCAATAAGACCATAGCTTTTAAATACACAGCAAAAGAAATGAAAACATGAATCAAAACAGTACACTAGAAAACAATGTGTTAAACACAAAAGAAGGAAATATTTGAGGAATTGAGGAATAAAGAATATGACATATACAAAACAAATAGCAGATAGCAGAATTCAGTCCCTCCTTATCAGTAATTACTTTAAATACAGATGGATTAAATGCTGCAATTAAAATTCAGAGAATGGGAGAATGGATTAAAAAATCCCAAGATATAATCCAACTATATGCTATCCACAGGAGACCAAATTTAGATTCAAAATACACAAATAGTTTGAAAATGAAAAGATGGATAAAGAAATGCTATGCAAATAGAAACCAGAAGAGACCTGGGATGGCCATACTAATATCAGACAAGACAGACTTTAAGTCCAAAAATTTTACAACAAAGAACAGCATTATATATTGATGAAAGAGTCAATCCACCAAGAAGATATAACAATTATAAACATAAACACACCTAACAACAGAATCCCAAAATCTATGAAGCAAAAACTGACAGAATTGAAGATGGAAATAGACCATTTTACAATAATAGTTGAAGACTTCAATATTCCACCTCCAAAAATGGATAAAACAACCGGCACATGATCAGTAAGAAAATAGAGGACATGAACAACACTGTAAATCAACTAGACCTGACAGACATACATAGAGCACCCCACTCAACAGAGGCAGAATGTGTATTCTTCTCATGTATGATGATCATTCTCCAGGATAGGTCATATGTTAGGTCACAAAACAAGTCTCAATAACCTTAAAGAGACTGAAACCATACAAGGCATCTTCTCCAACCACAATGGAATAAAACTAGAAATCAGTGATAGAAGAAACCCTCTAAAAATTCACAAGTATGTAGAAATTTAACAATATGCTCTTAAAGAACCATTAGGTCAGGTAATATGTTACAAGATAAATTAGAATATATAATAAATAATAAATCTTGAGACAAATGAAAATAAAAACACAACATACCCAAAACTTAAAGGACGTACAAAAGCAGTGCCCAGAAGAATATTTATAGCTTCAAATTCCTACATTAAAAATAATAAAGATCTCAAATCAATAACCTAAATTTACACATGAAGGAACCGGAAGAAAAGCAACAGAAACTCAAAGCTAGCAGAAAAAAGGAAATAATCAAGATTATAGTGAAGGTAGACAAAATAGAGAATTGAAAAACAATAAGGAGACTCAATGAAACCAAAAGTAGGTTCTTTGAAAGATCAACAAAACTGACAAACATTTAGCCAAACTGACCAAGATAAAAAGAGAGAAGCCTCCAATTACTAAAATCAGAAACAAAAGTGGGGACATTACTACCGACCTTATAGAAATAAAAATGATTATAAGAGAATATTATGTACAATTGTATACGAACAAATTAAATAACCTAGAAGAAATGGACAAATTCCTAGCAACACAGAAACTACCAAAATTGACTCAAGGAGAAATGGAAAATTTGGTCAGATCTATAACAAGTAAAGAGCTTGAATCAGTCATCAAAAACTCCCAATAAAGAAAAACCTAGGACCAGATGGCTTTACTGGGAATTCTACCTATCACTTAAAGAATTAATATCAATCTTTCTATGAGGCCAGCATTACCCTGATACCAAAGCCAGACAAAAACATCGTAAGAAAACTACAGACTAATGTCTCTTATAAATATAGGTGCAAAAATCCTCAATGATATTCTAGCAAACCAAATTCAGCAGCATATTAAAAGGATTATATACAATCACCAAGAGGGATTTATCTGTGGAATGCAAGAGTGGTTCAACACACAAAAATCAATCCATATAATACACTACATTCATAAAATGGAGGAAAATAAACCACACAGTCATCTTGGTTGATGCAGAGAAAGCATTAGACAGAACCCAACACCCTTTATGATCAAAAAATACTCAAGAAATAAGGACCAGAAGGGAAATTCCTCAGCGTGATAAAGGGTATTTACGAAAAGCCAAAAGTACACATCATGCTCAACTGTAAGACTGGAAGCCTGCTCTCACCACCTGTATTCAACATAGTACTGGACATTCTAATCAGAGCAATTCAGCAAGAAAAAGATAAATAAATAAAAGGCATCCACATTGCAAAGGAAGAAGTAACACTTCTTGAGGGAAAATGGGGAATGATGGCTCGTGGGTACAGGGTTTCTTTTGGGAGCAATGCAAACGATCTAAAGTTGACTGTGGTGATGGTTGCACAGCTGAGTGAATATAGTAAAAATTATGGAATTGTGCACTTGAAATGCTGAACTACAGCATATGTGAATTACAGCTCAATAAACCCACCACAAAGGAAAGATTAAACAATGATCTACTCCTTACCTCTGTTCTCAGAGCCATTTCCAGCCCAGCCCAGGCCCCAGGCAACCCTCTGTGGGTGACGCAGCATTACCTGCTTTCTGGCTGTCCAGTGCTGTGTAGCGCAAGGCCCTGGGAGGCCACTGGGTTGGTCATGTGGTCACCAAGAAGGGGAGCAAGTAGTTGGGTGACAAACCCTGTACATCTGCTCCTAACTTTCGAAACCTGGCTGATGGGAGGCCAATGTCACCCTCTAACGCCCTCCCATAGCAGCCTCTGCTTGTCTTCTGACAGTGGCACTGTCCACCCACAGGCATCACCCATCCTGCCCGCACATTGCTTCCGCCAGTGGAGCCCCAGCTGAAACACTAGACAGGAGAGAAGTCCAGAGATCCTGCTCACTCTAGGGAAGGAGAAAGACCTCTTCAGCTTGTCCTGCCTCTGCAAGGGCAAAGCCTCATGCATTTGCTCACTCCTCCCTCCCAGGGCTCAGCCGGCACCTGAAGCTAGTGTAGCAGAAAGAGCCCAATTCTGCATCAGGCGGACCTGGGTTCAAATCCCAGATCCTCCACTTTCTAATTGTGCCATCTCTGAGCCTTCCATCCCTTACCTAGAAACAGAGTTCTTTCCACCCATGCCCTTGTGAGACAGCGTAAGTGAAAATGACATCCACACAGTACTGGAAGCAGAGCTGCTAGAAACCCAGCCAGGCAGGGTTTGAACTTGTTATCTCCAAAAAGTCTCAGGAATCGTATTTCTGCCTGATGGTGACCTACTTCAGCAAGGACCCAATGTAGAAATTACTCTGCCACCAAAAAAGCAGGCCTCAGACCCCCTCCATCACCTCCCCAATTTATGAATTAAACAATGAGGCCAGTGCCTGAGGGGTCTGCAGATGAGAGTCAGAAACCAGCAGCCCCCCACCCCACAGAGACAGGTCCCTGCTAACTAGACACAAGAATTGGCCTCCTGGGGTGTCTCTGCATGTTCTGTGTATGGTGACCTAGCCCCGGCCCTCCAGGAGGGACACTACATGCAGGACATTTTGGAAAACAGTCTTGGTGTTTCCTCAAAAAGTGAAACACTGTGTTATCGTGTGAGCCAGCAATTCTCCTTCTAGGCATATACCTAAGAGTAATGAACATATATGTACACACAAAGACTTGTCCACGAATGGCCATCGAGGAGAAGCTGGCCAAAGAGAAGATGGCCCAGAGAGGAGGTGCTGTGTGCAGAAGCAGCTCTGGGAGGAAAGACGTGCACAGGCCAAATTCAGATTACTGACACTTTTTTTTTAATGCAGAGAATGCCTGCAGAATTACCTATTTTTGACTTATCTTGAAAAACTGAAGATCTGGCAACACTGACCCTGAATCTTCCTAACAGCAACAATGATCAGAACTCAGAGGTTTTCTGTCTCACTGATTTTTTTTTCTTTTTCTTTTCTTTTTTTTTTTTTTTTTGAGATAGGGTCTGACTTTGTCACCCAGGCTGGAGTGCAGTGGTGCACTCTCAGCTCACTGCAACCTCTACCTCCCAGGCTCAAGCAATTCTCCTGCCTCAGCCTCCCAAGTAGCTGGTTCCACAGGTGCATGCCACCACGTGCAGCTAATTTTTGGATTTTTTTGGTAGAAATGGGGTTTCCCCATTTTGCCCGGGCTGGTCTCGAACCCCTGAGCTCAGGCGATCCATCCGCCTCAGACTCCCAAAATGCTGGGATTATAGGCACTTTGCTGCACCCGGCCTTGTCTCACTGATTTCTGATCTTATTTTGTATTATCTTTTTCCTTCTATTTTCTTCGGATCAATGTTGCCTTTTTCTAACTTCTTACACTGGAAATTTATCTCTTTAATTTTTAGAACTTTTCCTTTCCTAATGTAAATTTCCATCCACGTTTTGATATTTAGTGCTTTTATTATCATTGAGTTGTATTTTTGAAGTTCCACTGTTATTTCTTCTTTGACCCATGAATTATTTAAAAGTATTTTTTTTTAATTTCCAAATAATGGGGATTTTTGCTTTGGGGGCTATTAATTTCTCTCTCACAGGCATGATGGTCAGGGAACAAGACCTGCTGACACTATTCTTTTAGTTTCTGTGAGATTTGCACTTAATTGACCAATTGTTACAAGTGTTTCCTATGTGCTTGAGAAAAAGAAATAACCTCTACTTGTCAGATGCAAAATTCATCAATGTCAAGCTTATTATTTGTGTTATTTAGAACTTCCTTATCTGTGCTGGGTTTTTTGTCTACTTGATCCAACACCAATTGGAAAAAATGGCTGGATTCTCTCAAAAATGATGATAAATTTGTCAATTTCTCTATTTCTAACAAAGTTTACGTCAAATATGTTGAGGTTATTTTATTAAGTGACTCTACCTTTAGAACTGCTTTATCATCTTGGGGAAATGAACCTTTTCTCATTAAACGGTGACCTGTCTTTCCCCAGCAGTGTCTCCTGTCTTGAGGTCTGTTGAGTCTGAGATTGATACAGCAATGTCGGCTTGCCTTTGGCGGCCTGATAGGTCTGTTTCCATACTTTACTTTCCACCTTTTCTTGCCTTTACACTTTACTCTGGTGATAGCGTCCAGCTGGATTTTGAATTTGGGGTTTGTCTCGTTTGTCAGATATGACAGCCTCTGTCTTTGAATTTGTGAGTTTAATCCATTTACATTTATTGGATTATTGATAAATCTGGGCTTGTTTCTCCCATCTTACTCTATGATCTCAATTTGTCTTGTTTTTTTCTGTCCTTTTTTCTCCTTTATAATTTTTCTTATAAAAAAAGACATCCAGGCCGGGCGCAGTGGCTCAGGCCTATAATCCCAGCACTTTGGGAGGCCAAGGTGGGTGGATCCCTTGAGGCCAGGAGTTCGAGACCAGCCTGACCAACAGGGTGAAACCCCATCTCCACAAAAAATACAAAAAAATTAGGGGGATGTGGTGGCACATGCCTGTAATCCCAGCTGCTAGGGAGGCTGAGGCAGGAGAATCACTGGAACCCGAGAGGCAGAGGCTGCAGTGAGCCGAGATCGAGCCACTGCACTCCAGCCTGGGTAACAAAGTGAGACTCCATCTCAAAAAAAAAAAAAAAAAAAAAGACATCCCTTTTTCTCTAATTTGTCCTGTCACAACTGTGCTGGCTGCCCCAGCCAGGCTGCAACCCTGGGGACACACATGCCCCTCCAGCAGTGAGTTCAGACCCTTCTCACCCTTTGGCCTCAGGCTCCTCACTTCCTGCCCCCTCTCCTGAGAGGTGACACGCCATGTCCACACCAACTCCAAATCTGATCATTGGCTCCAGTCCAGTCCCTGCACCAGCTGCTCATGGGCCTTTCTCTCTGGGGTGGGGCTGGGAGCGGTGGTCCCTGCTGCCGTGTCCTGTACTGATTCCACATTTCCCAGTTCAGAGGTGATCGGAGCCCCCTCTAATATGTGCCATCCCAGGGCGGAGCGGCAGGGCACAAGGCCACTTCGGTGTCAACACGGATCTCACTGCAGGAACTAGGAGTGGCCTCCCTTAGGAAGAGGCACTCTGGACTGTTTTAACCACAGTCCCCACTTCTCCCTCCTGTCTCACAGCCCCGAGCTTCATACACGCACGCTGCTGCCTATTCTGGAATTATCCAGTATTATTATTTTATATTCATGTCGCTGGGCATATGATGCTCCCATGACGAGGGGCCCTGGAGCTTTCAGACCAGTCCTTAGAAGGACTCCAGCCAGACCCCAAAGGCCACATATTATCAATGGGGTTTCTATGAAGTATACAGAATAGGCAAATCCAAAGACACAGGGAGTAGATTAGTGGTCACTATGAGCTGGGAAAGGGAATGGGGAGTGATTGCTCTGGGTGCAGGGTTCCCACTGGGGTGATGAAAACATTTTGGAACTAGATGGTGATGATGGCTGCACAACACTGCCAAAAACCACTGGATTACACACTTTCATACCCATATGTATTATAGTCCATTGATTTTTAAAAGGTCAGAGGAAGCAACTCAAATGCTTGTAGGAGGTCAGAAGAGGCCCAGATGGGTGAAGTCAGGGGGGGCGTGCAGATTAAGCCCATAAGAATATTCTCTAAGCTACCAGGTCACACACACACTCCCTCTCACTGTCCCTGAAGCCCATAGCCCCCTCTGCCTGACTCTCCTATCAACTGTTGATGGCGTCAAAGATACACAGAAATATATTTTGGCTGAAAGAAACACAACAGGGCACAATGAGGAAGGGCTGCCAAGCAGCCTATTAGCAGCGTTTGTCATGGTTCATCTGGGAGTCTGCCTTTTCCCCCAACCAGACTCTTCAGGGGCAGAGACCAGATTGTACATACTCAGTGCCCAGCAGGGCGCTGGCCTGGGGTGCTTGCAGACACTGACTGGATGAATGGATGGATGGATGGGTGGACGGATGGATTGGGTGGATGAATGTGTAGATGAATGGATGATGAATGATGGATGGATGGATGGATGGATGATGGATGAATGAATGGACAAATAATTGGATGGATGGATGGGTGGATGGGGGATGGGTAGGTGGATGAGTGAGTAGATGAATGGAGATCAATGATGGATGGATAGATGGATGAATGAGTGGGTAGACGAATGAATACATGATGGATGAATGAATGGATAAATGATTGGATAGATGAATGGATGGATGGATGACAGATGGATAAATGGATGAATGATTGGATAGATGGATGAATGGGTAGACAGAAAGACTCTGATACTGGAAAGTGAATCCTTCACATCCATGGCAAGTGAACCGGGTAACAAAGTCAGAGGCAAGACCACAGCAGCGTCATTTGTCACTGTTGTCATTTATACACATTTTTGGGGCAGAATCGGTCATGCTTGACCACAGGTCATCTCTAGAGGGTGAGGATTGGGGGTCAGGAACTGTGGGGTGGGCTCAGGGCTAGGGCTGCCGACGTGGCCTTTGTGCCTGTGAGCAGACTGCATTTCCATCAACCTCATCCCCATCTTCCCTCTCTGCCTCCACCAGTGAGTTCAGATCCTTCCTACAATTCAATCTTGGGGTCCCCTCACTTTCTGTCCCATCTCCCAAGACCTGGCTGGGGCCTGACTCAGAATGGGGTCAGCAAAGCCCTGAGGTAGAGCCGTCTCCCAAGATTATGGCCTGGCTGGGGCCTGCCTCACCTCCATTCAAAGGACACCATGTGGAAAACCAATGTGCCCCCAAGCAGGGGTGGCACGGCACAGACACTGATGGCACAGGGGCCACTTCTTGCTCCCTCCTGGTGTCTTCATCCTCGGGGATCAGGAGCTCTGCAGCAGCAGGCAGGGCTGGGCAGCCCTGGAGTGTGTGACACAATCCAGGCACTGTGACCCTACTGGACCCCTTTGCACAGATGCTGCTGGGCCTAGGAACTGGCTGCTCCCCACTGGCTGCTCTGGTAGACCCTGGGGTCTGCCTACACCCCCAACATATGAGCATGGGCAGGTACCCACCAGTCTCCTTCTCTGTCCCCAGCCTCTCCCGCAGCTTGGCCTTGGTCCACCGTGGACAGCGTCTCTGACATGGTCCTTCTTCCCACAGGGAGACTGGGAGGGTCTTGTTCTGCCCTCAGAGCACAGAGGCCCCAGGCTCCTTCAGGTGGGAGCACAGGTGCCTTTCACAGAGGGCCCAGCAGCCAGCTCAGCCCACAGAACAGTAAGCCGCCAGGTCCCAAGTTGTCATCTTGTGACCCGCCCCTGGGCACACGGGTGCCCAACAGGAAAGAGGACTGGGGCTTATTATAAGGAAAATAGTGTCAGGCCTGCCATGGAGCTTTGGGCCTGAGGCCTCAGCTGAGGCCAAGGCAGCAGGACTCATCCAGAGACAGGACAGACCCTGGGCTCCTCTGGTGCCCAGCTCAGGGAAGCTCCTGGGTGCGGCTCGGTTCACTCCAGCATTTCCTACATGGATGAAGATGTGGATGTGTCTGCTCTGACCATGGGTGTGTGCGTGCCTGCGTGTGTGTGCATGCCTGCATGTGTGTGAGAGAGAGAGAGGAGAGAGAGACGGAGAGAGTTTATGTACGTGTAACTGACCATGGGTGTGTGCATGCCTGCGTGTGTGTGAGGGAGAGAGAGGAGAGAGAGACGGAGAGAGTTTATGTACGTGTAACTACCAACCAGAGGCCAGGAGTCTCACACTCCACTGCAAACCAGGCAGGCGGGGCCCGCATGAGTGGGGGGGCCAGGCACCAACCAGCAGGGAGGGAGGGGTTGTGTTCGCCCATCCAGAGGAGGCACAGAGCCTCCCACCCAGTGCTGCTGGCAGGAACACGCCCAGGGTGGCCAGGCCTTCTGAAGGAACTGAAAATTGAGATTTTCATGTGAAACCTCCTGATTTTTAAGTGTACACTCAACATTTCTGAAGCCGTTGTACGAGTCAAATAAAACATTGTGGGGTGGCTCGCCGCCCGAGAGCTGCAGGGGTGAGGCCTGGCTTTAGTCCAGCAACCTGACGTACATACAGACGAGAAGACTGAGGTCAGGCCAGAGCAAGGACTCCGCAGGCCAGGCCCACACTGGCGGCCCCGGCTGCCTGGCCCATCACTGGGGTCACCACGGCCCATGGGGAGCACCAAGGACACCAAGAAAGGGAGGCCCAGGCCTGGCCCCCGGGGTCTCTGTCACCAAGGGCCCACACTGTGAGTTTCTAAGGCGGCCGAGGTGGTTCCTACAGGCCTGTGAGTCCCCACACTCCTTCCCAGTTCAAGGCCTTGGGACAAATCCAAGCCCAGTTTTGTCCTCGTGGTGATGAAGGCCAAGAATGCTGGGAGCTCCTGGGATATTGCCCAGAACAAAGGAGCACAGGCACCTGACGTTCTGGACACAAGGGCAGAACCCTCTTGAGACCATCATCGGCCGTTTGCTCTCCAGGCTGCGGGGGCCTGGAGGACTTCCAGGCACGGGTATAGGTGCCGCGAGCCCGGGGAACAGAACCTCAGACCCAGAACTGGGCACCAGATGCACCAGCCGGGGGTCTGTCCGCCCAGCCCGGGGAGTCCAGGGGCTGTTCCGAACCCGGCGCCACGCCTGCTCCCTCAGTGCCGCATCCAACAGCTCTGTCTGCCTGGGCTGGGGCCCTGCGCCCTCCCCGCTGCTGGCTCCCGCTGATGCGCTACAGATGGGCTTCATCGCTGCCTCCAAGAAAAACAGGACGACCGCAGGTTTCGCCTCACAGAAACGGAACCGCTGGAAAGGCCTCTCTTGACATTCCCGAAAGGAAAATAAAAATTCCTCTGAAGTACATTTCAACTCCGAGGCAGCCCTGGCCACATCCAAGAAGCTCGGTCCTGAGCGCCATGGGCTCCAGTGAAGGTCCCCAGCACTGAGGCCGCCTCCTGACCGCCATCCCGGCCACTGCCCCGGGCTGCTCAACCCTTACACGGCTTTCACAAATTTTGAATTAGCTGCCAACAGTTTAAAATGAAGAGATTGTATGTAAAATCAATTTCCAGCTTCTCTTATAAAATTGGAGGCCCTCCTGCTGCTGGCCGACCCCGTGTCTACCTGGGCCCAGTGATCTCTGCTGGCGTCACCTGCCAGGCCCCCATCAGTGTGCCCATACGAGACCACTGTCCTCAGCGAATGCCTGACCCCCAGGCTCCAGGCAAGGTTGAGAGGACAGATGCTCTCATCCTGGGGGCTCTGGCCTTCCTGGGGCCAGTGTTATCCAGCTCTGCCCTCCAGAGCCCTCTGCACACGCTGGGGCTGGGACTGCCCATGGCTGTGGGCTCTGATTTGGGTGGGCAGAGCTGAGCAGGCCATCATGCTTCTTATTCCCAGCCTGTCCCCCCCGGACCATCCCCCGCCAACCCAGACAACGTGTACTGAACTCCTCGTCAACTCGACCCCTGAGCTCCTCCCCGCAGCCGACCAGGTGCTCCTGCTGTGGTTTGGGCAGCACCTAGTCCTTCGCCCTGCTGGACGTCGCCTGGTCAGACTTGCAGAGCCATCTCAGCCCTTTGTTCTCCTGACTCCATCCCTCCAAGCCTGGCCACCCCGGCCTCGGCCCCAGCTCCTGCCACGTGAATTGTCAAAGGCAGAGCATGAGGAGGCTGAAGGCAGCCCCCATGGCACACCCCACGGAGTCCCTGCAGTCGTCCAAAAAAGGCTCAAGCCTGGGCAGCATTGCTCGCAGCTAGGAATCTGCAGCTGGACTCAAATATGTGTCCAGAATGATCTGGGAAAGGTCCTTGAGAAAAGGGCCAGACACAGGGACCTTCCCAGGCCCGGATCCCACAGAGGAAATGATTCTAGCGAGCGCCACCTCGACAGGTCTGAGGTCCAGACAGGGGTGGAGCTGTCACAGGCAGCCGGGTGGGGCTGCGATCTGGGTCCTCCCAGCCTCACGGTGATTTGGAATGGGAATACGGTTCTGCCAGGCAAGGAGTATCCCCCTCTGACCAACCTGTGGACTGCCTACCAGGACCCCCAACACCCTTCCTGCACGATGGCGCTGGGGGGCTGATCCGGCCGCTGCTCTCATTCCCATGGCCACCTGATCCAGGCCGCAGTCTCTCCCTGCACACAGGACAGCAGCCTCCTGCCGGCTCCCTGCCTCTTCCCTGCTCACCCTCCTCGGAAACCAGACCATGCCACCTGCTGCAGGGCACAGCCCCTCCTCCACAACGGAGCCCACAGAAGCCATCGTGATCTGACCTCCAGTCCCCTCAGGCCCTCACCCTGCCCCTCCTGCCACACCCCCAAACAAGCCCCGTCCTCACCCCTCAGGTACTTCGCATCTGCTGCCCTGGCCCCTTTTCCTCTTGGGGAACTGCAACCCACACTCCAGGCCTCAGCTCAATGTCCAGTGACTGCGGGCTCACTCTGTGGCACTTCCCAAGTTTTTCATTGTGCAGATATTTGTGGACTGACTAGTGCACTGTGGGCTGTATGAGGTCAGGGCTGTGCCTGTCTGGTCCCAGAGCCTGGCCCAGTGCCCGGTCCTGCTGTGCGTGACGGGTAGAGATCTGCTGGATGAATCAAGGGAGAGAGCAAGGGGAACAGCCCTGGGATTCCACAGGTGCTTTATGTCCAGAGACAACCGCGCAGGGAACAGTGGCCAAGGCACGCTGGGAGCAGTGCTCCAGCCCGACAGCATCCCCAGGGCGGAGGCTGGGATTCACGCATTGCTGCCCTCAGGCACCAAACGGGCCTGTGGCAGTCACAGGGGCACATTCCTGATACCAGGTCTGTTGTTCCAGCATGGACAGGGCCATCTTCCTCGCCATCTGCAGTCTGGCATCAGACATTCCCAAATAAAGGACAGACAGTTAACTGTCAGAAAGTGCTGGTGCTTGGGCCTGGAAGGAAGGGAGCCCGTGTCTACTGGGCACCCCCAATTTTGGCCACTGTGCAGTGCCCTGTGTCCTCAACCTCAGGGCCTGCACCACAGCTCCGTGAGACCACAGGGAGGAAGCAGAGTCACAGAAGAAAGAGTGATGAACAGCACTGGCCACTTGATTTGCAGGGCACAGTGCAAAATGGAAATGCACAGTCCCTTGTTCAAAAAGTGATTACGACTTCTAAGGCAGGAATGACAGAGTGTTAAAGTGGGCATAGGGCCCTGCCGGATGGGTCACAAGCCGGCGAAGTCAGTCCTGGTCAAGTGTGAGGAAGTGGGACTAGCAAAGAACCAGGGCCACCCAATGTCCCATGGGCCCATGGGACCAGTAGCCACCCACAGCTGCCAACCTGAGTCTGCAGCCCTGACACTGTGGCAACAACAGGAGGCGTCAGTGCCAAGCCCTCCAACGCCTGCAAGGAGCAACTGTTGCCCCCGGAGTGAGCTCCTGGGCGACCGGGCTTCCTAGGCACTATGCTTGTTCTTTCTTTTCACGGATATTTACGCACCAACAGTGTGCCAGGCATTCCTCAAAATGCTGCAAATTCCACTGTAAGCAAAAGATTCTCCCCGAAGCTAACGTGCTAAGTGACCTGGAGACACATCCTCACTCACCCTCGCTGGGCCCCAGTTTCTGCAGCCGTTAAGTGGAGTTCCAGGCCTTGGTGCTTGGAAGGCCCTTTGTCCAACAAACAGATGGGGTCACAGGCTACCGGGTTTTGCCAGCCCAGGCTCTGAGCGGGGACAGGAGGGCACTGCACTGGGTGTCAGCAGCCCTGGGTTCTAAGCCTGCTCCTCCCTCCTGATGCAGGAGTCAAAAGGCCTGGCTCCCACTGTTTCTACAGCATACTCTCTGTGCGACCGTTGGCACCTCAGTTTCCTCATCTGTAACATGGGCACAGCAAAAGCACCAACCCACCCTGGGGCTCATTACAAGAATCCCAGGAGATGATGTACCTGCAGCGTGCTGGCAGACATGGTCAACGGTAAGTGCTCCAGGAACGCGTCACATTCTTCTTGCTCCCTGCTGTTCCCGCTACTGCTTGGACAGTGCTACCCCTGCACCTTGGTTTTCCCTCTGCTTCCAGGACTACCGCGCCTATTAAATGACACCATGAAGAGTGCCCGCATTCGCGCAGGCCCTCGGTGAATGGGCATGTCCTTGAACGCAAACTTGGCTCCAACGGGGCAGGAGAAGGATCATTCAGACTCAGCTACAGAAAAACAGGCTTTTGTGCAACTAACGCTAACAAAACTGGAAAGGAAAGAGGAACTACGGCCTGGGGAAAAGCTTGTATCGAACATGACAGAAAGTCAATATCTAAAAGAGATAAAGGGCTTATCCCAATATATAAGACCCCAGGAGATAAACGGGCAAAGGACTTAGACAGGAATAGGAGACATGCAAAGTAATCAAACCCAGGGAAGATCACTCATCCTCGCTAGTAATCAAAGAAGTGCAAATTAGCGCAAAAAGCAACGCCGCTTTGCTGCCGGAGCAGCAAAATATTAAACAGTAAAGCCCCCGTGCTGGTGAGGATTTGGAGAAACCAGGAGCTGCTGTGGGAGCCAGTCTGGCTCTGCCCCGAGTGGTGAGTCGGTTAAGCGCTGGGATTTCCTAATTCATTTAGTCACTCAGTAGGTGCCCCCTGATGGCTGCTCAGGGCCAGGGCTCGAGCGCGTCTGGGCTGGCTCAGGCCACCATCTGCCGGGTCAGCAACAGATACCTATTTGCAGGAACAGAACCTGAGGTCGGCTCCCAGGATGTCCCCACCCCTGAGTTTCAAGAGAGTTTGCACCAGGAGCAGGGAGCATTCCAGCTGTCTCAGGCAGCTTTTGTGTGGGGAACAGCTGGTAGCACTGCCTGCGGCCCCTTGGGGTGGACAGGAAGGCTCTGCCTGCAAAGGCCTAGAGGCAGCCACACACCCTGCCCTGCACACTCCTAAGTACGTGCAGGCCACAGTTCCTGCATCCATTCATCCCGGCCAGTCTGGGGTCCCTCCCCACAGTGGCAGGCAAGGGGAAGCTGGACCAGTCCTGCTAGACAAACAAGGATGCACACACATCCATGGGACCCCAAACCTCACACTGTCCCTGACAGCCCGCCCCACAGAGCAGAGCCTCTGCCTCCCGGAGCAAGAGGAGGTGGCAGTGCATCCCAGGGCCTGGCTGCCTGTGGGGCTGCACTGGGGGCTCCTGCCCCCGCCCTGTGAGTCTGGGAACACATGGGTCTTGGCCTTGGCACCTTCTTTCCTGGGAAAACACCTCCCTCTGGGCCAGGGCAGTGCAGAGCAGTGGAAGCAGGCAGCTGTGGAGTCAGAGCGATGGGTGCCAATTCTGACTCCTGCACGTGGCCCAGACCACCTGACCTGCCACCCCCACCAGCACACCTGCCCGGCCAGCCCCACCAGCACACCTGCCCGGCCAGCCTCAGGCCACCAGCCAGCCTCCCAGCCATGTGACCTTTCCGGGGCAGGACATGTCCTTGATTCCTTCCTTCATACCACGTCCCGGAAGCTCACCCTCAAACTCATCCTGAACCCACTGCCTCCACCGCCATCTGTCACTGGGACTCCTCCCTGCTTCCACCCCGTCCACCGAAAACCCTCCAAAGGCCTCCGCCAGACAGAGAATGAATTCTCACCCCGCACCGTGACCGTCCCTTCAAAGCGATGAGTGCTGCCCATCCCTCCCGGCCCTGCACGCCTCCCACTCCCCCGTTACGTCCTCAGTTCCAGGTACTCGCTCTTCCTTCTGCCCCTTGGTCACACTGCGGTAACCCCAGCCTCAGGGCTCCTGCATGTGCTGTTCCCTCTGCCTGGAACACCCTTCCCAGGGCTGGGCTTTCCCATCATCACCAACCTGGGGCGCCTCCCTCCCTTACCTGCCTTCTCATGCTGCCCCTTCACCCCGTTTTACTTTGTTCACAGGATTCTCCACTGTCTGCGAGCATTCGCTCACCGGGTCTCCCCTGCGGGGCTGTGAGCCCAGAGAGCAGGGACTCGATCGGGTTCCTCCGCTGCTACAGCCCCAGCACCCAGTCCTGCCAGACACACGGTGGACACATAGCAAGAACGTGACGAGTGAATGCAGGAGAATACACTTGTGGCAGCAGGCAAGGTGCCCTGAGCCTCAGTCTCCCCCTAAACAGTAGAGCTGCTAATGCTATTATTCCCCCATGATTTGGGGAGCAGCATTATTATTGAGCATTAATGAACCCGCATGGCATTCAGGTGCCCAGCCTTTTCCCAACCAGACCAGCGCACCAGCCACCTCTCCATGCAGGCCCAGTGCCCAGGTCACCTCCTGTCCTGTCCTGCAAGCTCTCTCTGGGTGTGCTGACAGGTTGGGATGGGAGGCGTGGGAGGCGCCAGCTGCGCTCCTGGCCGGGTTCTCTACCAGCTGTGCTCATGGCGCAGCCCACACCTCAGGGCAAGCCCCAGCCAAAGGGACCAAGTCAAGAGCTCTGAGAGACATCCCAGCCGAAGAATCCAGCCCTTGTCCCAAACGTGTGTGTGCACAGGCTTACGAAAGAGGGCGAGACAGAAGGAGAGAAAAATGAAGCCAGAGAGCAGGAGAGAGAGAAGACAGACGCCAGCACGCCCATCTGACTGCGCGACCTTTCCCCACTCAGAGCTCCTTCGGGGCCCAGAGCACAGCGCTGCCTATGATTAATTTCAAAGAGAAATGGGTCAAAGAAAATTGGAAATTTTTATAGAAAATATTTCAGGCTTGGAGCTGGCTGAAGTGTCTGCCAACCTGCAGAGAATTCTGAGAGGAGATGGGGCCTGTGGTCAGAGGCCTCCGGCTGGCACAAACTGGCAGAGTTTGGACCTCGGACCCAAATGCAGTTTCCGAGCCGGGCCTGTCCTCGCTGCTGCTGGGGAAGAGCTTCCTGTCCCCTTCAGATGTCCCTCCAGCTGCCTCTGCAGCCCTGATGCTGGTACCCAACACCTCTCACCTGTCTATCTATCCCCAAGAGGCCTCTGTCTAGGGACCCACCACGGGATGCAGTCCCTTTGTCCCCATTATGCAGGGTGCCCATGTCTCTTTCACCGTCATCCATGGGGCAGCCAGGGCATGAAGGAAGCCTCACCTGGGTCCCAAGCAGGCCCCACTGCTCCTTGCCCCAACCTCACCCCAGCCAGCAGGCTCCTACATCCAAGGCACAGATGTCACAGACATGAAAAGATGCCCTGGACACATCGCCTCTCTCCCAGGAGCCTGCCTCTGCCGTGCTGGGGACCTGAAAAGAGGGGGCGTGCCCAGCCCACAGTTGCTGATCAAACGCCAGATGCCCCCGTGAGCAGATCACAGCTTCACCCCTGAGCCGTATACTGTCTGCATGCCAGGGGCTGCTACCTTGTGCAAAACCCGAAAAGCTCTTTGGAGGACATTCCCAACACAAATCCAAGGGAAGGAAAGAAAGTATCAATTCACTGTGCCTGTGAAAGACCGGCGAGGCAGAGTAGGGAAAGGGGGCCGGAGAGCAAGTGTCGCAGTGAGCACTGGGCAGGCGCCCTGTGCCCTGCGTAATTCCAGTAGCCCCTGCGCCACTGCACCCAGGTACAGTGGAGATCTCAGCACCCAGGTTCTGAGATGCTGAGGGGCTGGGTGAGCTGCTCTGGGCCCCTTAGTGAGCCAGAACAACCGCATGCCGGGCGGAGCTGAGCGCACTGACCCCTGCACCAACAGCAGCATGCCCGGCGGGGCTGAGCGCACTGACCCCTGCACCAACAGCAGCATGCCCGGCGGAGCTGAGCGCACTGACCCCTGCACCAACAGCAGCATGCCGGGCGGGGCTGAGCGCACTGACCCCTGCACCAACAGCAGCATGCCGGGCGGGGCTGAGCGCACTGACCCCTGCACCAACAGCAGCATGCCGGGCGGGGCTGAGCGCACTGACCCCTGCACCAACAGCAGCATGCCCGGCGGGGCTGAGCGCACTGACCCCTGCACCAACAGCAGCATGCCGGGCGGGGCTGAGCGCACTGACCCCTGCACCAACAGCAGCATGCCCGGCGGGGCTGAGCGCACTGACCCCTGCACCAACAGCAGCATGCCCGGCGGGGCTGAGCGCACTGACCCCTGCACCAACAGCAGCATGCCCGGCGGGGCTGAGCGCACTGACCCCTGCACCAACAGCAGCATGCCGGGCGGAGTTGAGCGCACTGACCCCTGCACCAACAGCAGCATGCCAAGTGGGGCTGAGCACAGTGACCCCTGCACCAAACTGCCTGCTGCCCACCCCACTCACCCACCTAGTGCTGGAAGCATCTGTGGGAGCAGCCCTAATGCAGCTCCTCAGAACCACTGGCCGGTCTTCCAGAACTGTCCCCTGCACTCGAGTTGGGGCTGCAGCCAAGCCAGGGCCAAGGCCACCATCCTCCGGGTCACGCTTGTCACCTGCCCACGGTGCTCCACCAAAGATCCAGGCCCTTGCCAGCCACATTCACCTGGTCGACTCCACCCCGAACCAGAAACCATGTCGGGAGGGGAGAGGTGGCGGGGGAAGGGCAGGCCTGAGACTCAGGGACTAAATTTATGTCGGAGGCACAGGGGAGTTGCTGCCCACGTGGGGGCTGTCAGGCGGAGTGCCAGGCCCAGACGCCGTGGAGGGGGAGCACACACTGGCACGTCTCCACTGCGGGATAAGGGGAGCCGAGCCCTCGCCGGGGCTGCAAGCCTAGCTTCTGCCTTCACAGCCCAGGGGGTGGGAAGCACCCACAGGGCAGCGCTCCGAGCAGCAGACTCCAGCCAGAGAGCCAGCCAGGCCCGGGAGCTGGCCCCTCCTGCTCTCCCCGGCTGACCCCAGGCAACTCCAGCCTCGGAGAATGTGCAGCCTCGGCTTTCCCAGAGCCGGCCCCCGCCCACCCCTTCCGCGTGGGCCACATCACCGCGCTGGCATCTCCAACAGCCATCCCAAGGGCCCGGTCTGCACGAGGACAGGAGCGCCGCGGCGTCTGCCAAGGGTGCGCTCAGCCCTGAAGCACGCCTCCCGGAGCCGCCTTGGGTTTCACAATCAGTGCTTCTCCCTGGGTTTCCCGGGGCCTGGGCTGCAGGCTCAGCTCCAGGGTGGAAAGAGAGGATGAGCTGAGAGGGCTCCAGGGATCCAGCGCCGAGGCGCTTAACTCTTAACTCAGTGAGTCGGCAGCAGTGACTTGGCAGGGCCCAGGCTGACCAGGGTATGAGAGAGAGCACCTATCACCACGCCAGAGGCCCTGGCCTCAGGGGTCTGGGGAGTCACTTGGGAAGTGCCTGGTTGGAGACACAGAGACAGGTCTGGGCACAAGACGCTGGCCAGGTCCAGGGCTCACCCTGCAAATCCAGCCAAAGCCCTCTCTCCATTCTCCCTTAGGACCCAAGGTTCAACACTTAGACATGTCAGCTGAATCATGACCCCCGGACGTCCATGTCCTAATCCCCAAAACTCGTGAGCATTACCTTATATGGCAGAAGAGACTTTGCAAATGTGTTTAAATCAGGGTCTTGAGATGGGGAAAGTAACCTGGATGGTCCCAGCGGGCCCTAAATGTTATCACAAGTGTCCTTCTAAGAGGGAGAGCCGGCTATAGAAGAGGAGAAGCCACGGGACCAGGGAGGCAGAGACTGCAGCAATGTTGCCACAAGCCAAGGAACGCCAACAGCCCCCAGGAGCTGGGAGGGGCCAGGAACGGATTCTGCCCTGGGGCCTCCAGAAGGAACCAGCCCTGCCAGCACCTTG
This sequence comes from Gorilla gorilla gorilla, assembly GCF_029281585.2. Classification (NCBI taxonomy): domain Eukaryota; kingdom Metazoa; phylum Chordata; class Mammalia; order Primates; family Hominidae; genus Gorilla; species Gorilla gorilla. The sequence continues at coordinate 183,251,253 of NC_073228.2, forward strand.
ATTTTACCCCTAAAATCCTATTTCAGAGTTCTGAGCTCCAGAACCGTGAGAGAATGCATGTGTGCTGTTTTAAGCCATTAAGGTGTGGGTAACTTGGTACAGCAGCCACAGGAAGCTGAGATGGACGTCAACAACTACAGGACAGAAGGGCTCTCTGACCTGGCATTCAGCAAATTTGCACCCCCCAACAAAGCACACGGCCCTCCTGCCCCATCCTGGGCCCCCCAGCCCCCACCGGGCCAAGCCTCACATCTGCCGTGTCAGTGGGGCTGGCTATCTGCTTGCCACGGAGTGGATGAGTCTCGCCTGCTCCCCAGTCCTGTGGTCTGACAGAACAGAGCTCCTCTCTCTCTCCTGTGCCATTGCTCCAGCCTCCCCCACCAGCCTCCCTCACACTGCAACCAGTACGAGCTTGCTGAAACACTCAACTCTTTGTGAGACTGGAGGGCGCCATCCCCACCTTGGGTCATTCAAGGCTGCTGCTTCCATGGAGGCTGCCCCACAGCTCTCTGCCTCCAGCCCTGGGCTCTGCACACCCAGGGGGAACTGTCATGCCTGAGGTCCGCCCCCACCCCCGCCGCCCACTCTTCCCCCAGGATCCCCTGCGGCCTGGAAAACTCCTACCCAACTCAAGGCAAAGTCACAGGGTGGAGACTGTGGGTCAGGAGGGGGCTCTTCCTGGCCTGGTGGGGAAGGGTTGGCTGTGGGCTGCAGGTGGCAGCCACGCTCAGCCACGTGGAGGAGCTGCCCAGTGCCGGCGCTTGTCCTCTGTCTCCTGGAGGGCTTTCCTTGGCGCAGCGAGGCTGAGAGGCTCCCGTGGTGGCGTGCCTCGTCTGCCCGTCAGGGAGGATGCTGCAGCCTGACAGCAGCAGGCAGAGGCTTGGCACCGGCGGTGTCTGGGGTGGAGGCGGCCAAGGTCACTGGCACGTTGCTGTCTGACTTCTCTTCCTTCAGCCCAGCTGGGTGTGTGCACAGCAGCCTGGTAGCAGTTCCCCAGGATGGGAAGCACCTGCCCCTCCTCTGTCCCAAGGCCAGGCCGGGGCGAGCCCCAGGAGAGCAGCCCACAGAGGAGGGCAGAAGATGCTTCTACCTCTGCATCACAGAAAGCATGGGTAGCCAATGGGGGACCGTGTTTTGTTTGGTCCATATAGTGAGCACGGGAGGGGACCCCAGGCATGACAGCTCCCACTGGGTGTGCAGGGCCCAGGGCTGGAGGCAGAGAGCTGATGTGGAGGCTTCTGTGGAAAGAGGGCTTTGTCTGGATTTGCTGGCTGAGCCCTGGACCTGGCCAGCGTCCTTGTGCCAGGACCTGTCTCTGTGTCTCCAACCAGGCACTTCCTGAGTGACTCCCCAGACCCCTGAGGCCTGGTCCTTTCGCATGGTGATAGGGGCTGTCTCTCGTACCCGGGTTGGCCTGGGCCCTGCCAAGCCAGCTGTTGCCGACTCACTGAGCTCAGCGCCGCGGCTGGATTCCTGGAACCTTCTCAGTTCATCCTCTCATTCCAGAAATTTGAAGCCACATTTTAACATCAGGAAGGTTCACATAAAAAGTCTGATGTCTGGATTTTCTTGATAGGATGTTCAGCTGCACCAGACCCACACTTCTACCAAATTGAGGTCAAGGGAGTTGAGGAGGGTCTGTCCCTCCTTGCAGGGCCTCCCAGATGCCCTGTGCCCATGGCAAGGCCAGGGCTGGACACCACGTGTGGCTGCATTCCCACTGCTGTTTCTTTTTAGTGGAGATGTATTCTTGGTCTCCATGTTTCTATCAAAAGGAGAGAAATGAAAGCCAGGCCAAGGGTGGGTGCAATTATCTTTTTTTCCTCCACTGCTGTCCTTGTTGGCATTGCCTGCCAGGCCCTGCAGGCTCTGAGTTTGCAGCTCTTGTCTTGACTTTCTGCAAATGGCACTGTGTGTCTGAAACAGAGACCACATGCTCAACACGTGACTCGGGGTCTTTCTCACTGTGTGGCAACCTTCACAGAGTCCCAAGGTCAGTCTCTGGGAAGCTAAGACAGGCCCTCAGTGTCAGCACAGGGTTGGCTTCTCTGTGCACGTGGTCTTGGAGTCAGCCTCTCTAGGTCCCTTAACGTGGGCGGTGGGGGAGGACTGCCAGGCTGAGACTGGCACTTAGACATGCAGGGAAGAGCTCCCACACGACAAGGTGGAGGGTCCAGTGAGGGAGGCAGCAGGACCAGGGCCTGCCTGGGCTGTGCCTCTGGGCTATATGCCCTGGGGAGGCATAAGTGAAGCCTACAGTGCTGCTCCTCCACGTGACCCAGACGGGCGCCTCCCGGGTGTGCTGTGCACTGCGTGGCCAGCCTTGTACGTGAAGGCCATTCACATCCTGTAGCTGGCTGCATGGTGCCCCCAAAGATACTGGATCCTGATCCCTGCAACCTGAGACGGGTACCTTCTATGGGAAGAAAGGGCTTTGCAGATGTGCTTGCAGTAAGGCTCTTGAGATGAGAAGACTGTCCTGGATTACTCGGGTGAGTCCTAAATGTAATCAAGGCATCCTTGCAAGAGGGAGGCACAGGGACACATCAGAAGAGGAGGGGGCGACATGACCCGGGGGCAGAGATTGGCATGATGCAGCCACAAGCCAAGGGAGGCTGGCAGCCCCCAGGAGCGGGGATGGGCCAGAAACAGATTCTCCCCTGGAGCCTCCGGAGGGAGCACAGCCCTGTCCACCCTTGATCTTGGCTCAGTGAGATTCATTTCAGACTTCTGGCCCACAGAGCTGTGAGAGATGCATTTGTATTAGTCCGTTTTCACAACGCTGATAAAGACATACCCGAGACTGGGCAACTTACAAAAGAAAGAGGTTTATTGGACTTACAGTTCCACATGGCTGGGGAGGCCTCACAATCATGGCAGAAGATGAAAGGCACGTCTCACACGGCAGCAGCCGAGAGAGAGAGAGCTTGTGCAGGGCAACTCCCGTTTTCAAAACCCGCAGATCTCGTGGGACCCACGCACCATCATGAGAACAGCACGGGAAAGACCCACCCCCATGATTCAGTCATCTCTCACTGGGTCCCTCCCACAACACATGGGAATTATGGGAGCTACAAGATGAGATTCAGGTGGAGACACAGAGACAAACCATATCAATGTTTCTATTGTTTCCAGCTCTGTGGGGGCTCCCTCCTCAACAGTCCCACACAGGATGAGATGCACACACACCAGAGAGGACAATGCCACAGGGTGCCCTGTCCCTGTACCCCAGCACAGTGTCCCTGGACACAGAGCTGGCCTTGGGAAGGGCAGAGAACAGGGATTTGAGATGCCTGTCAGAATGCCTGGGGGGACACCTCAACCACTGCTCCCCAAAAGGCCACCCAGCCTCAGAGCTCGGCCTCCGGTCCTGGCCAGGTTCCCAGGCCAGCAGCACTGAGCAGGACCCTTCTGCCAAGGCCAGCATGGCCAGGGAGGAGAGAAAAGGACCCTCCCCGCTCCCTCACCCCTTGCCCCTCCTAACATCCTCTCCCGGGTGTTGCCGAAGCTGCCCAGTGCACACACTCATCCCTGGCCTGTCTGTGAAATGCTTTAAAACCGTCATTTTTCCATCCGTTTCCCCCAGGCAACCTGCAATCCAGCAACTGATCTTGGATGACAGAGACTATTAGTGAAAATGATTCCCTGAGGCTCCATGAGTCGCCGAGATCACCCTGGGCAGCCCGTGGGCTTCTGGGTGAAAACAGGACATCCTGAAAAGGAGGCACCCCTGACGCTGCAGGGATATCCTGCCACCCAGACAGATGCCCACCCCCCACTGGGACACCCAGGGCAGGTGTGTCACCTTCCCCGGCAGAACATAAATAGCAGGGTGCTTCACACCCACTTCCAGACGTTGCTTTTGGGGAGGCAGGAAGAAACTGCCAGCCAGCACCTCCTGCCAGCTTCTGCCAGGGCCACACTGATATATCAGGGTTCCCTCAGAATTCACTGGAAGAAAGGGTCCCCTATACACACACACACATACACACACACCCTCACCCAGGTCCTGGAGTTGTGTGCCAGGCAGGCTGTGCCCCTCACTATGCCTGGCCACAGGACACAGCTTTTATGTATCTCCCAGTTGCCACTCTGGGCCCTGAAAAGGCCCAGGCAGATGGAAAGCTGGACGCCTGAGGTCACCGTGGGCCCTCCACCCAGCTCCGACACTCACTGGGTCTGGTGCCCTTCCAGTCAGTGTGTCGACCTCAGCCCAGGGCCGCGTGGGAACGATTAGGTGCATGGAGTGGGAGCTAGCTCACTGAAGGCCCGAGCCCCTCATGCAGGGTCTGCTGACACCAGACAGGAACATCAAGCGAAGGGGACTTGGCCCCAGCCCCAAGTCCTGGGATCCAGACCTATAGCCCCAGGCCCACGCTCACACCCACAGCCTGGGCCCCAGGCCTGGAGCTAAGGCTGGACAGGCTCACCTCCTCCCCGACAGCCCATTACCAAACCCCCACCTTCCAGCCCAGCCTCACCCCTGACCTGGCAGCTGGCCTCACCCAGCGTCTTCTAAGGCCAATGGTTTCTGGGCTTATTCTGAGATTGAAATTCCTTTCCTGTGTTCTGAATTTCAAGTTCTCATTAAAGATATGTGGATTGGGGGTGGGGGTGGAGGGAGGATTCAGCAGAAGATGCCAAACACCAGCAGAAGCCCAGAAAATAAGGCAAGGCCGGCCAGGCTGTGGGGGAAGGGCTGCCATGCTCAGGAAGACAAGCACCATATGGAATCTGGGATCAGAGACATGGCCAAGGGCACGCGGCCAGCTCACCTCACCTGAGCAGAGGCCCCCAGAACCACCCTGAATCTTCCAGGAGAGGCCAGCCAGAAGCACCAAGCCCACAGCACAAGTGACCAGCCCCTGAGCTCTCGGGGACACAGGGGTTGCTAATGCCACTGGGGCTTGCCCGACAGCAGCTAGCTAGCAAGGAGCAAAGCTGGGGCCCTGCCCCCAGGTCTGGAGCACTCGCTCAGCCCCTTTCACGCTGGCCCTCCTGGATTACTCCTCCTTCCTTCCCTGCAAAACAGTCCAAGGGTGGGAATAAGTCGAGGCTGAGACCACAGCTGGAAAAGGCTGGGCAGGCAGTGCCCAGTGGCCCGGCTGGCTGTAGCATAGCAGACGCTGATTTGTCACCAAGGAACAAGGGGCCACCGGTTGCATTGACTGGCTCCAGAGTACCTTGGGCTTCCTGATGGAACAATTCCTTTGCAAAGGTATCTGATGCCGTTTCATGAAATTAGAAGTATGCCTGCCAGGCTGTACCCAATTTATCTGTCAAGCTAGGAAGTCAGACAGACCTACAGTAAATGAGGCGGGGCTGCTATGGAGTGACGGGAGTACCTTAGTAAATCACAGCACGGGGGCTGGCCCAGCCCAGGCCCCTGGAGCACTCGCTGTGAACATGCAGGTATGCCTGATCCTGGGCCCCAGACTCCAGACTCTCCTCACCCAGGGGTCCTGACTAGAGGCTGAGGGCTGAGCTCACAGCTTCCCACTCTCCCAGCAAGAGCCAAGCACAGGCCAGGCGTCCCTGACCACACAGGGGACCCTGAGAACTATGGGCCTGCAGAACCACATCAGACACCAACCCTGGCTTCACCACAATCCAGGACCAGAGACTGGGGGATGCTGGGAGGTGTGGGCTGGCACAGTGAGGCCAGATCTGAGGCGACAGTCATGGACTGTCACCATGGCCGCCTGGCAGCTCCTTTCACGTTTCTGGGCCCAGGGCACACATGGGTTCTGAGTTGAAAAAGACAGAAGCCCATGAGTCTGTGCAGAGACTGCCGAGGCTGCTGGGAGCACCTCCAGAGTCCTTGTAGGGCACATGCCTCCAGGGATCCAGAAAGAGCATGCACGGCCTTTCTCCCTGAGCAGCCAGGTGAGGGTTGGGACCTACCACAGGCACCCTCCCAGGGACCATGGCAGCACAGAGCAGGAGAGGTGCTGTGTGGGGCTCTGGAGGCCTCTTCACAGGCACAGACTCAGAGACGCAGGCACTGGACTCAGGCCTGGTCAGGGGCCCCCGCCCCACTCCACGACACTTGCTTGCCTTTAGGCAACAGAAGATGGGCCCTTGGACAGCCTTCATAGTCCACCATGGAGGCCCCAGACCTGAAGGCAGAGGTGCCTGGGCTGCTTGTCACCCACATGCACCCAGAACAGAGGCCCCAGCCCCAGCAGCCCTGCTACGCCCTGCCGTCAGCCAGGCAGCTGGCCCGTTTCTGAGCCACTGAGACCAGGGCTCAGCCTCAGCGGCCAAGCTGGTCTGTGGAGAGCTGCCTGAGTCTCTGGGATGCTCCCCTGGGGACCAGGGCCTCAGAGGGCTCTCCACACAGCCTGCCCCCACCTGCAGTAGCCTCACCTGTGTCCAGGGCCTGTGGCCCCCCGAGAGGAGGGGACGTGGGTGGCCGGCGATACACCACATGCACACGGCCTTGCTCAGCCTCCTGCGCCGCCAGCCCCTTCTCCAAGGGTTCGATGAAGAACTCCTCCTCCTCCATCCGGATCAGACCAGCCTGCGGGACAAAGACAACAGGATCAGATTTCCAGCACACAAAAGACCAAGGAAGGGGAACAGCGAGGAGACCCCCTCAGGGAGTACCTCCCACCTGAAGACCCTGCCCAGCACCCCAGCTGGTGCTCAGCTTGAACCCTGGGCTGGCCGGAGGGTATGAACATGTGGCCCCAGAGGCTGCCCCCCGCCGCCCGCCCTGTCTAGGAAAGGGGCCTCTGTCTGGGTCATCTCCACCCCTGCACACCCACCCTGTCTGCTTTCAGAAAAGTTACTGTGTTTATAAAGTCAAAACCGTCCAGAGAAGCCTGGAGACATTCAAGGGCAGCTGTGGGCCTGTGCGTGTCCCCAGGAGGGCACCCACCAAAGTGCATCAATACGGGCCAAGTGCTGCCCCCACTCCCAGGATCCCAGAGTCCAAGACAAAGGTCAAAACAGCCAGCCGGGGATTGAATCTGCCCACACACATGTTCCATTTGGGCCAAACAATATTTTTAAAGCTCTGAAGCTAACACTCAGGATGATGAGATTTCATGTCTTGAACATGGAATCCCAGCTTTCCTTGGAAATGCAGGCCCTGACCACAGCGGGTCTTGGACGGAACACATGCCCCTGCAGCTGGCTCCAGTCCCTACTGCCCCTCAACTGTCTCTCCTGCTCTCTGTGTCAGCCACCAGCCCAGACTCTACAGGCAGCTGAACTGCTGCCCCTGACCCCCTAGGCCAGCCAGCACCCTCCCTGACTACAAACTCCTCGCTGGGTCCTCATTTCCGTTGGGACTCAGGCTGCTCCGTATGCTGGCATTCAGGCTCTTGGCCTGCCCCACCCTCCCAGACGGCGGCTTGCACACCCCATGCTTCTCACTGGGCTGGGTGCACCCTGCCGAGCCACCCAGCCCCTGAACCCCATGCTGCCAACTCAGGAATCCCCATTCCTCCATCCCACCACCCCACCCCCAGCTCGGCCATCTGGTAAACCTGTGTTCTCCCTTCGAGGCCTGATTCAGCCCCCCTAACCTCTCCTGCCCTCCCCTGCCATCCAGCCTGCCCTCCCCTGCCATACCCTGCCCTCCCCTGCCATACCCTGCCCTCCCCTGCCATACCCTGCCCTCCCCTGCCATACCCTGCCATCCAGCCTGCTGGCACCATCAGGTCCACCCATCCCATGACAACCCCAGCTCCTACACTTTTATCTTCTGGTCCATTATCCATAAACCAAGGTCTCACACTGGAAGCGCACACTGTGTCCAGCCCTGAGTGTTTCCTTCAGACCACAAGCTTATGACCCATGCAGGGGATTTTAAAAGCTTGAATTAGTTGCTCAAACTTAAGAAACAGGAGAGTTCACATAAACGACCAGATTTCCAGATTCTCTTGAAAATCAGAAAAGCTGGCATTTCCAGCACCCGTCGACACTCCAGCTTAGCTGGCGCTGGCCGGGGTCCCCTGTCCAGTCAGGAGTGTGCACTCTGGTGGGCAGCCCCTGGCACCTGCCATCTGGATGTGCGGAAACCACACCCCCCGCCCAAAGTAACCTCATGATGGCCTCTGCCATATCATCATCTTGGCTGTGGGGGGCATGGTGGCGTACGGGCTGCCCTCCTTCTCCCTGACCCCAGGTGCTCGGTGAGCCCCATCCTGTTGCTGGCTGGGAGCCTCTGCAGACTGAGATGCAGTCAGTGCCCCCCAGGGCCTGCTGGGCGGCTGCCCCTAGCCTCAAGTGTAGCAAGGGAGGCTGGAGATGCCTCCCGGTGCACTCAGCCTGGGCCCTTGGGAAGCTGATGTGCCAGGGAGGGCCTGGAGGAACACAGAGCCCAGCATCAGACCTGGCTCCAGAATGAAGGACGCCTCCGGCGGGAGGTGACATCTACCCAAACCCACCCAATCCCTTTGTGCTGGCCAGGCAAAGAGTCAGAGAGAGGACCAGTGCTCCAGATGGGGGAAACCGCACATGCCATGGCCGGGGAGGTGGACGGAGCACAGCTGGTGGGAAGAGCTGACCAGGTGGGTGGACAGGAGCATCGAGGGCACGGTGCCCGGTGGCCCATCACTCAGGGGGCTGGTGAGGGAGACTGTAGGCAGCCCGGGGCTTCTGGGGGGAGCCTTGATCTGATTCCTGTTCAGAAGCATGGTGGCTGCGGCAGGGGGAATGGGCTGCGGAACAAAAATGGGTCTGGGGTCCTGGGGAGAAGGTGTTGCAGGCACCTGGGAGAGGGGTAATGGTCCAGACGGGAGCATGAGAGACAAGGACAAGTGGCAGGTATGAGGGAGGTGAGGAGCGAAATGGACAGGACGTGGTAGGGTAGATCCGGCTGAGATGGGAGGGAGGAGGAAGCACCTGGTGGGCTTCCAGGTCTGTGGCTGAAGAACCGGCCCCCAAAGTTACCCAGGCCCCCATCCCTGGCAGCTGTGAGGGTAGCGGACATGGTGGAAAGAGACTCCGCGGGTGTGATCAGGTCAGCTCTGGGGCTGGCTGGGCCCTGAATGCAGTCGCTTGCCCACTTCCTTATGCCGGGGAGTGGAGGGGGATTAGGCAGATGCGCAGAGGACGAGGCCATGGGCAGACAGGGAGGATGCCAGATGCCAGCTTTGGAGATTGGAGCGATGCGGCCTCAAGCCAAGGAACGCTGGCAGCTCCCAGGAGCTGGCAGAGGCCAGAAAGTGTCCTCCCCCAGAGCCTCCAGAGGGAGCGCAGCCCTGCCGATGCCTGGATTTGGGTCAGGTTATACCGACTTCGGACGTCCGGCCTCAGAACTGTGAGAGAACGAATTCCTGCTGTTTTAAGTAGTTCCTTACAGCAGCCGCAGAAAAGTAACTCAGGGTCCTGGTGGGTGGCCGGCAAAGCGGGTGCCGTTCTCCGAGGGGCATGAGAAGAAGGGCAAGGGGCGCAGGACCCTCTGGGCTCAGGCATCCTGGGCTTCTGGGGAAGAGGCCGAGGAGGCAGTGGGAACCAGAGTTACCAGGGCAAGACCGAGGTCAGGGAAGGAGGTCAGCAGGGCTGTGGGAGGAGAGCGGAAGAGGGGGTGGGAACCCTGCAGGCCCCACGCTTCTGACTCATCCCTGGGTCTCAGGGCTCAACCAGGCCTGGCGAAGACTCAGCAGATGCCTGTGGAATGAGCGAACCGATGACCCCAAAGCTGCAGGCCACGTCCCCCACGGGAGGCACCGAGCAGGCAGGCGGGGAGAACACAGCTGGGCCTGTCCACTGGCACAGGGGCAGCGTGTTTACCAGTGCAGGAGTTGGGAGGGTCCAGCACTGATGGTCCCGGTGCGTGGTGTGGAGAAGGCTGGTGCCTCAAATCCATCTTATGACTGAAACTCATTGGATGAAGTGCAGGAATTAACCCTGGGGGGCGGCAGCGGGCAAGCTGTCCTGGAGTGTGAAGTTCTGAGTTCCTGGCACCTTTTCTATCTGGCCAGGTGACCTCAGGCAAGGTGTCAAGCTCCCCAAGCGTCCAGTGACTCGCCTGTAGATGAGGCCGCTCATTTCCCGTGCACATTTCCCGTGCACGCTCACACAGGAGCACATGCAGCCTGGGAGACGCTGAGAACCAGGCCACGCCTCCACCCAAGTGATTTCATCCAGCCAGCTTGCTTTCCAAATGAGGAAACCGAGGCCTAGATGGGCAGACAGGCTGCTGGGGACACACAGGTTCTAGGGATCAGAACTCACACCTACACGGAAAGGGCATCTCCCAGACAGGTCCCTGGGCCAGACTGGGCCGATTGAGCCAATTAGGGCAGGACAGTGGGGCATGAGGACCCCTTATGGCAGCTCCATCTTCTGGGGGAACTTGCAGCCCAGGCCGGGAGCCATCGATGCCACAGGCCTGAGGCCCTGGGGTTATTCTGGAGGGACCTAGTGTGACAAAGAGGCCAGGCTCAGCCTGGGGAGGGGCAGTACTCTCTGGCCGGAGTAACCTGGGGGACAGTTTGGGGTCTCCCTGACCAGCAGGAGTCAGGCTCCCCTCCCTGGCTGCCTCCCTGAGGACAATCACTGGGCTGAGCCAACAGCACTAGCTCCATCTGATGCTGCCCTGGGCCTTGCCTCCTGGAAGGGCACCCCTGCAGGCGACTCCCCGGAGGGCACAGGAGCACACTGGGGTCCATCTGAAGCAGGGCCTGGGCTCAGGCTTCCTCACACAGCCAGAAGCCTCCAAGCGGTGGCATTCTCCAACACAGACGCTCAACATGCTCCTCACAGCCCCGCCCGTCTCTGTTGACCACCGTGCGATGCGCACATGCATGCTGGACGATGAACACGGTGGCACCTGCCCCAAGACCAAAGGCTGACCCCCCCCAGACCAAAGGCTGACCCCCCCCGAGACCAAAGGCTGACCCCCCCCGAGACCAAAGGCTGACCCCCTCCGAGACCAAAGGCTGACCCCCCCGAGACCAAAGGCTGACCCCCTCCGAGACCAAAGGCTGACCCCCCCGAGACCAAAGGCTGACCCTCCCCGAGACCAAAGGCTGACCCCCCCGAGACCAAAGGCTGACCCTCCCCGAGACCAAAGGCTGACCCCCCCGAGACCAAAGGCTGACCCCTCCCCCGAGACCAAAGGCTGACCCCCCCAGACCAAAGGCTGACCCCCCCCAGACCAAAGGCTGACCCCCCCCAGACCAAAGGCTGACCCCCCGAGACCAAAGGCTGATCCCCCCGAGACCAAAGGCTGACCCCCCCAAGACCATCAGCTGACGTCCTGCCAAGACCGCTGGCCAGAATAATGCTCGGGGCGGGGGGCACTTCACGGAAGAAGTGGAGATCATTTTATTCCCTGATTTTCAAACACTTCAGTATATGCATCCCAGGAATGATCTGTCTAAAACACACAGAAGAAAATTGACAGGTGAGCAAAGCACAAAATGTGAGCTATGTTTTGCTGCATTTTTTTCCGGGACTTTGATTTTCCTGCTGCCAGTGTCAAGTGTATCTGTTTCTACATGTAATTTTTATTAATTAGAATCAGTTTCCTCTCCCCACTCAATAAATATTAAAGAAACTCTAGAAGCACACTAGGCTGAAAAGCACTCAGTTGGGAGCCTGCTGGTGGCCTGTCTGTCCAACCCCACAGCTGTCCAGCCTGGGGTCTTGCAGAAAGTTTGGTACCCCGACCCGGCTCTCAGTGTGAGTCCCGCTCTGCTCTTGAAGTCTGTGAATGTCTGGCAAACCCAGCCAGGTTCTCCCCTGGGGGACAGAGAGAGGATCATGGGGAGGGCTCTGTCCCTGACCTTCAGGTGCCACCGCAGGGGCCCAGAGCCTGGCAGTACCCGGGTCATCAAGTCAAGTTGCCGGCATTCAGATCCTGGTGAGTTACACAACGCCTGCCCTGCCTCTTCCTTCTATAGAACCTGCTCCTTTGCAGTTGGATTGATGGTAAAGTAGTTACTAGAAATGGCAACTAGACGTTAAAAATTTATAAAGATCCAAAGGCTTAACAGCTCTCCTCTATTACTCTGAATTTTTAAGTATTCAACCACAGACACCCTGGAAGTTAGGGGTTCACAGGAAACACAAGCATGCATCCTCTTTCCTTCTGCAGAGCACCCAGGCTGGCTGGTCCCCACTGCCCCTCCCATGGAAGCCGCAGCTGCAGCCATCAGCAGCCTCCCACCTGTGTATGACTGGGACCTGGTCTGTCACTCAACCTTGTCAACCTCCAGCACAAACACTGTCGGGTGTGTGCCAAGGTTGCAGTGGCAACAATCAAGCATAGAAGGCACAAAGCATAGGAAGCACAAAGGTCCACGCACAGAGGGACCCAGACTTTGCCAAGGGACAAGGCTGCAAGTCCCTGTTGCCCTCAAACTCACCTCCCTCCGAAATACACACACAGCATGCACCTCGCCCAGAGTCCCCCAAATGCTGGCATCTGCTAAGATTCCCATTCCTGAAAGTATTCTAACTCCAAGATTCTTTCTCCGCATCTTCCTTTTGGTAATGAACCTGGGAGATCTGCTGGACAACGGGGCAATGGCCAGGCAGCCTCCCTGCTGTGACAGCTGCCTGGTGGAATGACGGTCTCACAGGGAGAGCTGCACAGTGCCTGCAGCTCCCAGGGCGCCTCCTCACAGAGCCTGCTCGGGCACTCTCTTGCTTCTCCCAGCTCCCCAGGGGGGTCTCTAACAACCTTGGGAGCTTTCAGGGAAGGGGGCTGGACCCCTCACCACTGAACAGTCCCAGGAGTGGGGAGTGTCATTGAGTGGGATTTGAGCCACTCGGTCCTCACCACTGGGGGCTCCTTTACAGTTCAGCATCCCAGAGGATTTCACACACTGACTTTTCCACTTTTCCAAAAGGGACGCCAGCGGGCAGGAGCTGTCCATGGGGTTAGGAAACAGCTGTCCTCACCCGCATCTCCACCAGCTCCTCCTCTGCGTCTCATGGGATCCTCGCCACGTGCCAGCCACTCCTGTCCTTCCTCTTGGAGAGCGACCCCTTGTCTAGGGCTCTGTCTTGGAGCTATGGCTGGAGCTAGGCCTTCCAGGGTTCTGTTGAGCACAGTGACCACAACAGAGTTGCCTCTGAGCTCCACAGAACCTGATGACTTTGCTTGGCCACTCTAACCTTCCCTGGACCCGGTTTCAGGCCCTACAGACCTTTACTCCAGAAAGTGTCTTTTTTGGCCTAAGCTGGCCGGAGCCAATTTCCGACAGGACCAAGGAGCCCCAACAGTCACATGCCCAGCGAGGCTCTAAGGAAAGCTAGACTCCACTTTGAAGGGCAGGGCGGGGGGCAAGGCAGGCAGGGAGAGTAAGCACTGGACGCTGAGCCAGGGGACCTGGTTTCCAATGCGGTCATGGCCAGTCCTGTCCCCTTGCAGGCCCCCAGTTCCCTCATCTGCAAACTGAGGAGCTGGACTGGGTAACCTATGAATTACTGCTTATCCTGTTTATTCATCACCCCAGAAAGAAACCCCGCACACGCTGGCAGGTACCGATTATCCTTCTAAAACTCTACTAGGACCAAGGAGAAAGAACCAAACCAAAAACCAGAAACCCACTCCTACAAAATAAAGGCCAAGGCCGTCCCGTGGCACGCAAGGCCTTCCATGGGGTCCCAGCAGCCCTCTGTCCCTGGGCGCACCCCCAGTGTCTTCCTCTCTCTCCGGGCTTCTATTTGCACCTCAAAGCCCACGCCACTGCCCTTCTCTCTCGTTATAGAGGTCAGTAAGTAGTAGAGAGGTGGTAAAGATCTGTCAGCACCAAACTGAGACTCCCCTCGACTCAACCAGAGAGTTTAAAATGCAATTGAAAAGGGAATCATTTTTTTCATTATAAAGTTCAATGCTTTTTTTTTTTGAGACAGAGTCTCGCTCTGTCACCCAGGCTGGAGTGCAGTGGCACAACCTCAGCTCACTGCAAACTCTGCCTCCCAGGTTCAAGCGATTCTCCTGCCTCAGCCTCCCAAGTAACTGGGATTACTGGTACACACCACCACATCCAGCTAATATTTGTATTTTTAGTAGAGATGGGGTTTCACCATGTTGGCCAGGCTGGTCTCAAACTCCTGACCTCAGGTGATCCACCTGCCTCGGCCTCACAAAGTGCTGGGATTACAGGCATAAGCCATGGCGCCCGGCCAGTTCAATTCTTTTTAATATATAACAGCTTTATGGTGCTGTGATTACCATACCATACATCTCAGGCATCTAAACTATATGCTGAAAGTGAACAATTCAACCATAACCACTATTGATTTTAGAACATTTTCATCACCCCAAAAAGAAACCCCGTACACATTGGCAGTCACTCCCCATGTTTTCCCCAACCTGTCCTCCCCAACCCAGCCCTGGGCAACCACTAATCTACATTCTGTCTCTATGAATTGGCCTGTTCTGGACATTTCATATACGTGGAATCATATGCTATGTGGCCTTTTGTGACTGGCTTCCTTCACTTAGTATGTTTTCAAGGTTCATCCATGGTGTAGCATATAGCAGTATTTCATTCCTCTTTTATTGTCAAATAATACCCCATCACATGTATATACCACATTTTATTTATCCATTTGCCAGTTGATGGACATGTGGGTTGTTGGTTTTTGGCTCCTACGCATAATGCTGCTATGAACATCTGTGGACAAGTTTTCGTGTGGACATGTGTTTTCATTCCTCTCAAAGTGGAATTACTGGGTCATACAGTAACTGTGCCAGACTGTCCTCTACAGGGGCTGGACCATTCTCAGTGCCCCCGGCAGTGTGTGAGGGCTCAATTTCCCCTCATCCCCACCAATACTCATTATTCTTAGGCTCTTTGACTCTAGCTATCCAGCAGGTGTGAAGTGGTGTCCCATCATGCTTTGGCTTGCATTTCCCTGACAACTAATGATGCTAAGCATCTTTTCATGAGCTTATAGGTCATTTATTTATCTTTGGAGAAACATCCATTCAGATACTTTCCCTATTTTTAATAAGACCATTTTCTTTTTATTGACCTGTAAGAGCTCTTTATATATTCTAGACACAAATCCCTTATTAGATATACAATTTATGAATATTTTCTCTTGTTCTGTGGGCTGTCTTTTCAACTTTCTTATTAGTGTCCACTGAAGTCAGGAAGGACTTTCGTGAAGTCCAGTTCACCTATTTTTTTCTTTTGTCCACTTGTGCTTCTGGTGTTGTATCTAAGACTTTGCCTAATCCAAAGTAACAAAGATTTACTCCTACATTATTTAAGAGTTCTATAGTTTTAGCTCTTACATGTAGATCTATGATCCATCCATTTACAGTTAATATTTGTGTATGGTGTGAGGAAGGGGTCCAACTTCATTTTTCCATATGTGGATATCCAGGTGTGCCGACACCATTTGTTGAAAAGACCATTCTTTCCCCCACTGACTTGTCTTGGACCTTTGTCAAGAATCAATATGAGGATGTGTTTCCAAACTCTCAGTTCTATTCTACCAATCTATATGTCTATCCTTCTGCCAACACCACACAGTCTTGATTACTAAAGCTTTGTAGTAAGTCTTAGAATTACAAAGCGTGAGCCCTTCCTCTGTTCTTCTCCTCAACAGCATTTTGGTTAGTCTGGGTCCCTTGTATTTCTGTATGAATTTTAGGATCAGCTTGTCAATTTCTGCCACAAAGCTAGCTGGGATTTGATAGAATTAAATGCATTCTGGAGTCATGTTTGGTACCCATTAGTTCACCTCCTAGGCCAATGTTTAGGAAACATTGGCCTACAAAGAAACTCTGCATTAGAAACCAAGGGCTTGGTCAGGCATGGTGGCTCACACCTGTAATCCCAGCACTTTGGGAGGCAGAGGCAGGCAGATCACGAGGTCAGGAGATCGAGACCATCCTGGCTAACATGGTAAAACCACGTCATCTTGAGATGGGAGCCCTAAGTCTATCAACTAACCAGGTGAGCCACTGTGAGCAACTCTGGGCCCTAGGAGAGGGTGCACAGAGGGATGGCTTCACCCCTGCTGCTAGAGAATGCCCTCGAGAGCGTCTGTCTCAGTTCTGCTTCGCATCCCTCCCCAGCACCCCCCACCTGCCACTTTACGCAGCCTGGACTTGACTTTAAAACTGAGACACCTGGCAAGTGGGGAAATCACAGGTCGAACTAGCGGAATTGCCCTCTGCATCTATGCTACAGGGATAATGAGGGTTACAAATCAGAAGACATTTAGCATATATTCTGGGGAAAAAAAGCTATGTAATGTATAAACTATTCATAATTTAACTTTAATAAATGGGGGCAGGCAAAAAATTGCCAAACAAGCCCACAAAAATCAGACAAAGAGTAGAGGAAGAAAAAAGGAATTACAGTTTAATTGCACTTGTTTCCTCATCTTCAGTTGGGATCAACAGTTACTGGTAAGTTTCTAAAATCAATAGATACAAGCTGAAGAATTCTACTCAAAATTAGAAAAGTCACTAGTAAAACTAATGTATACCTTCCAAATGACTGAAGGCAGACCATATAGAAAATACAGTAGACTAGAAAAACAGCAAAAAAAAAAAAAAAATCCAGAAAAACAGAAAACATAAATTAGATGACAGAAGTAGGAACAAATATATAACAATAAATGTAGGCTGGGCATGATGTGATCCCAGAACTCTGGGAGGCTGAGGCAGTTAGGAGTTTGAGACCAGGCTGGCCAACATGGTGAAACCCCATCTGTCCTAAAAATACAAAATTAGCCAGACGTGGTGGTGCACACCTGTAATCCCAGCTACTCAGGAGGCTGAGGCAGGAGAATCACTTGAACCCAGGAGGCAGAGTTACAGTGAGCTGAGATCATGTCACTGCACTCCAGCCTGGGAGACAGAGACAGACCCTGTCTCAAAAAAAAAACAAAACCTAAAACTAAACAAACAAACAAAACAAAACAATAAATGGTCAGATGATGATGATGATGATGATTATTATTATTATTATTATTATTTTGGAGACTCCAGCCTGGGAGACAGAGAGATACCCTGTCTCAAAAAAACCCAAAACCCGACCGGGCGCAGTGGCTCACGTCCATAATCCCAGCACTTTGGGAGGACGAGGCAAGTGGATCACAAGGCCAGGAGTTCAAGACCAGCCTGGCTAATATGGTGAAACACCGTCTCTACTAAAAACACAAAAATTAGCCGGGCGTGGTGGTACGCGCCTGTGGTCCCAGCTGCTTGGGAGGCTGAGGCAGGAGAATTGCTTGAACCCAGGAGGCGGAGGTTGCAGTGAGCCAAGATTGCATCACTGCACTCCATTCTGGGCAACAGAGTGAGACTCCATCTCAAAAAACAAACAAACAAACAAAAAACAGACAACAAAAACAATAAATGGTCAGATTATTATTATTATTTTGGAGACAGTGTCTTGTTCTGTCACCCAGGCTGGAGTGGAGTACAGTGGCATGAGCTCAGTTCACTGAGACCTCTGCCTCCCAGGTTCAAGCAATTCTCCTGCCTCAGCCTCCCAAGTAGCTGGGATTACAGGTGCACAACACCATGCCTGGCTAATTTTTGCATTTTTAGTAGAGACGGGGTTTCGCCATGTTGGCCAGGCTGGTCTCGAACTCCTGACCTCAGGTGATCCGCCCACCTCAGGTGATCCGCCCACCTTGGCCTCCCAAAGTGCTGGGATTACAGGTGTGAACCACCGTTCCCAGCCAGTCAGATTATTTCAATAACACTCTATGCCCTGCAAAATAATTTTACAAACTTTACAGATTTATGCTAGGCTAAAAGAGTTTCTCAGATTTTTTGACCACTTAAGGAACAGACACACCCATGACATATTGGTGACCGACGAAGGCAAGCCCAGCTGCAGCATGATCTCCTTATGTAAAATCATGTATATCTCTGTGCCAAACGTCAGCACAGTCTAACAATTAAGCATGTGGCCTCCGAGTCACTCTGCCTCGATTCAAATGCTTACTTCACCTCTGACTGAGTGGCCGCTCTGTGGACAACGTCTGCAGGGTTGAATGGAGATAATAACAGGGTTTCCATGGCTGATGTGAGGGCTAAGCGAGATACTGCATGGAGAGCACTGGGCACAGCACCTGATAAATCAGCCGACTGGCAGCACCATCACCATCATGATGATCATGGCATGACAAGCTGTTAGGAAACGCGTAACAAAGGGTCAGCAGTGTTACGATCGGGGGTGAGTTTCACTTTTTATTAATATTTTCTGTATTTTTTTTGTTTCACATTTTTACAAAGGGCATATAGCAAAACAGACAATTCATGTGAAGACAGGAGAGACGGAAAGGGGGAGAGCACAGAGAGAAAGATAAGGGGGAAAATGGAATAAACAAGATGCCGACAAGAATGCCTCACGGGGCCAGCGCAGGGGCCAGCCAGGCGGCCTTCTGCTAAATCAAGCAACGCTTGAGTGGCTCCCTCGGGACCTGGCCTGTCCAGAATGTCCCACACTCAGCCCTCCGCAGCCAGCTCCCCCATCTCCACGGCTCCTGCACACACCAATGCCGGGGTAGCCTCCAGGAAACAGAGCCGGCCAGCCAGACCCAGCCAGGACACGGAGGTCAGTGTGTCAGTCCCAGACCCTAGGACTGCAACAGGCCTGCCTATTTGTGACGAGAACTGACACTCGTCCCTGCCAGATGCTCTGGCTGACATTTCCCAGGTCTCGTTCAGCACGAAGCCCACGTCGGGGAACGTCCCCAGTCACAAATTAACATTCACATAAATAACAGGGCGCTGTCTACTAAAGAAAAAAAATGACTCGTGCTACAGGAACATTTGCCCAACTATCAAAAAGCAAGATTTCTCTTTCTGAGCTTCCATGTCTCACCAGCTGGACCACAGCAGATTGTGGCCTTGAGACGTGTGGTGGAGGAGAGCTCATGGAATAAGGTCCAACTTCCCCATTCAAGATCCTGCCAACAGGCCGGGCACGGTGGCTCACGCCTGTAATCCTAGCACTTTGGGAGGCCGAGGCAGGCGGATCACCTGAGGTCAGGAGTTTGAGACCACCCTGGGCAACATGGTGAAACCCTGTCTCTACCAAAATACAACAAATTAGTGGGACATGGTGGTGGGCACCTGTAGTCCCAGCTACTCGGGAGGCTGAGGCATGAGAATCGCTTGAGCCCAGAAGGCGGAGGTTGCAATGAGCTGAGATCACACCGCTGCACTCCAGCTTGGGCTACAGAGTGAGAGACTCTTGTCTCAAAACAAAAAAAACAAGACCCTGTCGACAGGCCCTTCCCTGGGCTGGCACCTGCCCACACCAGCTGGAACCTAACACCTTTGCACAGCTGTTCCCTGCCAGCCTCCCTGCCTCCTTGGAGGTCTGCACACACCGCCCCTCCCTTCCTCCGACCAGCCCGGGAGACCAGCACGCCTGAGCACCAGCACTCCCAGAGACAGAGCCGGCACGGTGGGTCTGTCTGCTCAGGGGGCTGGGGTGGCAGAGGCACATGTCTGGGAGTTGCCAACATAGGGGGCTGGGGTGGCAGGGGCACATGTCTGGGAGTTGCCAACATATGCTTCCTTACCAGATTCCCCAAGGGAACCACCCTGGAGAGCAACCAAACCCTGCAAGGCTGCACTCCAGGAACTGAGGGCCTGGGGACCCAGGACCGTCCCCCAGCATTCACAGCAGGCTCACCCACATCCACCAGGAGATGCTGCCCAGGGAGACTGCCAGCACCCCCTCCCACAAAAGGTCGGGGCCGGCGCCTTCCCTAGGTTGCTCGGGCAGCCATCACAGGGCAGCACAGGCCGGGGCTTGAATAGCAGAACCTATTCTCTCACAGTCCTGGAGGCTAGAGCTCTAAAATTAAGGTGTGGGCAGAGGCGGTTTCTCTCGAGGCCTCTCTCCTTGGCTTGTCGACAGCATCTTTCCCCTGTCCTCACATGGCCGTCCCCCTGTGTGTACTTCTGTCCTAATCGCTTCTTCTTAGGGCACCAGTCATTCATGTTGAATCAGTGACTTCATTTTCAGTTAATTATCTCTTTAAAGACCCTGCCTCCAAATACAGCCAATATCCTGATCTACGGGAGTTTAGGACCTCAACAAAGGAATTGGGGGATCTAGGGAGGGCGCCACTCAGCCCATAACAGCCTCCAGGTGCCAAGTCCACACAGAATTGGAGCAGGCTGCTGGCAGGGTCCGGTGGCCAGAGCTGGGCGGGCTGTTCCTTGGGGAGCCACTCTGGACAGGACGGAAGGTCAATGCCAGGATCACTCCCCAGGGGCCAGAAATCCAGCATGGAGGAAAGCTGCCACTCCAGGGAAGTAGGAGCCCGCCCAGGGCTGGCCACATGGGATGCCCATCTCACCCTTCCTTCTAAACTGGGCATTCTCACATGGGGACACGGGGCAGTGAGTGCAGGCGCAGGGAGACAAGAATGCTGCACAGCCAGTGGGTGGTGGACAGGCCTCAGGACCCCTCCGCCAGCAGCAGGCCACTCTCTCACGGTCCAGCAGGAGCCCTGCTCCAGAGCCCACGACTGGAGCCAGCTGAGGCTGGTGTCTCACATTCCTGCAGAGAGGCTGGCTAAGGCTCCCGTGTGGGGGCACTCCCCATGCCCACTGCACCCCAGAATATTCTGGGCGATCCCAAGGCTGAGTCTACGCAGCTGTTGGAAGACGGGGTATGCAATTCTAAATGTGTGGCGTGTTTTGAACAGCATCCAATACCCTTTCTGTGGCAGCTCAGCCCGGAGAGCAAGTCCCCAGTCTCAAGGACCCAGGAGGCAGGATCTGCTCCTTCCCACATCGGGTGCTCCTCCAGGAGGGGCCAGGTGCTCAGAGGGAAACCAGTGCCCACCAAGGGCCCAGCTGCCTGGCTGGTGGGCGAAGGTGGGTTTGGTGGGCAAGGAGCCTGTGCCTCGCCCTCTACCCAGAATTCCCTCAACACACGTCTGTCAGGGCCGGGGCAGGTAGCGGGAGTCACAGCCACGGCAGGAAAGTTTGCTGGGCTGGCTCCCAGCAGTGTGGGGAAGACACACTACCCGACGGACGTCCCCCTTAGAAGCAGGGGCAGACAGGAACTCCCACGGGGAGAGCACAGGCTGGGACGCAGCCCGCCCATCGCCAGTCCCCCAACTCCACTGTGCAACAAGGATCAGCCTTTCCTCTCTCGAAGCCTCGGTTCCCCCAGAGGGGGCTGCAGTTGAGAGTTGATGGTGAGACTCAGTGGGGCATGTCCTCCATGTCTGCTTGTGCAAAGCTGCCCAGATCAGGCAGTTTTCCCAGGCAGAGGACCCCCCCTTTCACTTTCCATCACAGGCTGTCATCTCCCCGGGTCCCTGGGCCACAGGCCCCTCTCCGGACCCCTCCGGCCTCATGCACACACAGAGCCTGTGTACTGCCTCACTCCGGCTTCCTTTGAATTGGGCTTTTCCTGCTGTGATCTCTGGGGCCCACTGTGCTATCCAGGGCACGCTGACCGCCGACCGTCCTCTGCCCGCCTGCCCAGCTGCCACTCCTGGGCGGGCAGCCCTGCCGGGCCCGAGGCTGTCTGCTTCCCCTTCTGTCCAGAGTTCCCAAAACAAAAATCAGGCCATGCCATCTGACGAAGGATCCTGTCTGGTTTATTTATGGGAAGAGCCAGGGCTCTGAGGGCCAGGTTGTCTGGGCTGTGGCCAGGCTGCTCTGCAGGCCTTCAGACACTGCCCAGCCCGTGTCCCCACCCACTCAGGGTGGATCCGGGGGAGGGGCGGGGGCAGGGCCCCAGCACTGGTGAGCCCACACTGGTGACTCTGGGATGTGTATTTATTCTAGAGCCAGGACAGCAGCCGCCGGGGCCCTAGGCCCCTCTGTGGGTGGTTGGCCCACTGGAGAGCCTGAGCAGCAAGGCCAGCAATGACCAAAGGCGCCGTATCCAGAATGCAGGCAGGCTCAGGCGCACCTGCCCTCCCTGGATGCCACTACAGATTCGGGGAGACTGAACTCATGGGATCAAGTTCCCCACAGATCCTGGTCCTCACAGGGGACAAGGCCACCAGGTGTCACACTGGGAGACAGTGGCGCCCCATGGTATGAAAGGCCACACCAGGCTTATGTCCAGTACCCCTGCCTGCACAGCACAGCACGGCACGGCATCCATACCGCAGCACAGCCCCGCCCTCCGGCAGTGCCAAGCCCAGGATCTCAGGGCCCCCACCAGAAACCAGACAGGTGAGCAGGTGGCAGCTCCAGGCCAGGTGCTGACCTTGTGCATACCAGGCCTTCCCCGAGAGCAGGCTGCAGCCCCCCAGCTGGTTCTGACTGCCACAGGACTGCGCCCCTCCTGCAGGGCTCTGCTCACACCCACACTCCCTGCTCAGAGACGGCCTGTCCCACCGCCCCGTGTGAAATCACAACCAAGCACAGCGGAAGGATGGAGGAGGCAGCTGGAAGGTGCTTTCGGTGGTCAAATCTGGGGCAATTTGAACACAATAATAAATAATGATAGTAATAGGTTAGAACCCATTGAATAAAATAAATATCCACAGATCAGTACTGGTAGAAACAAATAACTGAACAATAAATAAGTGGGAGGGAAGGGCAGCTCTTTCTCACATGGGAATTCAACTAAAAATGTAAAAGAAATGATGAGATAGAAAATCATGGTAGTAAACCCCATCGGCAACAGCACAGTCAGGACTGCGGCAGGTACGACTTATCCGTGGAGGCTACAATTAGGGAGCAAAAGGATAACAAGAAACAGAATGCTCACATCACATCACAGCAGCTACCCACGGGAGATTTAATCATCGCAATGGGAAAAAAGAGTAAAAGAGTGGTTTGCTCATCAAGCCACTCATCTGAGACCTGAAAAAACCTCATAGTCACAGCCCTAGAGCTCCCGGGGCATCCAGTGGAATCCCAGTAGGTAACACCTTAGCCAAATGAAGAAGGGCATCACTGACAATAGGAGACAACTGGACATCCCAATGTGACAGTCCCAGCGTGGTGCCCTACGGAGGGCACAGTGGTTCTGTGACAGTCCTGCCAGAAACACGTAAGCTCAAGCCAGTACAAGGCATACCAGAAAAACCCATGGGGACGCACCGTCTACAAAACAGCTGACCAGTCCTCTTCGAAAACATCCAGGTCACGAAACCTCAGATGGGAGGAAACAGGAGAGACACAACAACTAAATGCCACGTGGGATCCTGAGGGGGAGCCTGAACCAGATAACGGACATGAGTCGGAAGACTGACAAAATTCAGTGCAGTCTGGAGTGCTACGGTTAGAATGTGACTGGTTTGTTCCCACCAAAACTCATCTTGACATTTGGTCCCCAGTGTGGCAGTGTTGGAAGGTAGGGCCTGGGGTGAGGTATCTGAATCATGGAGGCCGATCCCTCGTGAGTGGCTTGATACTGTTCTCAAGGTAGCAAGGGAATTCTTGCTCTGGAGAGGCTTGATTAGTTCCCGAGCCTGGGTTGTTATAAAAGCAGGACACTCCCTGGGTTTCCCTTCTTTGCACACATGGGCTTTCCCTTTGACCCTCTCCACCACGTTATGACACAGCACAAAAAGGCCTCACCAGAAGCCAGGGCCATGCTCTTGAACTTCCCAGCCTGCAGAACCATGAGCTAAATAAACTTCTTTTCTTTATAAATTACCCAGTCTCAGGTATTCCATTATAGCAACACAAAATAGACTAAAACTAAGACACTAAGTACCAACGCTTAGTATCAACCTACAGAGTTCCTGGTTTCAGTCCTTGTTCTACGTTGCATACAGAGGAAGCTGGGTGAAGGGCACAGAGGAAATCTATGCTATTTTTGCAACTTTTCTTGCAATTTTTCCAAAACAGCGTAGATCTAAAGTTATTTCAAAATTAAAACTTTAAACACATAAAAATAAAACTGGGCCCCAGCCTCCCTCAGTGCTCTCTGGCCGGTCCATTCTTCACATTGGCTGCCTTTCCCTGGAGTGGAGGCGCCCACTGCATCCCCAGTGTCCAGGGAGCAGGTCCTGTAGAAGGTGGTAGGTTCCAGGGATGCGGCAGCAGGTACAGAGGCCCTGAGAAAGAAGCAAGCCTGGCGTGTTCCAGGAACACCAGGGAGAACCGTGTAGCCGAAGCAATGCTCTTGTGCAGAGGGCTCATGCCTGAGCCGCCCTCTGTGGGCCCTGCCGTTCCTTTCAGGGCACTCTCCAACCCTCTGCCCTGTGCATGGGGGCCACGGATGCCCCAGGAGCTCTAGGGCTGTGACTATGAGGTTGCTTCAGGTCTCAGTGAGTAGCTTGATGAGCGAGCCACCCTCACTGGCCAGGAGAGGACTTCCTTCACAGGTGTGAATGGGATTGAGCCACCAGCCTGATGCTGACACATGGGTTTTGATGACTCCCACTCACATCAGACAGAATGAGTGCGGGGCTCTGGGATACAGCTGCCCAAGCCTCAAGCCTGAGTGGCACTTGCGGGCTCCTGCATTGGCTGTGGTGCCACCTCCGGGCTCTGGTGTTCAGGGGTGGGCAATGGCAGCAGACATCCTTCACTCTGTGCCTCTGTCACTGGTGCCCAGGGCAGTAGCCCACACCCTCAAAGGTTCCGTGTCATTTCCGGGCAGTCTTCCAGGGCTGGCTGCATCCACCTGCTTGGAGTGCTTTCAGAAGGAAGCTGTTGCCCTGCAATGACACGACCCTTCCCGTGTCCTCTCTTGCCTCCAAGCCATGCTGGACATCATGCTCTCCCAGGCTGGTCTGCAGAGGGATGGAATGCCTGTCACAACTGGGATCCCTCTTCTCTTGTCATTCTGCCTGCTGGTGGCAGAGTGTGGAAGGCAGGAGTGTGCCCACCATTACACGAGGTTGAATTCTGGGAGTGCAGAAGTAACAGCCTCAGGACTGATGGGGAAGATGAGGCTGCAAGATGTGTGGTTCTTCCCTTATGCTATAAAGGTCCAAAAGGTATTTATTTATTTATTTTGAGACAGGATGTTACTGTGTCACCCACTGCAGTACAGTGGCTCAAACACAGCTCACTGCAGCCTGGACCCCCTGGGCTCAAGTGATCCTCCCAACTCAGCCTCCCAAGTAGCTGGGTCCACAGACGTGTGCCACAACAGCTAGCTAATTAAAAAAAAAAAAAAATTGTAGAAATGAGGTCTTGCTATGTTGCCAGGGCTGATGTTGAACTCCTGGGCTCAAGTAATTCTACTGCTTTGGTCTCCCAAAATGCTGGGATTACAGATGTGAGCCACCACACCTGGCCCAAACATTAAATTTAACACGACCAGATGAGGACGTATGGCTCACATTTTCTTGCACACTCTGGGCAAGATCCACATTGGTGGTCATCATTAATGAAGCATGGTAACCACCTTCAAGGGAACAACGGAAGCCGGCATTCCCGGGGGCAGAGAGAAGCGGCAGAGTCAGGAGAAATGCCACAACCAGCAGTAAACACATGGGGCTGGGGAATGCGGGGCAAGAAGATATACAGCATCTCCACACAAACAGGTTCCAAAGAGCCATACACTGCGGGCAGTAACCGCTTTGCTATTTCCCCCCCCCCGGCTGTGGGAGATATAAATACGAAATTAGCTGGGACAGCACACTCGACCATAAAGAACAGGAAGAGAGAGCTCCTGAGCCTGAGCAGTAACGAGGGTCTCTGCATGCACTGAGCAGACAGTGAGTAAATGTGTTCGTGCTTCTCCTCCCCGTCCCCTAAATCTCCCTTGATACATCTTGCTATTCCCCATGTGGGCTCATGAATCTTGTCATAAATTTTTTAATCAGATTGTCTATATAGACAGGAGTCCTGCAGGAAGTATATGCCCAGGGCCCCATGTATCCTAGGGACAGCCAGCCATGCCTTTAGGAACAGCCTAGAAGGACTGCCAGGAAGGGGCCTGGGTGGGTGGGAGCCAGGTTGCCCAAGGTGACTCTCTCTCCTTGCAAGATACATCTGAGAGAGAAGCCCATTGTAAGCAGGGCCAATCCAAGCTCCCACCCCACCCTGGAGTGCAGACCACTGCCCAGACGGCTTCCTGACGTCCTGGCTGGGGCCCTCCAAGGCACCCCATTTCCAGGCCTCCAGCCCCAGCCCCCCAGTAGTCTGCCTTGAATTGTCTTCTGCTTAAGTGAGGTGAGGTCAGTTTTGCCATCCAAAGAGAAGCCCTCCTGTTTTCCTAGAGGTTGTCAGGAGCTACGCTGGCCGGTCCCCTGGGCTTGGGACATCCTCTGTTGTTGGGGGGAGAGGGTGGGAAGCATCTTTCCTGCAGCCATGACCTCACCTTGGTGACAGCCACAGCTTCTCACTCACAGCACTGGTGTAAGTGCTAACCTGAAGCCGCTCCTCCTTGTCCACGGGGAAGACAGTCTGACCCCACTTTCCTCTGCTCCCCGAAAATAAGGAACGTTATTGGTGTTGTTTTGTCCTGACAGACTCACACGTCCTTAAAAAGTGCTAATCTTCACAAAAGAGGCAGCGACCTGTGCCTTCCTTGAGGAAAGTCAGATTAATTAGCTGACTCCCACATGAGCAGCCTCTGATTCTTGCAGGCTTTGTTTATGGATCAGAAATCAGGCTTGAAGTGAAAACTGACATCTCAATGTGAAGAGTATTTTCCCTGCTAACTGCAGTGAGTCAGGGCCGTGCGCTGAGCTAGACAGATAGGGAACATGGCCTTCCCATGTGGACTGGAGTGTGCCAACGCCTCTGGGCCACAGCCCAGGACAAGCGTGGGACATCAGCCTCCCATTGCTAGGCCAGAACAGGCCAGTGCCCCATAGATCCCAGCCCAAGACAAGCACCGGAGTTGGCATTCCAGGGTAGGGTTTTGTTTGTTTGTTTGTTTTTCTCAAGATGGAGTCTTGCTCTGTCGCCTAGGCTGGAGTGCAGTGGCATGATCTGGGCTCACCACAACCTCCACCTCCTGGGTTCAAGTGATTCTCGTGTCTCAGCCTCCCGAGTAGCTGTGATTACAGGTGCACGCCACCACACCCAGCTAAATTTTTTTTTTTTTTTGTATTTTTTTAGTAGAACGGGGTTTCATCACGTTGGCTAGGTGGTCTCGAACTCCTGACCCTGTGATCCACCTGCCCTGGCTTCCCAAAATGCTGAGATTACAGGTGTGAGCCACCGCACCTGGCCAAAGTTTTTTTGTTTTTTTTTTTTTTTGTTTTTGTTTTTTTAAGGTATTTGTGCATCTCAAACATGCCACTTAATGACTGGGAACCGGGGCCTGCAATCCCAGCACTTTTGGGAGGCCGATGCAGGAGGACTGCTTGAGCCCAGGAGTTCCAGACCAGCATAGTGAGGCCTCATCTCTACAAATAATTTAAAAATTAGCTGGGTGTGGTGGTGCATGCCTGTGGTCCCAGCTACTTGGGAGGCTGAGGTGGGAGAATCACCTAAACCCTGAAGGTCCAAGCTGCAGTGAGCTAAGATGCTGCCACTGCACTCCAGCCTGGGTAACAGAAAAAGACACTGTTTCAAAAAGAAAAAATATGACTGGGAACCGGGAGAAAGATGTTGATGAAGGCACGCAGCCTACAGTCAGAGCTGACAGCCCAGAAACACGTCCAACCAGCCAATTATTTTTAATGAATGCCCTTCCTTTGGTGACTCAATCCCATGAACAGGGAAGATGGGTGCATGGCTAGAAGCTCTGTCCAGGCTCCGAGGGCTGCCCAGCAGACCCACCCTAGGGGGTGCCAGGGTCAACCCGACCCAGGGATGCTGAGCACCCATGCAAGTCTGACCCACCCACGTGGCCCAAGGAGGCAGCTTGTGGAGGTCTGGAATGGTGGTCTGGAGATTGGGCACCCACAGACTTGGGGAGTGGAAGGGCCACCCCAAGCCCTGCCCCCGCCCCCACTGCAGCTTCCCCGCAGGGCTGCACCCACATCCGCAGGGTGGCCCCTGCCCCGTGTGCCCAGCTTCCAAGGTGGCCTGCCCCTGATGCCAGAGAAACTTCCTGCTGGCCAAGCGGAGGGGCTTGCTTTCTAGGGTCAGCAGGAAATGTCAACATTTTCCCTGAAAAATCCTTCAATTCCCTCATTGAGTCTCCAGTAGACTTAGGTCATGTATACACTCAACAGGACAACTCTTTTCCCCCCCAAATGCTGACAGCCTCTGAGGCAGTCTAAAGAAGGAAGGAAGAGTCACTGTGCAGACTCCTGGCATGGAGGCCCTCCTGTCGCTCTCAACTACTGCCTCTAGGCGAACGGGCCTGTGGGGAACTTGGCGGGTTCCCACTGGCCGCATGGATCATTGTTTCCACTTCAAAACCAGGCCTTGAGCACCCTACCGGAGGCTGCTGGGTTTGTCTGTCATCCTCAGAGCCCGAGAGCATCTGGCACCAGGCCTGGCTGAATAAATAGATTCTGGATTAGAAAGGAAACCTGGCTGTGAAAAGACACAGAGAAGAACCAGGTCCCTGCGTCCGTTCCTTCCAGGCTGATGTTCTGGGCTGGCGGGTCTCTGTTGGGCTCCCCACCCCTTCACCTTCTGCCCTGTCCTGCAGCCCAGTAGGCAGACCTGATGGACTGGCTCCTCCTGGCTCTCCCTGGGTGAAAGGGGGCACCGACAGGAAACCAGGGCTGGGGAGAGAGACAGAAGGTTTTATTTCTCCCGCTGTGGTGGCCCCCAGCCTCCCCGCCCTGCAAGCTCCCTGGTCCTGCCCGCAGCTCTGTGAGTTGTGCCTTTGTCAACTCCTTTCTGTTGATCCCTTATGTGTCCCAGGCCCCTGACTGATCCGACATGCCCTGTAGCCCAACCAGGCAGCCCTCACTCTCATAGTCCGGGTGCTGGTCCCATCTCTGGGGTTTGGGATGGGACTTCCACACTCCAGCCCAATTTCCACCCTGAAGCACACGGGTGAGCCAGTTCCCTGCAACCACCACAGACTCAGGACACAAAGTCCCAGGCTGGTCCAGAACATCCTGAGCAGGGCAGAGGAGCCCCGTCCATGGCGGCTGGGGCAGTCCCGCAAGTGAGAGTCGGGGTGGGAGGAGCTGGAGGCTCTGGAAGGGATTCAGGAGCAGCCACCAAGGCCACCTTCCACACACGCCCTCAAAAGCCCTTCCAAATTCCACTGAAACCACTAGTGGGGCCTGTGCTGGGAGCAAGGGAGGCGTGGAGACAGGTGGGGCTGTGGAAGGAGGCTGCCAGGCAGGTGGGGTGGGAGGCTACGGGTGACAGGCTTGGGGGATTCAGGCCAGGCAGGGGAGGCCAGGATCAACTTTTGTAAATGTTCCCCCATTTACAAAATGGGAAGGCTCCTCCAACCCAGGACGCCCCACTGCAGGAGGAAATGCCTTTCTGGCTGTGGTCCAGGAGACTGAGGGTCCTGCTCAGCCACACAGCATGTGCCAAGGTGCAGAGCCCAGGGGAAGAGCAAACCGAGGAGCTGGCGATGCCTCGGACGATGCAGTGATGGTGAAGCAGGAGGATGGGGGAGGCCTGAGCCGTGGGGACAGGAGAATGACCACAGGATCCACACCTCTGTGGTGTGTGGGACCTCAGCAGACGCTTTGGGCGATGCCAGAGAGCCATGGAGGAGGTGGCGGCAGGGGCTGTGCTTCTGAGAATGCTGACAATGATGGGACCCGGGAGCAGCCGGAGCTCAAGGGACGGGCAGGGGCAATGCCGGGGCCTGTCTGTGCTCGGAGGAGGGGGAGGTGGGTGAGCAGGGAGCGCGAAGGTCCCAAGGGGGGATGCTGCCTGCAGAGGCCAGCAGTCAGGAATGTCGAAGTAGATCCTTCAGCGAGGCTGGGGCCCCTGCTCGGAGGCAGGAAAGTAAGGGAGGAGGAATGGGGTTGGACCCAGCAATTCATCAAGGAAGGCAGGGGGCGGGAGACAGTGGTACAGGCAGGGAGCAAGTACAGCAAAGAGGACCAGTGGCATCCGACTCGGATAAGGAAGGACCACAAGGCAGGTGGAGATGGGCTCAGTGGGTAAGGTCCCCAGGGGCGGCCTGGGCAGAGGGCAGGAGGGAGAGGCGGCAGGCAGAGAGAGGCTGCTGCGTGCTGTGGGTCAGGAGGGTGGTGCCTGGGAAGACCAGCTGCCTGCCTGCTCCCAGGGGGGACAGGGGACAAGTCAAGCATAAAGATGCAAAGGTGCAGGCCGAAAAAAGGACGGGCCACTGGTATCACTAACACAACCATCAGTGGGTTTAACATTGCAGTTAGAGATCAACCAGACTGAGATGGAACAAACAAGGCATGCTGTCTGTAACACATGCCTGAAACAT
Organism: Gorilla gorilla gorilla; assembly: GCF_029281585.2. NCBI lineage: Eukaryota > Metazoa > Chordata > Mammalia > Primates > Hominidae > Gorilla > Gorilla gorilla. The sequence continues at coordinate 183,281,384 of NC_073228.2, forward strand.
GCTAAAAGAGAGACAGAGAAAACTGCAAACCCAGAAAGCAGGATGTCTGTAGTATCATCAAAATGGAATTCAGAGCAAGTACTAAATGACGGGAAACTCCTGTTGTATTGACAAGGCTTGGTGAAAGCACACAGTCACCAAGCTTTACAAACCAAGGGCCGCAGCATCTGCCATGGTTGGAAAAACAAGTGGCTCAACAGCCCTGTCAAAGGGAAATGCTAACGGCCACTCCCAGTGGGTGACAGGTCTCCTAGACCACAGCAGAGGGGCACAGACTCATTGAATCAGGAAATGGGCCGGATTGATTTCTGGATGGATCTGACGACTTACAACCAAAAGCAAATGAGTATTCTTTACAAGCATGGGGGAACATTTACAAAAGTTGATCCTGGCCTCCCCTGCCTGGCCTGAATCCCCCAAGCCTGTCACCCGTAGCCTCCCACCCCACCTGCCTGGCAATGCAGAAACCTGAGATTGCTGCTTCTCGGCACCAAGAACCAAGAGGTGAAGTTGGTATGGGGACCCCCTTCTGCCCCACTCCCTGCTGGTACTGTCCAGCCAAAAGGCCCTCCCCACAGCCTGCCCCTTTCTCTTGACTGTTCCCTTCCCCAATACCCTGAGGCCCCATGTCTCCCAGGACCCTCCCTCAAGACCCCGGCTTCCCTCTCCAGGGTGACTTGGGCCCTTGCATCATGGGGCATAATGCGAACTCCCCACCCCTACTGATGAAGTCACTGGCAGAGTGCCCCCAACGCCCTCCACTATAATCCCAAAGGACGGAGAGCTCCTGCTGTGAGCCGAGACAACCCACTGCCCACCACCAGCTCCCTCAGGGCTCTCCACAAGTCCCTTCTCCCCTCCCCTGCTGCGTCTTCGGCCTCCTCCTCTCTAAAGTCCTCTCTCAGCCCAACAACAGGCCCGGGTCTCTCCAATCCTGAACAAGAAGACTCTGCTTCCCCTCCAGCTACAGGACCTCCCTTCCCTCACAGCCCTTCTCAGCAGGCTGGCCTCTGCTGCTCCCTCCCACGCACCAATGCCCATGGCCTCTGTCCCTCCTTCCCAGGGCCCCGGGGACCTCCACACCCTGCTCCTCAGCCTCTCTCTGGCCGCCCCCAGCTGCTCCGGTTTCCACAGCACCAGAGGCCAGGGTCCCCTCGTGCCACAGTGACGCTGCAACGCAGATTCCGTGCTCCCTTCAGAAGCCCACCTGACATTCATAGAAGCTGAGCAAACACCAGGAGACAGAGACAATTTCAGAAATTCCCCGAGGCTTGGGGAACCCAGGTTGTCCCCTTCACTCCTAACTCAGTGGCAGGCCTGGCCCTGCCAAGCCTCCATGGAGATGAGCTCTTCCTGTCCCAAGGTGATGGTGTGAAGTGGGCCTTTGGAAGGTGATGAGGTCATGAGGGTGGGGACCCCGTTAATGGGATTAGTGCCCTTATCAGAGAGGCCCAGGGAGCTTGTGCACCCTCCACTGTGTGCAAACACAGCAAGAAGGCCCCAGCTATGAGCGAGGAAGCAGCCCTCACCAGACACCAAACCCACTGGCGCCCCGATCTCACATGTGAGACTCCAAAACTGTGAGAACTAAACTTCTGTTGTTTCTAAACACCCAGTCTGTGATATTTTGTTATTGCAGCCTGAACGGAGGGACACCTGCAGAGCCTGGGATGCCCAGAATACACACGCGGCAGGAGGGGTGTGGACGGGCTCTACGGAACTGGGAGATGCCTAGAAATGCTAGAGGGGTTGGGGGGAGGCATTCACAAGCCCCTGTAGGAAACTGAGATCTGCGCTGGTTAGGGGTGGGGTGTCACTGGAATGGCAAGATGCAGATATAAATGCTGACAAGACCCAATTTAAACCCAGAGATGCTAAGGTCTGAAAACATTTGGATTATACTAGGAATCAACACAAAGGTTAATAACCTAAAATCCAACCACTCGGAAGTTTTTTCAACATTCCTCTAAATAGCTCTTAGGTTACTGGAATCAAAATCATAAATCTTTTTAAAATGATGACAGTGAGAATTCAGCACATCAGAACCTGTGGATGAGACCAAAGCCACCACCAGAAGCAAGTTCACAACCTTCATAATTATAGACCAGAGTGAAAATAAATGAAGCCAGTGTTCCAGTCAAGAGGGCAGAAGAGAGAGCAACCATAAACCTAAAGATGTTGATACAAATAGCATGAGTGACAAGATCTCACTTCTGAGTATGACATATATGTAACAAGATGGAAAAACGGTTAGTTTGCATAGCTGTAACAAATTACTGCAAATGTAGTGGCTTAAAAACACAAATTTGGCCAGGCACGGTGGCTCACGCCTGTAATCCCAGCACTTTGGGAGGCCGAGGTGGGTGGATCACAAGGTCAGGAGATCGAGACCATCCTGGCCAACACAGTGAAACCCCGTCTCTACTAAAAATACAAAAAATTAGCCAGGCGTGGTGGCGGGCACCTGTAGTCCCAGCTACTTGGGAGGCTGAGGCAGGAGAATGGCGTGAACCCGGGAGGCGGAGCTTGCAGTGAGCCGAGATCACACCACAGCACTCCAGCCTGAGCAACAGATCAAGACTCCAACTCAAAACACACACACACACACACACACACAAATTTATTATCTGACAGTTGTAGAGATCTGAAGTCCACAATGGGTCTCACTGAGCTAAAATCAAGGTGTGGGGAGGGCTGCATTCCTTCTGGAAGCTCTAAGGAGAATGTTTCCTTGTTTTTTTCCAGCTTTTAGAGGCTACCCACATTCCTTGGCTTGTGGCCCCTTCCTCCATCTTCAAAGCCAGCACTGGAGCATCTTCTGACCCCTCTCTGACTCTGAACTTCTGCCTCCATCTTCTACTTTTATGAATCCTTGTCATGGCCAGCTCACACCTGTAATCCCAGCACTTTGGGAGGCTGAGGCGGGCGGATCACAAGGTCAGGAGATTGAGACCATCCTGGCTAACACAGTGAAACCCCGTCTCTACTAAAAATACAAAAAATTAGCCAGGCGTGGTGGCAGGCGCCTGTAGTCCCAGCTACTCTGGAGGCTGAGGCAGGAGAATCACTTGGACCCAGGAGGTGGAGCTTGCAGTGAGCCTGAGATTGTGCCACTGCACTCCAGCCTGGGCGACAGAGTGAGACTCCGTCTCAAAAAAAAAAAAAAAAAAAAAAGAAGAAGAATCCTTGCCATTACACTGTGCCATCCAGGACAATCTCCTTATCTTAAAAGTCAACTAATTAGCAACCTGACTTCCATCTGTAACCTTCACTGCCCCTGCTATGTCACCTGATTTATTCCCAGGTTCTTGGGACTGGGACATGGACAACTTTGGGAGAAGGATTATTCTGTCTCTCACAGAGACTATCTCAAAAGGGTAGGATTTCACAGTTTTTGCTTTCTCCTTAATACTTTTCTACATTATTCAATGATAATGACCATATGTTTTGTATGTTCAAAAGTAATTTTTAATTGTGAATAATGTAAATTATTGTGAATCATGTTTTGTCAATTGTTGTGAATAATGTTTAATTGTAAACAATGGAAAACTAAAGAAACAAAAGAATAGCATCCTCTTATAGCACCCGTTGATGTTGTCTTTGCAACACTTTTTGGCTGGTCTTTTGTCCCCGTCCCCCTGACTTTGAGCTGCCTGAGGACAAGCCAGACCCCTTCACTTCTGTGGCTCTAGCAGTAAGCATGGGGACTTTGGCACAGCAGGTTTTAGCAGACGTTTCTCAAAGTGAAGATAAATCCCCTTATAAAGGAGGCCCTGGTTTAAGAAGAATGATGTGCACACTCAAAAGTGCACTTTAAGGCCAAGCTCCAAATAAACACAATGATATTATTTTATTTAAGAGTCTTCATACATACAACTTAATTCAGTAACAGTCTGAGAAACGCAAGCCAGCAGACAGATAAACCATTATTGCTCTGGCTCTGGCAAAAACTCTTCATCTATGCGGAGCCAGAAGAAAGCCAATTAAAAGTCGGAGAGGTCCTGCAGGACAGGGGCAGGAGGATGTCCCCACACACTGAGCACAAGCCCCAAACACAGGCCTCCCCAGTCTGGAGCCGGCGGCCAGCCCCCTCCTGGCCTCAGTGAAGCCTGGACTCCTCACTCTGTCCAAGTGGGAGGAACTGGTCCCAGCTGCAAGAACCGCCTACTGTGATCTGGGCAAAGGTTCTGGAGGCTCTGCTCGCTCCTGTCCCCCAGGGGAAAAAAAAAAAAAGACAGCAGAGGGCATTGCTCAGGGGCCCAGCCTGGCTGTGTCATCCCTGAACATCCTGGGCTGAAGGAAAGAATTGAGCCCAGCCGAAACTTGAGATCTTTAGACTTAAATCCCCACTCTGTCACTTGTGGTAATTTGGCCTCTTTCGACCTCTGCTTTTCCGTGTCTAAAATGGCACAATATTACCTACTTTACAGAGTTGTCAAGGGATTGAAAATAAGATAATGAAGGCAAAGGAAGTGAGCTCAGTATCATTATGCCCATTTTACAGATTGGGAAACAGGCTCCAAGAGATGACATGACTCTTTCAGGATCGGACAGCTAATGAGTGGTGGATCCGGATGCGCTCGCACCGGGCTGGGCTCCTCCCCAACCCCGCACTGGGACAGGGGCATCTCTGGAGGGCTGCCCTGTGGCGCCCAGATGCCGCAGGGAGACAAGACTGTGTGCACAGATCTCTCTCCACTGGGCAGCACCTGAGTAACTGGGGGAGAGAAGTGGGTTTCAAGCATCTCCTTTGTGAACCACTGGGCTTGAGTATGCTGAACTCCAGTTTTGACACAGAACTTGGAGACAACCCACCCTCTGGGAAAAGACACAAATGAGGGCAGGACCCCTGCACCATGTGCCCTGCTGCCCCAGCAGTGTCCTCTCATCCAGCGTGTGAAGAAGGAGTGTAGCCGGAGAGCCGGTGGCAGCAGGGTGTGCGGGATGCCCCGCTCACAGCGTGCTGTGCCCGGGAGAGGAGCGAGGGCAGGCCCCCAGCTGCTTGGGAGCAGTCAGCCTGCACACCTCGCCCCTGGGTGCCCTTCCAAGGCAGCCCTCAGGCCCCAGGCTCCGGGACTCCCTGCAGAGGAACTGCAAGCCAGTCCTGGCCCAGCACAGCCCTTCCGCCAGCCTCTGGCCAGCGTCAGGAAGGGGAGTGTAGAGTGAGTAGGAAGCCACACAGGAGCAGAAGCCGGGACTTCTGCCTCTCACCCCACTGCATTTATGAAAATAGACGGGGGTGATGGCCAGGTGCGGTGGCTCACGCCTGTAATCCCAGCATTTTGGGAGGCTGAGGTGGGCGGATCATGAGGTCAGGAGATCGAGACCATCCTGGCTAACACGGTGAAACCTCGACTCTACTAAAAATACAAAAAATTTAGCCGGGCGTGGTGGTGGGCGCCCGTAGTCCCAGCTACTCGGGAGGCTGAGGCAGGAGAATGGCGTGAACCCGGGAGGCGGAGCTGGCAGTGAGCTGAGATGGCGCCACTGCACTCCAGCCTGGGCGACAGAGCGAGACTCCGTCTCAAAAAAAAAAAAAAAAAAAAGCAGGGGAGTGATAAGGCCCCAGACAACCCAAACTGCAGCAAGATTCTCTGCGGAGGCAGAGCTGCCTCCTCCTGGGGGTCCTCTGGACCAGGAAGGAGCCCTGAGGACTTGTGGCCCAGTGGGTCCGGCTTCCCAACCTCCACCTTGCCAGCAGCACTGATAGATGTGACCACAAAGGTGCATTCACATTTGCGACCTGTGGCTGAATGCAGACCCTGGGTGCCATCTCCCGGGGGGACAAATGGCAGTAAGCAAGCAAAAAGGAAGTCGACAGAGAGTGAGGCAGCCGTGAGGACAACGGTACAGGGTATTGTTGAGGGGGGCGGGGGACTTCCTGGAAGAGATGACACTGGAGCTGAGGCCTAAATGATTGGAAAGAGCCAGGCATGGAGAGATCTGGGGAAGTGGGCTCCAGCACAGAGAACAGCACATGCAGAGGACCCGAGGTCAGAACAGACCTGCCATGTTTGAGGAAAGGGAAGAAGGCCAATGTGAGTGGAGTGTGGAGAGCAAAGGGTGGGCGGGGGCAGGGAAGACGAGGGCAGAGTGGTGGGCGGGGGCGGGAGACAGGAGGGCAGAGTGGTGGGCGGGGGGCAGACTGCACAGAGCTTCCTCTGCTGTGGGGAGGAGCTTGGATTTTCTCCTCTGTACAGTGGGCAGCCCCTGGAGGGTGGAAGAGACCTGATTCCCCTGTCAGTTGCTCTGGGCATGTTGTGAGAATTGCTGGGGGCAGGATCTCCCTCCCTCTCTCTATGAAATTCCTGTTCAGCAGGGATCTGCCTATGGCTGTATTTCTGCTGGTAGAAGTCCCTCCCTGATTATAAACCACCCAACACATAGAGAGGTCGCTAGGAGGTGGTTCAGGTTCCAGGTAGGATGGTGTGAGCACGCCTCACCTGCATCCCCCACTGCCTGCAGCCACCCAAATGCACTGGATTCATGAGCAGCTAGCTGAGGACCCTGCAAAATAAATAACAGCATGCAGATTGGGGAAGAAGACTAGAATGTGAGGTTCGGCAAACCCGCAGAGTTTACTCTTCATTCTCCGGTATTCGTCAGCCTAGATACAAGGCAGGTCAAACCCCAGAAGCAGGCACTGGGTACAGACAGACAGAGCTCGAGACAAGCCCTGTTGTTGTAGCTCAAGGACAGAAAAAGCATTTCCGAATGCTCAGAGCCAAGCCAACACCTCATTTTCCTTTCCTATTTCCTTTTTCTTTTCTTCGTGTTCTCACACGCCAGCTCATGGCAGCCCACAGGCACCTAAAACTCTAAGAGGGGAGCCTGGCTGTGTAGCTGGAGGTGCTGTGGTCCTAGAAAGGTGGAGTGAAACTCCATTGCTCTTTCCTCTTTTGGTCCTCTCAGGAGTGTAGTTGCAGGAAGTGTGCAAGACAGCAGGGTCAATAAAGCCCCAGCTTTCTGGCCAGAGAGATTTAACAAAGAGCCGCAGGAAACTGGACAGGGCTAGGAAGATGGCAGAGACAGCAGAGCTTGGGGAACTGGCATCAGAAAGTTGGTTAGAAACTCCTGGGCTCGTGCTTGAGCCGTGCACGAGTGGGTCTGACCCTAAACAACACGCCACAGGTTCTGGGGACTGACTTATGAGGTGGACCAATGCCCAGGTCCCAGACGTGCCACTGGGTTGTGTTTACACGGGATTGATCGGAATAGGACTGCATAGGCTTTGAAAATGGACCTGACATTGAACCGCAATCCACAGGCACATTGGAACTTGCAGCCGGAACCCAATTAATCCAAGGGTTAATTACCTGATCAAACAAAAATAATGACCTTCTCCATAGCATTTAAACAAGATCCAAAGTCTCATAGGGTAATATCAAAGTGTCCAGGATACAGTCCAAAATTACTTGGCATACCAAGAACCAGGAAAATCTCAACTCCTCCAGGCAAATACAACCAACAGATAACAAGACTGAGATAGCACATATGTTGGAATTAACTGACAATGATCTTAAAGCAGCTATTATAAAAATACTCCATAAAGTAAGGGCAAAAACTCTGGCAACTAATGGAAAGATAGTCTCAGCAAGAAACAGAAGACATATTCTTAAAAAGGACCAAACGGAAATTTTAGAACTGAAAAATACAATAACAGAAACTTTAAGAACTCACTGGATAGGCTCAAGAGCAGAATGGATATGACAGAGGAATGAGTCAGTGAACTTGAGGATAGAGCAGTAGAAGTTACCCAATTCAAACTGCAGCGAGTAAAAATATTTTGTAATGCCAAGAGCCTTAGAGACTGTGGGAAAATACCAAAAGATCTAACAGTCATGTCCCAGAAGGAGAAGAGAAAGAATGTATTACTAAACAAATATTTGGATAAATAATGGCTGAAAACTTCTCAAATTCTGTGAAATGCATAAACCTACCAATTCAACAGATCGGCAAACCTCAAATGAGAGAAATCCAAGGAAACACAATCCCACACGTTATAAACACACTCTGAAAACCATAGACAAAAAAAAAAGTCTTGAAAGCAGTCAAAGAAAAACAGTGCATTACTTATAGGGGAAAAATGGTTCAGATAACTGCAGATTTCTTATCAAAACTGTGAAGTCCAAACGAAGTGCAAAACGTTGTTAAAATGCTGGAAAAAAAAAAAAAAGAACTGTCAACCCAGAATTCTATCTCCAGCAAAAATACACTTCAAGAATTAAGGAGAAATAAAGACACTCTCAGATGAAGCAAAACTTATAGAATGTGTGGCCAGCAGATCTACCCTAAGATGGTCTGAAGGAAGTTCTTCAGACAGGGGGAAAATGATGCTAGAAAGAAATTTTGAACATCAGGAATAAAGGAAGAGCAACAGAAATACCTGAAAAAATATAACAGATTAGGCTCTTGCGTATTTTAAAGAGGAATGATAATGCTGTCTGATGTAGTTTTCCATGTATGTAGGTGTATAAAAGGCAACAACATTCAGGGGAGGACAGAGGGACCTATATGATGGCAGGGTCTCAACATTCAACTTGAAGTGGTAAAATATTGATTCGAAAAAGACTCTGAAGAGTTACATAGGTTTATTATAATCCCTGGAGCAACCAGTAAACACTATACAAAGATATACAAACAAACACAATAGGTAAATTAAAATGGAATACCAAAACATGCTCAAATAGAAAAAGCAAAATAAGCCCAAAGCAAGTAGAAGGGAGGAAATGATAAGAGTAAAAATCAATGAAACTGAAAATATAAAAATAATAGAGAAGATCAATGAAACCAAATTTGGTTCTTTGTAAAGATCAGCCAACTGATAAATCTCTAGTGAGACTGAAGAAGAGAAACAGAAAAAAATATGAATTACCAGTATCAGAATATTTTTAAAAAGGATATCACTAACGATGTCACAGCCATAAAAAAGATAATGGAATAGTATAAACAATTCTATGCACACAAATTCATCAGTGTTGAAGAAATGCATGATTTCCTCAAAAACTATAAGCTACCAAAACTTACCCAAGATAAAGTAGATAGCATAAAAAGTTCTGTAACTATTAAAGAAAAAGAATTCATAGTTTAAAATCCAGCAAAAAAGAAATTTCCAGGTCTAGACGGTTTTACTGGAAAATTCTACTAACCTCTCAGGAAAAAATGGCACCAATTCTCCCATTCATTTTATGAGGTCAACATTACCCTGATATTAAAACCAGACAAAGACAGTTCAATAAAAAAAAAAAAACCCCTACAAACCAATATCCCTCATGAACCTATAAACCAATATCCCTCAATGAACATAGACACAAAAATCCTCAGCAAAACACTGGCAAGTCTAGTCCAGCCATGTATAAACAGCAGAGTGCACCACAGACAAGTCATGTTTGTCCTGGATTTGCAGAGTCTGGCACAATATCCAAAAGTCAGTGTAACCCAGCATATTAACAGACTGAAGAAGGAAAAAAACATATGCTTATATCAAGTGATAGAGAAAACCATATGATATGATTCATTCATGACTAAAAATTAAAAACTCTCAACTAACAGAGAAAGAAACGTGCTCAACCTGGTAAGAATATCTACAAAAAAACTAAAGCTAACACAATACCGCATCCTTAGAAACTGTTTTCCCCTAAAATAAGGAGCATTTTCACAACTCCTACTCAACCTTGGGTTGAGTCCTAGACAGCACCTCTGTACACACCCAGCACCCAGCACAGACCCTCAGGCCAGGGCAGGAAGGGGCCCCAGAGAGCTTCCCCAAAACCCGTGTTCCTGGGGAAGGTGGATGTCCAGGAAGGGTGACTGGCCCCTAAAACCTAGGGGAAGTGGGGGCCCTCCTCCTCCAGCCTCATGAAGCTTTGATCTCCGGTGCCAAGCCCGGTGCCAGCAGAGAGCCAGGCAGATGAACTCAACCAGGGAAAGGACACCCAGGAAGGAAGCAACTCCATGAGATCGAGTCTCATAGCACCAAGTGCTCCCACAGGCTCTGAGGACACGGCTCTTATTCCAGGACCAGGCCTGACAGGAGCACAGCCTGAGGGATGAGAGGGCAGGGCAGTCTTCTGCTGGGTGGGGAATTGGCCACCAGGGCCAGTCCCACATCTGTTGTGGCCCTGGCAGGATCAACCCTGGGCCTGAGGCCTTGGGGGTGAGGCCAGCACGTAGTAGAGGGGCAGCTGAGTAAGAAGAATCCCTCGGGGAAGTCAGTGGCCAGCCAGCCTGAGCCCGGCCCAGACCCTCGCCCTGCTAGCATGGGACAAACACAGGGGGCCCGCACTGCAGAGCTGCCCCAGCCCACGCGCCCCTGCCCTGCTGTGCTCCGCCATTTGCCCCAGCAGTGCTGTGAGAGCATCGCACCCTGCAAGCCTCAGCCTTCAGGGACAGCAAGACCTGGGGCCCACAGGAGGTCCACCGGCCCTCTCAGGGCTCGAGCACCCGGCCAACCCTGGGTGGCCACTGCTCAGCACTCCAAGACAGCTCCATGACACAGCAGCAGCTCTGCCCATGAGCATTCAACAGCCCGGTCCGGGGGGCACCACCACACAGGGGCTTCCCGGGTCATGCTGCACCATCCACTAACAGCACCATCACGTATGCCAGGCTGGGAGCCCGGGCGTCCCAAGCCTGTGACCTCATTCTCTATGCTCCTCATGGCTGCCCCACAGAATCTCTGAAACACGACTCAGACCTGTCACTGCCTGCCCAAAGCCCTCCAGCGGCTTCCCACCACATGACTGCCCCGGTCCCTGCTGATTTCTCCTTCACTCAAGTGCCAGCCGTGGAGATCTCCTCTGTGTCCTTGGCACACTTCAAGTCAGCACCTGCCTCAGGGCCTTTGCACCTGCTGCTGCCTCCACCTGGAATGGCCTTCTTCCAGAAGTCCAGGTCCTAGCTCCGATGCCTCCTCACAAGGACCTTGGTGAAGGGTGTCCCTTCTCCATCACACTCCACACTGCCATCCTGTCCTATTTTTTTGTAACACCATTTCCCAATCGTCGACATGTGGGTTCTTTATTGGGTCACTCTCTGCCCCCTGACCAGGGATCTTACGAGAGCAAAGTTGTCCTTGCTGGGTCCACGTCACCAGACCAGTGCCTGGCATCTCACAGGCATGGAGTTGAGTACGGGAGGTCGCCGGCCCTCCCGAGGCTCCCTTCCCCTACTTCAGGATGGTGTAAGGTTTCCTTGCCAAGGTCCCTGTGGTGCAGAGTGGGCCAAGTTTGCCGCCTTCTGGAGCGACAACAAGGAGAAAACAGGGGTTTAAGTGGAGGATCCGGTGCTCTGATTTCTCCCCAGTTAGTAAAGCATTCAGGCTGCTCGGTGGAGGTGGGAAGACAGGCGCTGAGAGTTGTCTGACACAATTGTCTTAGCAGCAGGAGACGCTGATGGGATGTCGGGAGTCACCAGGACCATCTGACAAATGACCGCCTTGGGGATCCGTGGAGCTCAGCGGTGCCCAGAGAGAGCACTCGAAATGCCAGCTGGAAAGGTCACGCACGCCAGCTGGAAGGGGAGCCGCGCAGCCCCTGGGCAGGCTGAGGACAGGAACGGGCAGCCGCCACTGTTCACGAGCAAGGGTGCAGGGGCACCAGGGCCCACAGGAGCTCCCGCAATGCGATGACCATGCCCGCAGGCCCCCATAATAGACAGCCTCATTTTTTTTTCTAGGCAAAAATTTTGGGAGGATCCTTTTTAATTGTATTTGCAAAACAGTTTCTCCCAACATGATGCCCATGTGTATGTGGATTGGGGGAAATTCCCAAGGCCTCTCAGAGAAGTGCCTCCTTCCTAAGGTGGTGTCCCAGCAGATGAATCTGGCTGGCGTCCTGAGTGGAAGCAGGGCGCGGGCTGCCATGGAACCCCACCCTCCTGCAGGTTCCTGGCCCCTCTGCCTCCTCTTCCTTCCCACCCCAGGGGCCCTGGGATGTGGCTAGGCCAGCTGGGAGCCAGACAGCCACTGAAGCCCTCGGGGCACTGTTCCCTGCCTTTGGCATCCCCCTCAGCTGCCCATTCATTCAGCCATTCTTCTAAGAGGACAGGCCAGGCAATGGTGAGGCCCTGGGTCCAGAGAAAGATACGAAGAGGGCTGAGGCGGGCGTTCTTGCCCTTGGGTCTCTTCCCGCTGCCCTGGCAGCCCCGTGCCTCCTGACTGTGGACTGGAGTTCTGCAGCTGCGCCATCCACAGGAAGCTACATGGAGAGATGGGCCAGCTCAGCAGAGAGGTGCAAACACCAATTCAGTTGAAAACTCTGTGTTCCCCAGGTAGAGGCCAGTTAGGAGCCAGCATGCCTCCCAAGGGTTGTGCAGGGAGACTTCAGCCAGGCACCCGCTGGGGCAGACCCAGTCCCACTGCTTCTGCCTCCAGTGGCCACAGGCCTGGGGCCATTGGTGGATAGAGCTGGAGAAAGGCCACCTCTTCGGGACCCAGGTCACAGGATGTCCCCAAAGCCATCCCAGTCAGATGTCTGCAGACACCTGCTCCCCTGGCAACAGTGACCCAGACCTGACCTTCAACTCTAACTGTGCACAGCTTCCTAGCCCGGCCCCCAAGCCTGAAGCCTGGTCCCTCAAGACACTGCAGAAAGCTGGGGCTGACTGTAATCCCAGCACTTTGGGAGGCCAAGGTGGGGCGGGTCACGAGGTCAGGAAATAGAGACCATCGTGGCTAACATGGTGAAACCCTGTCTGTACTAAAAATACAAAAAAATAGCCAGGCATGGTGGCATGCACCGGTAATCCCAGCTACTCAGGAGGCTGAGGCAGGAGAATCGCTTGAACCTGGGAGGCGGAGTTGCAGTGAGCCGAGATCATGCCATTGTACTCCAGCCTGGGCAACACAGCAAGACTCAGTCTCCAAAAAAAAAAAAAAAAAAAGGCTCTGGCCCTGCCACTTTACCGGGTGGGTGTCACCTCTCCGTGCCTCAGTTTCTTCTATTTAAAATGCATAGGGGAGGAGCTCTGAGGGCAAAACACCCTGGGTTTGCCTCAGGGCAGGGCAGGACCCTGGACCCAGCAGGCCCCCACTGCATGTCCCTCCTGTCCTCCCTGCCCCACCCCTGCCCTCTCACTTCTGGGGTTCAAGTCAGGGAGGCCTTGGGAGTAGTCTGCGGCCCTGGGGACAGACAAGGGTGCCCCTGGATGTCCTGTGGATCTGCCCAGGTTGATGCCTTGACTGCTCCTTCCTGTCACCCAGGACCCTCCAGGAGAGGCCACCCCGGACTACACCTGCCCAGGGCTCCCTGCACGTCCCATGTCCCCACAGCGCTCAGGCGCTGAGATGCTCTGCTGTCTGCTGTGCGGGCCTGTGGATGGCCCTCCTCCCCCACCAGGCTGCAGCTCCCAGCGGGCAGGGATCTAGGCGTGCCTTGCTCATACCACAAGGCAGAAACACAGTGAAGAAAGACAGAGAACTGGTCTTGTTGTCTTTGGGGGCTCAGCCCCCCAGCTCCAAGCTGGAGGATCAGGAGGCATCTACAAGCCTTTCCGAAGGCCCCCCCATAGGCTGCCTTGCAGGGTACAGTATGGCCTAGAGAGCCCCAGAGGGCTCCCCTGGTCATTAAATATCTCAGGATTCCCAGGAACAAGGAGAGGTTCAAGTCCACAGAAGTATCTGATTGGCGTCTCTGGGCCACCCACCGGTGCTAGAATCCCGGCTGGGGTGAGGGATGGTGGTGCAGAGCCTGGCTATGCAAAATGTGGCCTGGAGCAGCCTGGGGGCCCCCGAGAGCTTGTTAGAGATGCTGAATCCAGGCCCCATCCAGACCAGCTGAACTAAAACCTGCATTTTGGCAAGTTCCCAGGTGGTCTGATGACATTGAAGTCTGGGACACACTGCTCTAGACCCTCCCAGGGTCCCTCAAAGGTGGGCATAGAGGCCCTACTGCCCTGCCCTGGGGACACAGAGGCATCAGGGCCTTAGTCCTCCTGGGGACAGTGAAAGGGCCACCACCCCAGACCATGGCCAAACTGCAGGGGTCAGGGAGGCATGGCCTAGGACAGCAGCTCAGCAGGGTGCCCACCCCCACCTGCCCCTGCCTGCCCCAACCCACTTGCCAGCTGGGTCCTCTGGACCTCCGCCCCTTTCCGCCCCAGGTTGGAGCCAAAGACCACCCTCTCCACTCCCCAGCCCCCCACCCCCCAACCCACCGAGTGCAGGGCCCGTTGACTCCTGTCTCAACAACAACAGGAAACCATTTTTCCAGACAGCATTATATAAGGGGAGGATGCGTATGTTCAGCAGATGTTCACTCTGAGGCCGAGCCTCCCCCGCCCTCTGAACAGGAAGGCCACGTCCCCATCCCTCTCCCCCAGGGCCTGGCGCTCCTGGCCCAGGTGGAGCTGGCCTCTGGCTGGCCACTTCTCTGGAAGGGCCTCGTCCAGCTCTGTCCTGTGCAGGGTCATGCCCCTCCACTCTGCTCTCTCTAGCCCGTGGGCAGGCGCCGCCTGGCTCAGAGGCACAGCAATGGGCCAGGGTCAGACAGTGGTGAGCAGCATGCCAAGAATCACAGGGACATCCACCTGCCAGCAAAGGCTCAGTGACAACAAAGGACCTGAACAGTGGACACTGGCAGGGACTCTCCTGCTTGACCAAACTTTAGCCCAGCTCCTGAACCTTCTCCTTCACCCACTTCCTTGTAAGATCCAGTTTATCAAGAACGCTGCTAAGTCACGAATGCCCCATCTCTCCATATCTGATCACCCCTGATATCTGGTCAGGCTCCTCCTCCCCATCACCCCTCTGGTGATGTCTGGTCACCCTAGCCTGTCTTCAGCTAGAATCGTGTTAGGTGAGTTTAGCTAGAATCCCCGACCCCTGATGTTGCTCTTAGTAATTCCCCATCCCCTGGCCCCCACCCTGCTCCTTGGCTATCACCCCCCACTCGCCCGTGCTGTATTCGGAGTTGAGCCCAGTCTCTCTCCCCGACTGCAAGAGCCCACTCTAGCGGTTCCCGTGTCTATCTCCATGGTCCTGAATAAAGTCCGCCTTACCGCGCTTTAATAAGTATCACTGAATCATTTTTCATTTAACAACACTCTGCCTTGCTGAAGGGAAGGTAGAGATGACAGCAGTGGGGAGGAGGGAGAAGGGGCATGGGAACCCCGTGCTGCTAAGGGCGTACTCTAGACCCTCTGCCCCAGGCTGATGTTAGAAGCCGCAGAGGTGCAAATATAACAGTCAGACGACCATGGCAGTGGTCAGCTGAAAAATGGCCCCCGAAGATATGTCCGGGTCCCAATCCCTGGAACCCATAAATGTCACCTTCCATGGCAAAAAAGAACTTTGTAGATGCGGTGAGGCCAAGGATCCTGAGATGGAGTGACTGCTGGATTTTCCGGGTGGGCCCAGGGATAGACGGAATGTTTATATTCCCCCCAGATTCCGATGTTGAAAGCTACTCCCCCAAGGTGATATATTACGAAGTGGGGCCTTTGGGAGGTGATTATGTCACCAGATTCCATCCACACGAATGGGATTTGTGCCCTGATCAGAGAGGGACCCCAGAGAGCTCCCTCACCCTTTCCAGCATGTGAGGATGCAACAAGATGCCTTCTTGAACCAGGGAGCAGACCCTCACCACAACCATATGCACAGCTTCCAGAACCGTGAGAAATAAGCTTCCGATGCTTTTAAGCCGCTTCATTTACGGTATTTGGCTATAGCAGCCTGCATGGACTAAGACAGGCCCTAAATGCAATCACACTTCTCTTTATCAGAGGAAGGCAGAGCAAGATGAGCCAGGCAGAGGAGAAGGCCACATACAGGCAGAGCAGAGGGAGACGGACGATGTCGGCCCTGAAGCCCAGAGCGAAGAGGCCACAAGCCAAGCACTGCTGGCCGCCACCAGGACCTGGAAGAGCCCAGGACGCATCCTCCCCTAGAGCCTCCGGAGGGAGCGCGGCCCTGCCACCACCTGCGTTTTGCCCTGCTGAAACTGATTTCAGCCTCCAGAACCGTGAGAGGATACAATCCTAATGTTTCAAACCAGCAAGCTTGTAGTAATTTGCAGGCAGCCTCAGAAACCAATACAATGGGGAACTCTGATATGGACTAAAAGTGGTGAGAGAATTATGGTAGAAGAATGGGGCTGGGAGGGGCAGCAGTGTTGTCAGTGAGCTAAACCCTCATCTTCCAGGGCAGGAAGTCAATGGACAACATCGAAACCCGATACATCAAGAAACAGCAATAGGATAGCATTTCAGGACTTTGTGGCAACCCCAGAACCAGCCAGCAGCCTAAAGCCTTACCGGGGCTCCCTCCTCAGGAGTGGCCTGTGAAGAGGGGACGCACACGCATTCACACTCATGCACACACACACTCACACGGAGACAGAGGAGGGCCTGGCCGGAGCAGGGGTGTCAGCAGAGGGGACACACACGCATTCACACTCGTGCACACACACACACACACGGAGACAGAGGAGGGCCTGGCCGGAGCAGGGGTGTCAGCAGAGGGGACGCACACGCATTCACACTCGTGCACACACACACTCACACCGAGACAGAGGAGGGCCTGGCCGGAGCAGGGGTGTCAGCAGAGGGGACACACACGCATTCACACTCATGCACACACTCACACCGAGACAGAGGAGGGCCTGGCCGGAGCAGGGGTGTCAGCAGAGGGGACACACACGCATTCACACTCGTGCGCGCACACACACACACACACACACACCGAGACAGAGGAGGGCCTGGCCGGAGCAGGGGTGTCAGCAGAGGGGACGCACACGCATTCACACTCGTGCACACACACACTCACACGGAGACAGAGGAGGGCCTGGCCGGAGCAGGGGTGTCAGCAGAGGAGACGCACATGCATTCACACTACGCATTCACACTCGTGCACACACACACTCACACCGAGACAGAGGAGGGCCTGGCCGGAGCAGGGGTGTCAGCAGAGGGGACGCACACGCATTCACACTCATGCACACACACACACCGAGACAGAGGAGGGCCTCGCCGGAGAAGGTGTCAGCAGAGGGGACGCACATGCATTCACACTCATACCGAGACAGAGGAGGGCCTGGCTGGAGCAGGGGTGTCAGCAGAGGGGACGCACACGCATTCACACTCATGCACACACACACACTGAGACAGAGGAGGGCCTGGCCAGAGCAGGGGTGTCAGCTCCAGGACCAGGAGTTCCCAGGCAGAACCTGACGGTGGGGCGGGGGTGTCCTCACACGCCCCACACCCCTGCCTATGCCCAGACCTCCAGCTTCAGGCTCTGCATCCACATGGAGGCTTCGGATTGGGCGCAGCCTGGGAGCACACAGACCGGCCAGGGCCAGGGCCAGGACTGGCATTTCCCGGGCTCCTGGTCCCATCCTGCCCCTCCCACCAGGTCGGCCCTGTCCTTGTCTTGCTCAGCTCGGGGGAAGCACCTCTCGCCAGCCATCTGGGGCTTGGCTGGGCCTCAGCCTCCTGGCTGCCACGTCTCACTGGGAGCTGGGCGGCTGCCAGCTCTGAGCTAAGTGAGCGCAGAGGAGAGTGCAGGGAGCGGCAAGGCCAGGCTCCTCCCCACCCCGTGGCGTGGCGTGGCATGGCCGGAATACTCACTGTTTTTCCCTGCTTTTTGAGACAAGAGTAGTAAATCCACCATGCTGTACTCAGAGCCCAGGAAGCAGCCCTCCCACCCACAGCGCTCCTGCCTCTGCAGCCCCCCGGGCCGTGTCCCTCTCTCACGGGCCCACATCCTCACTGGACTGTCTCCTTTTTACAGATGAGGTAAGACAGCATGCAGAGGCCCATGTGCTTGTCCCACAGGGTGATGGGCCAGAATTACAAGCCCCCGACTCTGGGGGGCCACGCTCTTCCACCAAGCCCTTGTAGCCTTCCTGCACCCAGGTGGGGCTCCCGTCCCACCCCCAGTGCCCCCAACCTCTACTCCAGCAGACCTCCACCTACGGACAGGAGTCTTGGGCACACACTTTTTTGTGCCAGGCCCAACCAAGAGCTGCAAGGGACATAGGAAAGTCCCTTAGCATGGCCCGGGAGCCTCAAGCCCAGGGCCTACCTAGAAGTAACTCTCTTTCCTGACATTAAGCGACTCCCCTCCCAGAGCCTAATCACAGCCAGCTACGCCCCCTTCTCCCAGTTATTCAAGCCTGGAAGGAACCTGGAAGTGGTACTGGATTCCTACTCCCACCCCCACAATCCCCAAGGCCCCACCCCGGCCTCCTCCTCCCCCTGCCCCTGCATGGAGCAGGCCTCACTCACTCTCTCTCCTCTGTTCCTCCTGGGTCCCTGCCTCAGACCCTCCCACCTAACACAGCCTCTGCCCCACCCCAGAGAGCTCCTCCCAAGACACGCGTCCACGTCACCATGGACAAGATTAAATACCCTGGCTTCTGGAAAGCACTGAGGCCACAGTGCTTTGGGAAGGTCATGTCGGGGTCCCAGGGCTGACTGCACTCCTGCCAGTGAAGTGGGGGTGTCCCCAAAGGGGGTTTGTTTCCCACCATTGGAAGCCAGGATCCCAGGTCAGGAAATAGAGCTTGGGTGGGAGGGAAGCCATCTCTGGGGACTTTCCTCCCATCTCCCTTGTCCCGCTCACGAGGAAAAGCCGGAGCTAGAAGCTGGCATGAGCCCTCCTAGCACTACCAGCCACAGTCTCCACCTCCGGGGACACGAGCTGGGATCTGAGTGGCGCAGGTACTATGTTATAGAGAGGCCGTACCCAGGACCGCCCATGGCACGCAGAGGAAAACTGAAACAACGATCCTTCCAGAGACAAAGCACAGCCCCAGACGGCCGCAGGAACTGGCCGCCCCCAGGAGCTGCTGAGCACAACCACCACCGGAGAGAGGGCTTGGTGGCTGCACCGAAGAGCAGAACAGAGGAACTGAACAGCCACAGCCACCGCAGAACTGGGGGATCTGGACAGAGCTCTCACTGTGTGCAAAGAAAGGAGGAAGAGACAGAGGGCAGGGAGAAAAGCTGGGAGACGTGGGCAAGTCCCAGAAGAGAGTGGGGGAGGTGAGAGAAGGAATATTTCAAAAAACAAAATTACATGAAAGATTCCAACATGGATGGGTTCCTAGAGGCCTTATCAATATATATATAAGAAAAAGCTCCATAGCTAGACCCATGATAATGAAACCTAAGAACATCAAAGACAAAGAGAAAGTTCAAAAGCTCCCAGAGGGAAAGAGCAGATCAGATCAGTGTAAACAGGGAGGCAGCAGGCAGACATCCAAGTCCCAGACTGGGGCATGGGCACCGGGCAGCAGATGGGAGACAAGAGCCCAGGAAGTCCTGCTGGCAAAGAATTCAAAGGCTCTTGCCTGGAGGGAAGAGGCTGCCCCATTCCCTGAGGCCAGAGCCACCGCAGCAGAAGACAGCTGTGTCCCTCAGAGGGGGACACAGGCCCCCTCTGTGTCGGCAGGGACAGAGGCCACACCAGAGCAGCAGAGATCTAGCAACCCAGAAGGGTAACACCCTGGGAGATGCTGAGAGCAGCAGGGCCCTCAGGAGCAGGGCTGGGGAGTCGGCCACAGCTCAGGGGGTCATTCCACGTGGGCATCCCAGGCTCCTGCCTAGGCCCCCTAGGGCTCCCCAGCCCCACAGAACACCCTCCCCACTCCCGGGGATGGCATTTGAGACCTTCCTGCTGTGTCTCTCCAGGAACCTGTGAGCTCCAAGAGAACAGAAGGCTGCCTCTTCACCCCCAGTCCAGCAAGGCCCGGGGCAGAGCAGGCACGGAGGACTGCTGTCGAACATAAAGTGGGGACCGGACACAGTGGCATACACCTATAATCCCAGCACTTTGGGAGGCCAAGAACCGCTTAAGTCCAGAAGTTCAAGATCAGCCTGGGCAACATAGTGAGACCCCATCTCTACAAAAAATAAATTTAAAAAATTAGCCAGGCATGGTGGTGCACACCTGTACTTTCAGCTACTTTGGAGGCTGAGGCAGGAGGATCCCATGAACCAGGAGGTCAAGGTTGCAGGGAGCTACGATTGCACCACTGCCTTCTAGCCTGGGAGAGAGCAAGACCCCGTCTCAAAAAAAGGAAATATATTTAATTTTTTAAAAAGAATACAGAGTGGTGAGAAAGGATGGAAAGAAGGGAGGAAACGAAGGAGAGAAAGGATAGGGAAAGAACAAAAGAAGGAAAGAAAGAAATTCCAGCTAATTCTCAGCAACAGACAATTATAGGAACGCAAGGACAAAGCCCAGAGCCCCAACCCCATGCAGCCTGGGTCCCCACAGCCTCCAGCCCTCCTGTCGCTCTGCCAGCCGGCAGCAGGGCCACCTCTGAGCATCCTTTTCCCCAGCACTTTGGCGTCTTTCCTCCCAGTGGTTTCGTGGTAGTTCCTCATAAATCCATGCGTAGGTCTGGCTACAGCTATCCTTGTCCCTGAAGATGGACTCAGCTAGCAGAGTCGCTGATATGGTAACACAATATCACACATCTCATCCAAGCCTGCTCGGACGCTGCCCTTCTGACCCCAATTCCTGTCACCAACACAACAGGAAAGGAGCTTGAAGACCCAGGAGGCCACAGCACAGTTCCTCGTGGAGGGAGAGAGATGCGAGCAGGTGGGTGGAGGGTGCACTCATGAGACTTCCATAAGCACGGACCCAGAGGCCATCCCAGCGACACTGTGTGGGGACTCCTGCACCTCTTCCTGCTGCCCAGACCATGGGTGGCCAGCAGCACTGCAGTGTTGGTGTAATCTATGTGCCCCGGATGGCCAGCGGGCACAGAGCATATGTGTGCTGAGGGACACATGCCCCACACAAACGCCCCCACACGTGCATCGCATACATCACCCACACACACACGTGTGCATTTCAACACGCGTCTAGGGGAGGTTAGCGTGCCAGCACCAGCTGAGACTCCCTGGCCAGACTCACCACCAGTTGGGGAGAGTGGAGCAGACGTGCAGGATGGAGGGTAGAGGTGGGGCTGGTCCACAGTGAGGGAGGGAGGCAGGTGTAGACTGGGCCAGGGAAAGGTTCTGGAAACCCAGACTGAAGGTTCCCTGGGGTCCCTGGGGCTCATCCAGGGCTGGGGTGGAGCCGGGACATGAGGAACGGGCAGTGGTGAATCTGAAGCCCTGCTGGTCAGCAGAGCCTCCACCTGCTCATCCTCCCCAAAGGTCAGGCAGGCTTCACCCTGGCCACGTCTCTACCCTGGCCATTAGCAAAGAGGCCCTCCTTGGACCAGGAGGAACACAGCAGGCCAGCCCTCCTGCCCTCCCCATCCAAGGCTCCAGCCACTCTGATGGAGATTCTGAGGTGAGACATTCCCAGCAGAAAGGGTCATTTATCTCAGAGCTTAACTAGCCCCTTCTAATTAGTGAGGAATAAAATGGCAGCATTTACTTTGAAGAACTGCGATGCGAGAGTATTAATTAAATGCGCTGCCGCTGAGCCTCAGCACACAGGAGGCTGAGCCCTCATTAAAACAGCATGAGACTAAAGCAAGACAGGGAGGAGAGGCGGGGCGAGCTAGACAGGAGATGGGGAGAGAAGGAGATGCTGGGCGGGGCGGGGACAGCCAGGGACGGCCACAGCTGCCCTGCCAGGAGGGACAGGGCCCACTGCAAAGTGGGACAGCTGCTTCTAGCCCTCTCACAAGAAGGCTGGCGGGGAAGAAGCCAAGCACACGCAGAGGGTGCTCCCGCACACCCCTAGCCTCCGTCTTTTTGGAATCTTGACGGTTAGAAGATGACAAGGGCCACTGTCCAGTGGCTGGCATTTGTCCCCATGAGACCACAGAGAGGCAGAGGACAGCTCCTTCTCAGACCAGGGCGGGTGGGGCGATGCCAAGGCCCCCTCGGCTCAGGATGGAGCTGAGCCTCCCCAGGATGACTCCCCTGGGGAAAACACTGATGTCGCTGTTTGAGCGTTGAGACGTTGGGGCCTGGCCTCTGAGAGGTGGGGGCCCGAAGGGTCTTCCAGGAAGGTCAGACCCCAACCCAAAAGCAGCAGGCCTGGGCCACAAAGAGAGCTGGTCCCTGGGCCAGAAAGCCCTCTTCCACCATGCACTCTGGGCAAGGGGCGTGTGTGCCATTAGGAACACAGCTGCACGCTATTTCTCTCCTGTCTTCCTCCAGCTGAAGATTTCACACGGCCCTGTGATGACTGAGGGTTCCCAACAGCTATTCCCTCAACACACAGGCCCCCACACACGTGCATGTGCACTCATGCACTCCCACATGCAGCATGCATGCACCCACATACAAATGTCCATACACATCACATGCACCACGTGTGCACTCACACGCAGGCGTCACACAGGCACCATGCAGATGCATGCACACACGCATCACTCACATATGTGCATCTCCCGTGACACGTGCATCACATACACATGTCCACACATGTGCGCTACACACAAGTACACACACGTGCACTACACACAAGTACACACATGCACCAGAAAAATGTCCCATACATGTGCATGGCAGACATTACCCACACATACACATGTGCATCGGTCATACATGTGTATCATATGCAGGTATCATATGTACAGGCATGCAGTGCACACATGCATGCATCAAGCACATGCATTATACATACACGCGCCCACACATGTGCACACATGCATGACACTCATGCACACACATGCCTCACATTTGCACACATGCATCACACTGACGTGCTCACACATCAGCCACACACATGCACTCACTCACACCCTCCTGCTGCTCCCAGCCTCACTGCCTGCTTGCTTACTTTCCCAGTTCCTGCCACTATCTGAAAAGGTGTTTATTTGGCCTCTTGCTTATTGTATGTCTCCACCACCTCACCCTACCCCTCCCAGCCCTCCCCATCCACACTCACCCAGTAGAATAGAAGCCTCTCCCCTCTGTTGAGGCAAAAAGCTGTGACACTCTTTTCACCCAGAAACCACAGGAAGCATGCGTGCAGACTGGACTCAGCCTTCACCAGCCTCTCCCAGGCCCAGCAGTCATTACGCCTGGCTCCCCAGCGCCCACACCCAGGTCCCCGCTGGTCAGCACGTTCACACCCAGCCTGCCACATCTCCGGCCTGGCCCACAGAATGCCCGGTCCCAGACTCCTAATGTAGGAAGACTGCCCTGCCTGATCTCAAGGCTTGCTTCTCTGCATTCAGGCCACTCCTGCTGCCCAGCCTGACGGCTCCTGGAGCAGCCGGTGATCAGTCAACCTCCCCAGCCTTCTGTTTGCCTTGCAGAGCCAGCCGACTCCCAGGAGAGCTGTAGAGGCTGGTCAGCAGCCTCGCTGTCCCTGCCCTGCCTGGTGAGGGAAGGGAGGCCACAGAGGAAATTCCCTCCCGCTCCATGTCTGCCTCGTGTCCCTCTCTCTCCTGCTGTGCTCCTGGGCAGCAGCTCCCTCCTCCAGCCTTCCAGGTCTCCCAATCCTGGCCCCAGCCACTTCCTTGGGAACCCTAAGCCTGCCTGGAGTCCACCCTCCTCCGTTTTTTTGGATTTTTTTTGAGACGGAGGCTCGCTCTGTCGCCCAGGCTGGAGTGCAGTGGCACGATCTTGACTCACTGCGAGCTCCACCTCCCGGGTTCACACCATTCTCCTGCCTCAGCCTCCTGAGTAGCTGGGACTACAGGTGTCCACCACCATGCCTGGCTAATTTTTTTTTTTTTTTTTTTTTTGTATTTTTAGTAGAGACGAGGTTTCACCATTTTAGCCAGGATGGTCTCAATCTCCTGACCTTGTGATCCGTCCACCTCAGCCTCCCAAAGTGCTGGGATTACAGGCATGAGCCACCGTTCCTGGCCCACCCTCCTCCTTCTGATAGCATAGCCCGTGTGTCACTCAGGAACCAGCTCTTATCCCTGCGTCACCAGTGGAGAAGGAGGGCACATGACCCAGCCTAGGCCAGGTAGAATACGTTGTCATCTGACTGCATGAACAGAGCTCAGGGATGAGGACTTGCCACAAGGTATTCCATGAAGTTAAATCCAGGAACTATTGCTGGAATTGTTGGAAAGGAAAAGCTGTTTCCCCCGGGTTGTTGCCCTGTGAGGAGGTAATGCAGCAGCTGCCTGCATCCATTTTTCTGCCTCAGAGAAGAGCAGGCCTGAGAGTGAAATCGACACAGAGGAGAGCAAAGCCAAGGGATGGGGATGTGGGAAAAAAAAAAAAACTGAAAATTATTTGGGCACCTGGATCCAGCCACACCTGAAGCTAGATAGTTCTAGATATTTTTCTTTTTGCAGATTAACCAATAAGTTTTTTTTTTCTTTTTTCTTAAGCCACTTTTACTTGGATTTCCAAAACTTGAGGAATAACACCTGACTAATACACTCTCTCTTCTACAGCTTCAAACTCTCCCTGTCTCCCGGATCCTCATCCTCCGTCCCTGAGCAAACTCAAGCCACCTAAAATCCTCTATGCGAGTGGCAGGGCCACACACACATCTACACAAGTGCACACATAAACACTGCACTCACATCTAAGACTGCACACCCTCTACAGCTGATGTCTGCCCCACCACAGCATGCGTGCCATGTGCACCAGCTTCCCTCCACTCCCTTGCCTCTCACTGGCCCCTCACCTGGTCAGTCTAGCTTCCACCAACTCCCCAGTGACCCTGCGAAGCCCCCTCTTGGCTGCTGGGCCTGGTGCCCCCTGCCATCCCAATTCCCTGAACCCCCTCCTCTTGAACCTCTCTCATCCTTCAGCACATGGGCAGCCCCGCTCCTAAGACCCCACTGCCTCCTCCACTTGTCTGCACATGGTGGGGGGCCAAGGAGCACTTCCTTCCCCTTCTGCCTCCCTCTTCCTTTGGTGCCCGCCCACCCACCCTAGGACGTGGAATCCACAGCCCTCCATACAGAGCGCTCCCAACCCCAATTCTACCCAGACCTTGCCCCTGCACCTAGGACCTGCATTGCCAGCTGCCAGACTCCTTCCAAGGGACAGCCCCAGTGACAAACCCTCTCTCCAAGCTATCTTTCCTCTCTTCTACCCATCTGTGCAAGTCAAAAGCTGGGGAGTGCTTTTCCTCAGCCTCTCCCTCAGCCCCCAGGCCCACAGACCCAAGTGCCTGGAGACCCCGGCCTCTCCATGTTTCCTGAGTAGATTATGCTGCCTCTATTCAAAGATGTTCAGGCAGAACACTGGATGATCCAGAAATATTTCCATTATATGTGGCATGAGCAGAGGCAGATCACAAAGGGAAGGTACAATACGACCCTTTTGTCATTAAGTATGTTTACACATATGTGCATGGACGTGGGAGACACACAAAAATGTTGAAAGCTAATGGCACTGCAAGGATTTCCATTTTCTCCTTTTGGCTTATTTCTGCATTCTGTTTTATATGAAGGCACATACGACACTTTTTAACTTAAAGACAGGACAAAAAGTTGCCAGCCGCTGTGAGTCACCCCAGGACTGCCGGTGCTGGGAATGCCAAAATCTGATGGGACCCAGCGCAGGTGGGGAGAGGAACAGAGGATGCGCCCGCAGCCCGTGCCTTCTTTGAATCAGTCCTCACGGGGCCATCTCAAGGTGGAGACTCTGAAAGTGCAGAGAAGTGAAGTAACCCGCCCACAGTCACACAGGAGGGAGTGCAGGGTCCAGTTCTCCCTCCCCCACCCAGGTCTGCACTACAGGCTCTGATCCACGCCCTCCCTTGAGGGCAAACCCCGAGCCATGCTGGGTCCTCCCGCAGGCCCTGAAATAGAGCTTCATTGCCACATCAGACACTGGGAGACGCGAGGAGGCCGTGAGCCAATTCCAGATGACTTGTCAAGGCCGCGCCAGAGTCAGGGAAGCCTCTGGCTGCCTCTGTAATATAAGAACCAGGACTGGAGGCCCCTCTGGGAGGGCACTAGACGAGGGCCTCGGCAGCTCCGCAGGCAGGTGGGGCCCAGGCCAGGTGGGACAGAAACCCAAATGTGGCGATGCAAACTGGACAGAAAGAGGCCTCTCTGGGCTGTGGGTCCCTCACTCGGGGCCTGATGGTACCAGGGGGAGTTGATCTCTCACACACAAGCTGGCGCCAGACCCCTAACTGCAGGTGTCCCTAAGGAGAGGTGCCTGGCAAGGCCTCTCCTGGGAGTGGACGCGCTCCTCCTGAGCACGGTGTGGAAGCAGGGCCGTGCCCAGCATGGGTGCGTGAGGACTGGATCCTGCCTGCAGACAGGACTGGCGGGAGGCAGAACTTGAGCTGCCTAGGACTGAGGCCACTCCAGAGCCAAGACTGACAGTCTCCACAAAACCAAGGAGCCCCCACCTGTCTCATGGCTGGCAGGGGCTGCACAGGAAGTGACAGAGGCCTGGTGCCCTCCAGAGGCAGGCACCGAGCCAGCCAGTGTCAGGGAGCAGGTCTGCACATCTGATGGAAAATCCATCCGTGGTCCCCCTTCTGACAGGCCTTTGGCTGCCTTCCCTTCTAAGTAGCTGTGAAGGGAAATGGCCTGGCAGAAGGAAAGACAATGGGGCCCCAGGGGCAGCAGTCCAGAAGGGCCTGGGCCCCCCACCCTCCAGCTGTAGGACTCCCAAGCTAAGGACGGAGAGAATACTTCGGGGAGGAGAAGGAAGCAGACACCAGGCTTCGTGGCAGGTGTCAGCATGGCTGAGGGCAGGCAGAACAGCCGCCAGCTTGATCTGGACACCTGGTCCTGCCACAGGCCACAGCACTTGCCAGGGGCCGTTGGGACCTGTCACTGCCCTGTGGGAGCTCCCTGGAGAGTTCTTAACCTGGGCTCCATAAACTGGGAAAAGAGAACACTTCAACTTCATCTTTACTAACTGGGAACTGAAAGCTGCCATTCCCTTCAACTCTGGAGAGAGGCAGCAACCCCCAGACTTAACAGCACCTGCGCCCATCAGGGCAGAAATCACAGGCTTCGGCACCTGTCAGCACCGCTGCTGCAGACCAGACCAAATGGTGTTTACACTCGGCACAACTTAAATTATAGAGGCTGTAAGATGCACTCCTAGGTCTTATTATTTAATGCATCAATTAAAAGCACAAAAAAGTTTTACATGAATGTTCCTGGCAGCATTATTCACAAGAGCTAAAGGGTGGAAACAACCCAATCCATCAACCCGTGAGTGGATTTAAAAAACTGCGGTACATCCATACGATGGAATCATATCTTTCCATCCAAAGTAATGAAGCTCTGATGCATGCTGCAACCTAGATGAACCTTGAAAACATTATGCTGAGTGAAAGAAGCCAGACACAAAGGGCAAATATTGTGTGAGTCATTTATACTAATGAAATGCCCAGAACAGGCAAATCTATACAGGCAGAAGGTAGGTCAGTGGTTGCCTAGGCCTGGGAGGACGGGGTAATTGGGGGTTACTAAAGGGTCTGGGGTTTCTTTTCAGAGTCTTGAACATGATCTAAAATTGTGGTGATGGTTGCACCATTCTGTGAACATACTAAAGCCATTCATTGAATTTTATGCTATAAGTTGGTAAAATACATAGTATGTGAATTATGTCTCAAAAACATTATCAAAAATGTGTAAGGTATAATAATGATTAAAAAATTTAAAAGCATGTGTATGTTGATAGCTTTATTTTTCTTTTTTTTTTTTTTTTTTTTTTTTTGAGACAGAGTCTCACTCTATAGCCCCAACTGGAGTGCAGTGGTGCGATCTCAGCTCACTGCAACCTCCACCTCCGGGGTTCAAACGATTCTCGTGCCTCAGCCTCCTGAATAGCTGGAACTACAGATGCCCGCCACCACGCCCGGCTAGTTCTTTGTATTTTAGTAGAGGCAGAGTTTCACCATGTTGCCCAGGGTGGTCTCAAACTCCTGAGCTCAGGCCATCCTCCTGCCTTGGCCTCCCAAAGTGCTGGGATTACAGGCGTGAGGCACCATGCCTGGCCGATAGCTTTATTTCAATCGGATTTATTTCCTTTGTATTTTGTAGTGTACACTAAACACATTATTTTGATCAGGGGTCCATGGCCCTCACCAGGCTGGCAGGAGGGTTCACGACATGGAACAGCTGTGCTAACTACCAGGACAGAGGACGGGAAGGTTTCCTGGAAGAGGGGTGATGAGGAGTCGGCCAGGCCTATGGGGTTCCCAGCACGTCAGGCAAAAGCCCAGAGGGACCCCCCACTGTCTGCTCTGCTAATGCAAAGCCCATGAGGCTGAAGGAGTCTCAGCTTCTTCAGCCACCCGATCACACCCCGACACACACTAGGCCCTGGTTCCTTCAAGTCCTTAGCTCATTTTCAGATTCAACTTCAGCCAAGACAAATGGTCCCCTCCTGCACCTGCCACAAGTGCTGTTTCCAACGTGGGCAGAGTTGACAGTTGACGGGTATGTGTGATCTTTCAGAGCTCCTGTCCCAGGCCCACAGGATGAACGGGAAGGTGGACACGGTGGGTACAGCAAGCAGGAAATGATGATGGTAAGGAGGGGCCTTGAATGCTGGTTCTGGGGGCCTGTGCTTTACCCTCAAAGTGGAGGAGCCATGGGGAGCATTTCGGGTGGGGCACGGAAGGGAGACCCTGTGCTTATCATGGGCGGCTGGAAGGGAGTGGGAGAAACGGGGGCAGGGAGAAGACAGGGCAGATGTCCTGGAGACAGAAGGCAATGGGGACCCATAGCTCCTCCTGACACATCAGCCTGGCTTTCCTCTGGGGCTCATCCTCTCCCCGACCCACTCCCAGAGGGTCAGAGGACAGATGCCAGCCCTGGAGCCACAGCGGTCCTGTGACCAGGCCTGGCCAGCCAAAGTCCTGCTCTGTTGTCCTGGCCATAGTGATTTGCCTGAAGCATGTGACCCAACGTGACCCAGTGAGAACTCACCACTGGGCTCTCCCAGAAACCCTCGGGGAATCTGGGCCTCTCTCTGCTGGGTGCCGGGTGCACTGCCCAGGCAGGACCCACGGGGAGGGCGGCTGAGCTGAAACCATGCGGGAGGCCTGGGCTGCCGCCCTGAGCCCCGCATTCCCCCTTTGGCCCCAGCCGCTTCTGCCCCGGTTTTCTGTCACTTGCAGTCACAGGAGTGTGGACCTGGGGACGGCCTGTGGGAGGGACAGGGGCACAGGCACCGGCTGCACAGGTGTGGACGGGAGGACAGGAGCGAGGCCAGCTGCCTCTGGGCCACACCCTCCGGATTCACTCCCAAAGGAGAACGGCCAGGCGGCCAGGTCCTCCCAGCTGAGGGGTGCGGAGGAAGGGACCAGAGCGCTGCCCCAACAAAGGCTGCCTCTCCGTCCTGCACATCCCCTCGCCACACTGGCCTCCATTTCCCTTCTTGGGGCCTGCCCGCCACGAGACTCTTCTCCCATTCCAGACTGGAAATCTTTTCCACATCTTGACTAATTGTGTTCAGGTGGGAAGGATTTGGTGGAGAAATGGCGTTTGTGTGCGCGCGTGCGTGCGTGTGTGTGTGTGTGTGTGTGTGTGTGTGTCCACCCCCAGCCGGGCAGCTACCCCAAGAATGCTGTATTGGCGGGAAGGGCTAGAGGACCCTCGGCCTCAGCCATGTCCTGAGGGGCTCTCGGTGACGTCAGCGGCTCCTGGCCTCTTCCAGTAAACATCTGTTCTCCTTATTCTGACCCAGGAATTCCATTTCAGAACAGTAACGGCCTCCACTGGCAACACATCCCAGGCCGGTGATGCCTGGGGCAGGGAGAGCATCCTACCCCGGCCTGCGCCCCGCCCCCGGCCCCGCCTCCCCACTCCCATGCCCGCCCAAGCCCCGCCCACAGAGCTCTCAAAAGGGACAAAATCTGCGCCTGGCTCCGTGTTTGCAAGCGCTTTCACACTGTGGTCCCTCCTAGCAGCGCCATCAGGAAAATATGATCTTGTAGTAACAGGCCCTTCGCTGCTCAGTGCTGGCCCCGGGCCTCGCTTCATTTAATCCTCATCATAACCCACCGGAGTAGTGACTGTCATCAGCTTTTACCTTTCACAGATGAGAAACAGGAGGCTCGCTCGCCCAGGGAGGGAGGGAGCAGAAAACCAAGCCCGCGTGATGGAGCGAGATCGCGTCTGACTCCAGCGCACGGGGCCTTGCAGGGGCTGATGGCCAAAAACTGAAGTCATGGGAAGGAGAGGGAGAGAGAGGGGAGGAAGAAATGACCGTTCCAAAGCCCATGCAGCACTCATCTCAAAATAAGAGAAACTCTCAGGTGCCTACACAGGGAGTGAATGCGCGTGAAGCCCGCCAGGGTAATGATAGGGAGCAGCAGAGACTCCCAAGGCACCTGGAACTGTGGGACCCTTCTAGAGGGTTCCATCCTTGCTCAGCTCTAGCCCTCCAGCACATAGGCCCGGCAGATTTCCTGGTTCTCAAGAGAAACTGGAAATCTTCAGCTTTGTGAGAAATTTTCAAACACTGGAAAAGCCAAACAAAACTCATCTGTGGGTGGACATGGCACGTGGCCCGCCAGTGTGCAAACTCCGCCCTGCACAATGGGAACCCTGAAGTGCAGAAAATTATCTCATTGTGAAGGGTAAGGCAGGGACTCAAAACAGGGCTCCTCAGTCCACATTCGTAGAGTTTCCAGGTTGTACCACCGAATCTACTCTCCAGCCTTCTCCTGAAAGTGTCTCACTGAACCACATCTCCCGTAGAAACTCAGGGCATCTTTCAAAGACCGCAGTTTTCCTGCCAGCCTGCAAACAACCCTGTGCATGCCTGGTGCACTGCTCCCCAACCACAGGGGACACCTAACAGACCACGAGGGACTGAGAGAGCCTCCTTGACTGAAAGAGAAGGTCAATCGCCGCCACTCATCCCCATAAAACCACAACATGGGCACATCCTGCGTTCGAAGCTCTACTTGATGCGAGAGAGCAGTGAAAGGAAAGCCGTGCCACCATGGGGAAATGGGCTTGGGAGATCCATTTAGACCAAGGTTTGTCCACTTTGGGTCTACCACCACCAGCATTCACAGAAGCAGCAGCACCTGGTTCTCAATTCCCTTAGAAGCGGGGCTAGATGCTCTGAAGGCATGGTTGTAGCTCCCACACAAAATTACTAAAGACATAAAACGAATACATGGTGAAAAAGAAGAGACAATATTATGAACTGCAGACAATAACTGCACACTTAGAGAATCCTCACCCCCAAAAACATCCAAAAAAAAAGGAACCAAATAATAACAAGGAAGTTCATGAAAAGTCTAGATGCAAAATAAATAGAGAAACTCATATATCTGGGAATGCAAACATGGGAAACATCCAAGCGAGAGATTTAGGTTTGTTTTGTTTTGTTTTGTTTTTTGAGACAGAGTCTGGCTCTGTCGCCCAGGCTGGAGTGCAGTGGCGCAAGCGATCTGAGCTCACTGCAGGCTCCGCCTCCCGGGTTCACGCCATTCTCCTGCCTCAGCCTCCCGAGTAGCTGGGACTACAGGCGCGCACCACCATGCCCGGCTAATTTTTTGTATTTTTAGTAGAGACGGAGTTTCACCGTGTTAGCCAGGATGGTCTCGATCTCCTGACCTCGTGATCCACCCGCCTCTGCCTCCCAAAGTGCTGGGATTGCAGGCGTGAGCCACCGCACCTGGCAAGAGATTTATTTTAGAAGGACTTTTTGGGATTATCTGTGGTTCATATTTGTGCCACTCTAGTAACAGAGAGACTGCTTTGCTAAGACATGGGAAGATGCAGGTCATTGGGAGCAAAGGATCTGAAGCAGGGGCTGTTGCCAGGGAGGGTGCACCTTGAGGACAGCAATGCTGGGGCTTGGGCTTGCCAGGTCAACCATGGGTGTCAAGTGGTTCACGGCAGCTCTGCACATGCACGTATGATTTGCACTAATGTGTCATTTTTAACTCTGTTTTCTCCCTGGGAATAAAGATGTCTGTCTAAATTCTGAGGATATCATTATTCTGAAAGAAGCAGGTCCCAGGTATTCTGAGTAAATAATCACCTACTGTATTATAAATTAAAAGTGTTCCCAGATATCTATAACAATCTGGTGTAAAATATAATGGAAAAGACCCTATTGACAATGGCAATAACATTCTAAGTCTCTTAGTAATAAACCTACTGGGCTATGTTTTTAAACATCTGAATCAATGTTCTTATTTCCATAAGAAAATTAAACATCATGAAGATGTCGTTCATTTGTTCAGCAAAGATTTGCTGAGGGCCTGCTGCAAAGGGGACACTACTTTAGGCATTTTTTAAAAACCTCACGATGGTGATACTTGCCCTATCAGATGTCAGAACATATTGTCAACCAACAGCAATTAAAGACCCCTGGACTGGTGCAAAAGAAAAACAGAAAAGGCCAGGAACAGTGGCTCATGCCTGCAATCCCAGCACTTTGGGAGGCCAAGGAGGGCGGATCACGAGGTCAGGAGATCGAGACCATCCTGGCTAACACGGTGAAACCCCGTCTCTACTAAAAATACAAAAAATTAGCCGGGCATGGTGGCGGGCGCCTGTAGTCCCAGCTACTCTTGAGGCTGAAGCAGGAGACTCGCTTGAACCCAGGAGGCGGAGCTTGCAGTGAGCCGAGATGGTGCCACTGCGCTCCAGCCTGGGCAACAGAGCGAGACTCTGTCTCAAAAAAAAAAAAAAAAAAAAAAAAAAAAAAAAAACCAGAAAGGCCAGAAATAAACCCCATATCCTCCATGAACTTCACAGATGATGGAATATACATCCCAAAGTCAAGAAGAAAGAGTGAATTAGCAAACGAATGGTGTTGAGACAACGGCATGGCAATTTAGAAAAAAATGAACACTTAAAACCAACACCTTATACAGTATAAGAAACACATTTCACTTGAATTAAAGGAGTTACATATTTAAAAATCAAGTCAGGAAAAAAGCAAAACATATAATGGAGTATTTCTTTGAAAGGCTGATACTTTTCTACAGGCTGAGTAACCAGAAGAAAGCAACTAGAGAGGCTGACAGAGCTGACCGAAGAAACAAAACGCCAGCCCGGCAGAATAAAAAAGGAAGCTCTGCAAATATAAACCCACCCAAGCTAGCAGAGGGTTAATGACTAGCCCCAGGGAGAACCAATCAGCTTCAGAGGAGGAAAGTTGGGGGCTGTAACCACCAGCCATTAAAGAAACAAGTTTCAGCAATAACATGATTGCCTGACTCCCACCAAGGGTCCCAGGCCAGCCCAGCCCCAGCGGACTCCTGCAGGCCTTGGGGAGCCAGGTGGGCACCTGCAGGCAGGTTGGGGGAAGGCTGTGAGGACTGTGAGCCCCCAGAGTCTATCAGGACAGGCTGACACCAAGACAGAGATGGCCTACATCTACCCACCCCATACCATGCCCAGTCCTGGACCAGCCATCCCTGGCCCCAGGGGCCACAGCGTAGTCACCACAGCTGAGACTGCCCCAATCAGGGCCACCTGCAATGTCCAGCAGCCTCCCTGCAACTGCCCTGGCTTTGGTTCTTAATGTCCCTAGTCCCGAGGATGCAGAAGCTCTGCAAAGAGAAGAACGCAGCAACTCTGGCAACCTGACTGTGGAGGCAGACACCTGGCACACATTTCCCCTCCCCCAGTGCCCGTGATCTCCACCCAGCGCTGGGCACCCTCCAACCTCCACTCCATTCACTCCCAGACGGAGCAAAGGCTGGCCTCATTGGCCACCTTGCCCAGCACACCACCTGCACAACCTTCCCAGCAGCCCTGCTCATCAGACCACCCTCCCCAGTGAGGACACAGCCTGTGACAGCCTGGGCACCCCAACAGGAAAGACACCCCAAAGGCCAAGCCACCCTATCTGAGGTGGAGGATGCTTTGGCAGGGCAGGGACTCAGCCTTGACCTTGTTTGCTAGAAAATGCACCAAGAACTCAGTAGCAGGCCAAGGAGAGGAGACATGAATTCCCCTTTTCAGCAATTCACCCTGCTTGTACAGGTGGGGAGTTATCTGTACCTCTGAGGAGGTACAGATTTCATCTGGCACTCCAGCTGTAGTGAAAGGAGCTGGCTCTGGGCTCTGTGGGACCTGGGGTGGGTCATCCCCATCGCTGTGCCCTGATTTCCTCCCAGCACATTGGGATGGCTCGTTGTTGGTTCCCAGAATGTACCCGTTGTTGGTTCCCAGAATGTACCAGGAAGGTACAGGTGCAGAGTGCAGCTGACAACGAAGGGCCCCCAGCCAGGAAGGGTCCCCAGGAGTCCTGGCTGATGAAAGACTCTGGGAAAGAAAGGTGGGAACAGGGAGAGGACAGAAGGGGCAGGGAGGGGAGAGGACATAAAGGGAGAATGGAGAGAAAAGGGAAAAAGGGGGGATGAGGGAGAAGAGAAGGGAGGGGAGTGGGAAGAAGAGGAATGAGAAAAGAAGGGGGAAGAGAGAGGAGGGAAGGGGAGGAGAAGCTGGAGGGAGAGGAGGGGGAAGGGAGGGAGGGGCTCCCAGCACCAGGACCCAGCACAATCGTCCTATGACAGTTGTCTCTGCAGCTGCATTTAGGGCTGTTCCGGAAACTCAGGCCTTCTCCCTGTCGGCAGGGCTGAGCCCTGGTCTGGGACCTCCCCTTGTTCTATCAGAGCCCCCAGGCTGGGTGAGGTCCACTGGGATTTGTTTTCACTCACAATGCTTCTGACACCAAACACGTGGTTTCCCTCACACCAACCAGTTCTCCAACCTCCAGACGCTAGCTGGGTGCCCCACAGTTCAGTGCAATGCTCACGCCAACTACCTGGGGTCAGCTTAGCCCTCAGGTTAAGGCCTCAGTCCCACAAGGCGGCCCCACTTGCGGTGGCAAGTTCCAGCTTTCCACCTGTGCCTCTGACCAGGCGGCTATAAATTGGGCGGGTCCCATAACTCCCTCCTCAGGTTCTGTAATTTGCTATTAGGTTGGTGCAAAAGTAATTGTGACCTTGGAATCAGACAGACATGTGTTCATTAATAGAACAGATCACAGAACTCAGGGAGGCACTTTACTTACTATTTCCAGTTGATTATTAAAGACACAACCCAGGAACAGCTGCATGGGAGGGATGGGCAGGGCAAGGTAACGGGAAGGGCTGCAGAGCTTCCACGCCCTCTCTGGGCACTCACCCTCCCAGAACCTCCACCTGTTCACCAACCCAAAGCTCTCCAAACCTTGTCATTTAGGGGTTTTCATGCAAGTTCCATGACTCCCATCCCCAGAGGTTGGGGGAGTGAGGCTGAATTCTCAACCCAACAATCCAGAAACTCTTATATCAGGAACCAGGGGACTCAGACCAAATCTGATAATAAAAGGTGTTTCTATCACCCTTAACACTCAGGAAATTACAAAGGTTTTAGGAGCTCTGAGGCAGGAACCAGAGATGAAGAACAAACATACATTTATCATTTCCCACTATCACAGGGTCTCAGACAGTACCTCAGTCTGTGACCCAACCTGCATTGCCCCAGAGGCCCAGACCTCAGCTCAGGGCCAGTGCGCTGGGATCAGTGGCCAGTGGCCAGCCATCGTGCAGAGGAGAAGGCAGAGGGGAGGGAGGGAGGGGATGGGAGAGGAAGGGAGGGAGGAGTGGAGAGAGGAAAGGAGGGGAAGGAAGGGGAGGAGAGGAGACCAGGAGCCTCCCAGGGCCTGGGCACCTGCCTGGGAGGGCACTGAGGAGCACCAAGGAGGATGCCTACCGCTGCCCCCACCTTGCCCTGATCAGGTCTGCAGGATCAGTGCTCAACGCCCACGGAGCTCCAGGTGGCCGCCAAGTGTGGACAGCCCTGCAGCGAAGGCCAGCTACTGCCCTGGGAGTCCTCACCCCTTTATCCTGCCCGCTTGCCTGTGAGGACCCCTCCCTACTGTGTGGCCTTGGGGATAGCCATGCGACGGCGGCTGCCTTCCTTCTGCCGGGGCTCTGAATTTCCAGGTGAGAGACCCGAGAGCAGAAGGCCAGGAGTCGACACCGCCGTGGCAGCTTCCCGCCTCCCAGGCCAGGCCATGCCTACTAGCCATCGCTTCCTTCCACCTCAAGCCCCCCATGGAATTCCCTTTAATGGAGGCCAGCCAGCCTCATCCCCCTCTGCTCCCTCGCTGACACACGCCTTGTGAGGCAGGTGGTGTCTTAACTGGGAAAATGGAGGGTCACAGGCCAGCAAGAGAAGAGCCAGGCCCCAAGTCTGGTCTGTGAGCCCCCCACTCCCTACAGCCCTCGCTAGTGAGCACCCGTCATGCTGTACAAAAGACTCTCCTGTGTAGCTTTTGAAAAGTATAGACCCCAGGGCTCACGCAGGTCTGACAAAGCAGAATCTCTCAGGATGGGGCCTATGTACAGATGCTGTTCAAAGCTCCTCAAATCCCATGCCCATCAGTGGGCAGGCAGATAGATCACACAGTGGAAAAGCTCTTCTGCAAGACAAGCCACAGATTTGGTTTTTTTCTGGTTTTTTTTTTTTTTTTTTTTTTTAGACAGAGTCTCACTCTGCTGCTTGGCTGGAGTGCAGTGGTGCAATTTCAGCTCACTGCAAGCTCCGCCTCCTGGGTTCAAGAGATTCTCCTGCCTCAGCCTCCCAAGTAGCTGGGACTACAGGCGTGTGCCACCATGCCCAGCTAATTTTTGTATTTTTAATGGAGATGGGGTTTCACCATATTGGCCAGGCTGGTCTCAAACACCTGACCTCAAGTGATCTGCCCGCCTCAGCCTCCTCAAGTTACACAGGCGGGAGCCACTGTGCCCCGCCTACAGATTTCTTCTAAGGAGGGAAATGTCTTTGCTTGGAAAAACACCTTCTAGAAGCACATGGGATAACAGATAACAGTGGGACTGGAAGAGCAGGAGACTGTGCAGACAGTGCCGCCACCTCAGAGCAGCCGGCAAAGTCCGCTGTTAAGACACAGGAGGAGAATGGAGGGATTGCTCCAGAGAAACTGGACAGAGGGAGGGAGACGCCACTGGGAGGGAAGAACCCACAAATGCAAGTGGAAATGCCCCCACACATGGCCCAAAGGGCTTTCCAAGAACAGGGTCCTGTTCTCCCAGAAGCCACCCGCGTGGCCGGGAGGTGCTGGCTCCCCCACCTTCTGCAGGAAAGCTGCCCCTCCCTGCGAGGGCTTCCCATGGTGCGTAAATGGGGACTGGGTTTCATTCCTGGCCCGGCAAAGTGGACAGCTGAGGCCGAGGCTGAGAACACGAACACCCCGGAATCGCAACACCTCTGGCTTTTGGAGGTGAGAGAAGGGAGCGTTAAGAGTTAAGACACATTTTATCTTGATTTCAGCTCCTTTACTGATAAAAATGGGATCTCAGAAAACGAGAATTAGAGGATATTGCCTTCACATGAAATCCATCTTAATCCACAGCAAGCGCTGTATTAAGCACAGAAATGCCGGGGGCGTTGCCGTTATAAGCCAGGCACAGATGAGGATGCGTGTAGCCACGGCCGCGACTTAACATCGCTCTGAAGGTTCCAGACGGTGCAGATTGGAGATGAGGATCCAAAATTGTCAGTGTTTACAGAGCGCAACTGTATACCTAGAAAACCCAAGGGACTCCACAAAGATATATTAGAATTAATGAGTTCAATCAAGCTACTTGATAAAAGATAGTTCTATAAAAATCAATAGCCTTCCTGTGTACCAACAATAGATGGAAAGTATTCAATGAGCAATGGCAAAAAGAAAAAAAATCCTTGAAATAATCCTGATTTTTAAAAATGGATGACCTGTATAAAAATATATATATATAATACTTTATGGTGCAACATCAAAGCAGAATGAAATAAGCTGAAAAATATACTATGTTCCTGATGAATACTGTAAATTATGTCAATTCCTCCTTTAATTAGTTTCTAAGTTTAATTTACTATCAATCAAATTCACGAGGGATTTTTCTACCCGACAAAACAATTCTAAAATTCATTTGAAAGAATAAACATATGTGACCAGCCAAGAAAATTTTGTAAGAGAATACCAGCAAAGGGGGACGTATCCAGCCAGATGTTCCAAAGCCACACAGTCCAACAGAAATAGAACTCGAGCTTTATATGTAGCCATGTTTTAAAAAAAGACACAGGTGAAATTAATTTCAGAAATATATTTTATTTAACCCAGTATGCCCAAAATATTACCATTTCAACCTGTAATCAATACTTTAAAATGATCTATTAAACATTCCACATTCTTTTTGGGGGGTACGAAGTCTCTGAAATCCAATGTATATTTTATACTCAGGGTACCTCTCAATTCAGACCAGATACATTTTAAGTCTTCAATAGCCTTGTGTGGCTTATAGCTACTGTATTGCACAGCGAAGCTTCAGAGTACTTAATACTTTAACTATTAGAGCCTTACAGTTCTAATAATAAACACAGCTTAATATTGGTACAAGAACAGAAAGATGGAAAAGTAGAATGTATCTGTGGTACTGCTTAACCTGAGGTTTCGTTTGCAACTGACTGGCGATGGTACATACTATAATCCATAAAATAGACAGATGTAAATACATACCAATATGCTCACAGCTCTCAAGCCCCTTTTCATCATATGTCCAGAAGCTCTGTCCCAATCAGAATGGCCACTAGCAAGCCTTAGACAAGCCTTGCATGAAACGTAAAGACACCCTACTTTCCATGTGCTCCCAATCCCTGATTTCAAACAGCTGCGTGGGAGGGATGGGCAGGGCAAGGTAACGGGAAGGGCTGCAGAGCCTCCACGCCCTCTCTGGGCACTCACCCTCCCAGCACCTCACCTGTTCACCAACCCAAAGCTCTCCAAACCTTGTCGTTTAGGGGTTTTCAAAGGAAAAATACCCGGGTGTAAAGATGACAGGCTTTAATACTTGGAAATACTTTTAATACATTGAAATTTCAGATTAGGGCTTTCAAAGGAAAAATACCCAGGTTTAAAGATGAATCCCGGACATTCTGCTCAGAGCTGGTGAGGGCTGGTCCCTCCAACACGCATCTTTCCATTTCCCAACCCCTGAACTGAGGATGCAATCAGCGGACCTCACACCCTGGCCCCGGCCCCCGCCTCCTGGGCCACGACACTTCCAACGCAGTCCCTCACTGTCAACACCCTGGACACTCAAAATGTCTTTGAAGAGTCACACTGTGAGGTCAAAAAGTTAGGGTGCACGCAGAAAGGCGCATGTAGCTTTGCATTGGTGAGGCAAATACCTACCCTGGAGGAAGGACCGCTACTTCATAATTCACAAGAGGAAGACCCCCGGAGGCGGACGAAGCCAACCGAACTCAGTTCCCGGGAGCCGTGACAAGCGACGGCCAGGCAGGAGAAATGGCCCACCCATTAGGCTGCAGACAGCATCAGAGAAACCAAGCACTGTGGCAGTGGGGCCCGCGCCTCCAGGAAACCACAAGGCACAGAGCTGCAGTTTAAATGGGAGTGTCTCCTCTTTCTTGGTGGCGTATAAAGTAATGGTGTGTCCTGTAACTGATGGCACCTTAGAGCTAATGAGATGCAGACACGGCCACCGCTTTCTCACCCCCGGGCCTGGGGTAGGCGCTTGCTGCACACCCACCCTTTCACTGCCACTGAAGTGCGTGCGGACAGAACCCATCTTTTGCTATTGGAGGAACTAAGGTTCTCAGCATCGTGGTGCTTGTCCACCCTGCGCGGTCACGAGGGGCACAGCGGACCATGTGACCCGCAGCAGTCTCCAGCCCACAATAGGCCCCTGCCTTCCCTGGGTTAACCCGTGAAATGCACAAGGCAGGGTGGGGATGGCGTAGATAGAGCCTGCCTGGCTTCAGCAGCACCCAGGCCTTGG
The DNA here is from genome assembly GCF_029281585.2 of Gorilla gorilla gorilla. NCBI lineage: Eukaryota > Metazoa > Chordata > Mammalia > Primates > Hominidae > Gorilla > Gorilla gorilla. The sequence continues at coordinate 183,320,976 of NC_073228.2, forward strand.
TCCTGGACACTAGGGTTCCCTGTGCCTCTGAGCGGAAGCTGTGCACCCCACTCTGCAGCCCTGGAGTCGTCGTGCAGTGTAATTGAAATTCATGGACAAGCCCGAGGAGCCAGCTCCGGGCTCGGTAATAACTTCTCCATATTAATGGCAGCACCGCAGACCCTGTGGACAGCTGATATTTAATATGAAACATACGCAGCGGAGTGTGCAGCTCCTACCTGAATCCTCCCATTCCGGGGTAACCACCAGTAGGGGATGGGGGTGTCTAAAGTGGCGCCAAGATTGAGGGGGCTGGGGTCCTCCTCTCCCCTGAGTACCTCAACCCCACTTAAGGCCCCTCTTCTACAGAGTGCAGGAAACCCCTCCCGAGAAATACATAAACACATGCTGGCCCACACTCACTCAAATGCACACCCTCCCATGCAGACACACTCATGTGCACACACAGGTACACAGTCAGACATGCAAGCACATATGCACCCCCCCCACACACACTGTATGCAGGTACTCCTACATGCAAGACATGCAGAGGCAACACGTACATGCACACACTCCCGCCATGCACAGGCCTAGGACATGCACACGTCCACATGCAGCCAGCAGCCTGCTGTGCCGGCAGCAACACAGGGACCCCCAGGGCTGCCCAAACCAGAGAGGCAGGTGGGGTAAAGAAGGACATGTCTGCCTGCCAGCACAGACTCAGGGTCCCAGGAGGGCTGCCATGCACACTTGCCTCTTTGGGTCTTCAGATACCAGAGTGGGCAGGCCCAGACCATAGCTCAGGCAGCCACGAAGCAAAGCCAGCCTCGCTGCTGAGCGGATGTCCCTGGCTGATTCCCTTACTCACCCAGGTGTGACCCCTGTAAGACTCACAGCAGGCCTGGGTGAGGACCTGGCCTTCACCTCCCAGCTCACTCTGCACGAGGGCCTGAATTCACTCACTCACCCACCCAGGTGTGGCCCCTGTGAGCCTCACAGCAGGCCTGGATGAGGACCTGGCCTTCACCTCCCAGCTTACTCTGCACGAGGGCCTGAATTCACTCACTCACCCAGGTGTGGCCCCTGTGAGCCTCACAGCAGGCCTGGGTGAGGACCTGGCCTTCATCTCCCAGCTGACTCTGCACGAGGGCCTGAATTCACTCACTCACTCACCCAGGTGTGGCCTCTGTGAGCCTCACAGCAGGCCTGGGTGAGGACCTGGCCTTCAACTCCCAGCTGACTCTGCAGGAGGGCCTGGATTCACTCAGGCATGACTCGCTAAGCGCTGGAGACACGGGCGACAGGGAAGCCATGGCGAGCCATTGAGCAGGAGAAGCCTGCCACACCTGAATGAGCACATGGCTGAACACATTGACCAGTGCCAGAAACACACACAGCCACACAATGGAGGGCAGGCCGGGGCTGGGCAACATGATGCGGGGGTCCCAGGGAGAGCTGGCCTTGCTGGGCTCCAGCTGAGACCAGCGCTGACTATGCCGGCCTTCATGAGGGGCTGGCAGCCGGCTCCACTCTGCCCCTCCCCAAAGGATTCCAGGAGAGACGCCAGCCCACACAGAGAGAACCTGCATATGTAACTCCTAGAGCCTCGGTTTCCTACCTGTGAAATGGGGCCACGGTGGCTGGCTCACAGGAAATCCGCAGGGACTGGGTTCAAAGCCCCAAGCACAGGTAGATGGTGTGGATGCTGCTCCCCGGACCCCCTCCTGAGGCTGGCCGCCGCCTCCAGAGGGACTGCGCTGCACTGCTGGATCCCTCAGGCATCTCTGTAGGGGCCCTCAGCTCACGTAAGGCAGCAGGGGAGGGAGTCACTGCCCCACCCTCCCAGGGGCACCTGAGGGGAACGCTGGAGTTCTGCCTCCTGCAGCCCTTGCTCCCGGAGTCTCGTTCCAGACCAGCAGAGCAGGCAACTCAGGCCGAAGCTGGAGGGCCCTGGCCAGGTCACGGGGGCCTTGAATGCCAGGCCAGTGGGTTTGGATGTTTTTAAGAGCAGTAAGAACCACTGAGAGGTCTTAAGTGAAGGCGTGACATGAGTTGCTGCATGGTTTCTAAAAATCCCTCTGGCTGCAGAGTGGAGAAGGGTTGTCGGGGAGAGACCATGGGGCAGTGGGGGGCACAAGAGCAGAAGGCAGGGGTTGGCGCCAGGCATGGAGGGAAGCCGGGTCCTGAGAGAGCTCTAGAATTGGAGCTGGCTAGGGGAGGGCGATCCTGGAAGGGTGGGGTCTGGAGGAGAGTGGGGAGAGCCACGTGACTTGAGTATAGCGTCATCCAGGGAAGGGGGTTCCAGAGGCAGCCGAGCAGGCAAGCCTGGAGCCCAGGAGGACTTCTAAGCCCAACATGGGGTCTGGAGTCCAGGAGAAGGGTGGCCCCAACCGTGTTCACCACCCTGCACAATTGTCCTCCTCCCTTCTTGTATGATAGGCCCCTCTTCATTCCAGAGTTTGGGAGTCTGTCCCTCCCCCTCAGTCCCAAAGGTGGGCAGGAGACCTGGGCTAGGCCCGCACCACAGCCATGGGTTTGAAGATGGGCCTCCAATCCCTCCCCCAACTCTCACAGGTGTCACCCAGAGAGGAGGGCTTTCCATCTCAAAGGTTGCCTCCTTGGAAAACGAGTTAGGCCTGGAGCCGCTGGTGGCCCGATGTGGTGGGCCGGGGTTTGAGGGATGGAGAGCAATTCTGAAATGAACACTGAGAGGCAGGGCTGAGAAATGGATAGCATGCTCTGAGCCCCTGGATTCAGCCAGGCCTGAAGCCAACACTCCTCAGGACCCCCAGATAATTGGGGCCATGGTGTCCCTTGTTTGTTTCATCCAATATGAGCAGGGGTTTCTGTCACTTAAACTGAGCAAGTCTTATGGTGACAAGTATGGTGGAGGCTGAGACTGGCCTTAGCAGCTGTGTAGGCTGCTTGCAGCTGGGGCCCACAGGAGCCTCTGCTCCTACCTGGGGAGCCCTGACACCCTAGGGAACCCAGAGGTTCCTGCAGCCCCTCTTTAGTCTTCCTGATAACCTCTCATTGCGATCCAGGCAGTGCCAAGGTGGAGTGGGAGGAAGGAAGACCCTACCAGCGGCAGCTGCAAATCCCAGGTGCCCCTCACCCCACTGCACAGTCCCAGGGCCCGCTCACACCTGCCTGATCTGCTCTAGCACCTGAGCCTGCTGGAGCCCAGTGTGTGGCCTCGAAGGCAGCAGCCTTGCTGGGAAAAATGAAACTCATCTCGATCCCTTAGGCCAGCTTCTGACTTCTCTCTGTGGCCTTTATGACTCTTAATGTCCAGCAAGACAGAGTGGGTGCCTGGCCCAGATAGCAGCCCCGCAGGGGAGCCCCAGCCTGAAAGGCAGCAGCCCTGGCTTTCTTCTTGCCATGCAACCTTGGGTCTCTCTGAGCCTCAGCCATGCAGTGGGGCAGCCCTATCTCACAGGGTTGTGGGGTTCGCATCAAGCATCCAGGGAAGGGCATACACTTCCTCCTTTGGGCCCCAGGATTGGACCAGGCCTTGGAGGGCAGACCGTCTCCACCGCCCAGCCCATGGAGGCTTCATCCACTGCTGCCCAGCCTGGCAGGAGAGGATCCCCGTGCTGCCCTGAGTGGGGAGGCAGAGGAGGGCAGGGTTGCTTCCATCCCACGGAAGTCCCAGCTGCAGTCCCCCACCAGTGAGGACTTAGGCCACCCATAGGAGCTGCAGCCCAGTGCAGGTCACGAGCCAGTCAAGGCCACTCAGCTCCCAGGCCTGCTCCCGGCTCCACTCACACTGACGATGGTCAAACCCACAATGAGAACGTCTCCAGGAGTCAAATAAGAAAGGTGGGAAATGTTTTAAAGAAATGCATTTTTAAAATTCTTTTTGTAGGCATGCAGGAAAAGGCAACAAAACATAGTGAGCATGGCCTTGGAATCAGATTTGTGTTCAAATACTGGCTTCGAAGCTTGAAGCAAGCTATCTCGACTTTTGGAACCTCAGTTTATTCATCTGTAGAAGGGGGATGATGTCGGGATATGTTCCGTAGGGTGCTGTGAGGATTAAACAAGGCGAGGTGGCACAGGGGGCTCAGCTGAGAGCCTGGCACACAACGTTAATAGGAACAAAGTCAATTGCCACTTACCATCATCACCTTTTACGCCAAAAGGCTTCTCATTGGGTTTCTAATGGGCATGTAAGAACCATGTGAAATTAGCATGCCTACCACGCTGCCCAGGAGATACTGGAAAACTCTTCCGCAGCAACGTGAGGCACAACACCACTCCGTGCAGCCTGTTTTGCTCGTGCCTTGTGCAAAGGGACATTTTGCTGTGGATATTATGAATAACCCCTCGCTGTGGATATTATGAATAACTTCCGTCTAGTCACTCAACCTCCCAGAGCCTGAGTGCTCCACCTGTAACCGGGGATGAGATGCCTCCCCGACCAGGGCTCTGTGAGGACAAGAGGCGCCCTGTGTAAAGCCCCAGGTCCTTAGCAAAGAAGCCTATCGTGGTGGCAGCAGAGGGGGATTTAACAGTAGAACAGACACATACGCAGCAACAAAGTCAGAAAAGGAAAGAAGAGGCCGGGCGCGGTGGCTCACGCCTGTAATCCCAGCACTTTAGGAGGCCAAGGCAGGCAGATCACAAGGTCAGGAGATTGAGACCATCCTGGCTAACACGGTGAAACACCGTCTCTACTAAAAATTAAAAAAAAAATTAAAAAAAAAAAATTAGTTGGGCGTGGTGGCGGGTGCCTGTAGTCCCAGCTACTCGGGAGGCTGAGGCAGGAGAATGGTGTGAACCCGGAAGGCAGAGCGCTTGCAGTGAGCCGAGATCGCGCCACTGCACTCCAGCCTGGGTAACAGAGTGAGACTCCGTCTCAAAAAAAAAAAGAAAAGAGAAAGAACCAATGGTGCTGTCCCACTGTCCAAGGCCATTATTCAGTGACAGCATTCAATGCCACTCAGGCAGGTCCCAGCTCCTCTTCCAACCCCAATATTCTTCCCAGCTCTGTCTGGTACATGGGACACTTCAGCAGGCCTGTCCTGCCCAGGCCAATCCACACCTGGTACCTCTGTACACACTCCTCCCTCTGCCCGGGTTGCCAACCTGCGTCTTTTCCAGCTGGCCACTCATTCTTCCAGCCCCCATTCAAATAGCCCCCCAGGAGCACACTCTCCAAGTCCTGGCCAGAGTGTCCGTCAGCCACCTTGACGACGACAGGAGCCCTGGGTGGGTACCAGACCTGCCTCATTGCTGACCAGTACAGGGGATAAACACATGAGAAGGTGCTGGCTGAAAAATGAATCACCAAATGAACTGCTGAATGAATGAAACAGCGACAAGTCCTCCCCAAAATGCTCTCCATCAGGAATGTATAGTACACAGGTGTTGGCCCACGAACAGACTGCAACCCCATGTCAACTCCCACCACCTTACCTCACCCTAAGTCCGCAGCAAGCATCTCCTTTCATTTAGGAAATTCACCTCCAGCGTAAAATGGGACACACCTCTGAGGCCCAGGATGTCCTCAGAGACAGTGGGCGATGTCAAGGGCTCACCATTTTAACCCAGCTCCTCCAGGGATATTTACAGTTGTTTGCAATATGGCCAAGTTCTAACTAAATCCAGCCAAAGGCAGTGATTTTCCAAAGCAACAAGTGATATTTTCTGTGTCTCCATAAAAAGAATGACAGTGGTTGCGGAGCCCTGGTGTAATTGCCGGCTCTGCAGACTGTAGGATGAGCCTCAGCTGCCCGAGTACGGGTGTGCTCAGGGGCCATGGGAGCTGGGAGAGTGGCCACTCACTCAGGGCAGGAGTGCCCTGAGTAGCAATTAGAGCGGAACCCATGGTGGGCGGCTTCAGATGTCTGGCCAGCACAGCCAGCCTGACCACCACACACCCAATCCAAAATAGAAAACTGCAGTGGCCTCTGCTGTGTGCCAGGCCCCGGGCAGCCGGACAGAGCACCGCCAATGTCAGCCTCCTCCCTCAGCATCGATCCAGGCTTCCTCTGAGGCCCCCTTGTGCTGAGCCATGGTCCCTCCTGCCCTCTCCAGGAAGCAGAGCTTCCCAGAGCTCCAGTCACAGGACTAGAGAGGCGCAGGCAGTCTCAAAAGGGACCCCCTAGCCTCTCTCTTGTCCTTCAGGGGCTGCCCCCAAAAGATCAAGCAGCTCATGGGCACTAGAGCCTTCATTTCCAAATGCACCCCTCAGCTCAAAATAGAGAAAACCAACTTTTCAAAGAACCAGCTGGAGTTCAACAGGAAACCACAGCAGAAAAACCAGTGATTCCCGGTCAGCCAAGGGGCAGAGGGCTAACTGGGCATTTCAGCATCACTGCCTGCTCCCTGGGCTGGTATTATCCGCATGCAAGGAAACAGGAAGACTGATTGCCAGCCCATAAGTCCACCACACACATATCACGCCAGTATGCACAAGGACGGACACAAACTCAACAGATGCTCAACACACTAATGTGCAGAAACCCAGACACATACGTGCACAAGAGACACTGGCACACGCACATGTTCACACAGGTGCACAGGCACCCAGATGCAGGTACACACCAACGTTCCACAACACATGTGCACACACTCACAAAGGTACACACACATACACGGACCCACCCCCGGATGCAAGCCAGAGACCTGTTCAGGCAGGCAAAAGAGAGAGGCGCACGCTCCTGCCTGCTGAGCCTTTTGGAGACCCGGGTGCTCCCCATGCATAAATGGCCCCCTGCTCAGACCAGTCAAAACAACCTGCTTTCCAGACAAGCCCTTCAGTTGGAGCACGAGGCTCACTAAAGCACGGGAAGGGCGCGGAAAGTCCTCAGCGCAGGCCTTGCCCTCCCAAGGGACTCCCAGGTAACCCTTTCCCAAAGCCCAGGCGAGAGCAGCGGAGAGAAAGGAGCTAGAGAAGTGCGTACTCACCAGCCCATCGCAGTTGCTGAGCGCCACAGAGGAGGCTTCGGCTAGGCCGGCCACGTCTCCGACGTAGAGACAGCTCCCGAGCAGGGGCTCCACGCGGGTGGTGCCCTTCTCGCCCTGCCACTCCATAGTGGCCCCGGGCGCCACGAGGCGGGCGTTGGGCCGCAGCCGCAGGTGCAGGTCTCGGCCAAAGACCGTGACATTGTAGAAGAGGTAGCTGCCAGGGTCCTCCTCGTTGCCTCCGGGGAAGCTCGGGGTCCGGACCGGGGCGGCCCTGCGGGCTCGTACCCCTGCTCTGGACGTAGCTGCCGACACCACGTGGGACACCAAGCGGCCCTGGGCGTCAGTGCGCACGGGCACCGCCAGGATGCGCTCCGCTCCGTGCCCCAGGGGCCCGCCTGCAACGGGAAGGGGCGTTAGATCGGCGGAGACCACGGAGCCCCAGTGCCTCAGAGACCCGCCGGCAAGCCACGCCTCCCCAGACCCCACCCCACTGCGAAGGGAAGGGGCATTCCGCCAGGCGACCCCAGAAGCCAGCCTGCACCTCCCCGGCTTTCCTGCAACCGGGAAGGGGCGTTAACAGGGCCACCACTCCGGGGCTCCGCCACTCCCCAGCCGTTCCCTCCTCCGGGGACCTTGCCTGCCAAGAGCTCTGCCCCCTGCCCCGTTCAGGGTTGGGGCTCGGTGGGAACCTCCCCGTGCCCGAAGGGACGACCCCGTCAGAGAGTCCCCCGACCCTTGCACCTACCGTCCTTGGCAGGACGTGGAGCTGCTCGGAAGCCATTCCGGGTTGGCCCCCTTACCCGTGTGCCACGACCCCTCGGCGGGCCCCTGCCGCCCGAGTGCCCTCACCGCTAGCCTCCGGAGCGGCGGAGTCTCGGCTTCCCCGAGCACGAGCGGCCTGTCCTGCCTGCCCAGCTCCCGCTCAGCCCGCTGCCGGCCCCGTCTCCCCGAGCGCCCGAGGACTGGGAGGGGTGGAACAGGGTCCCTCCGATCTCCGGGGATTCCCTCCGGGGCGCCCCAACCAATCCTTAGGGCCCAAGGCTACGCGCTCGGCAGCCCGCTCCTCCGGAGCGTCCCCGGACGCGAGCCCCGGGCGCCGCCTCGCCGTGGCTCCCCCCTCGGACCCGCTGGGGCTGACTCTGCGCTCTCGGCCGCGGGGCTTTTCCCGGCCCTCCGTCCCCACCCTCCGCGACTCAGGAGCCGCCAGTGCTCCGAGGCTCCCCCGGCCCAAGGCGCTCGGGGGCGGTGCGGGGCGCCCCCTGCGCGACCAACCCGGCCCCGAAGTTGGCCAACTTGGCCCCGGGCGGGGCGCGCGGAGTTTGCCCAAGTCAGGCTGGACGACGCCTGGGGAGGGGGCGGCGGGGCACGCGGGACAGGGCCAGGCCGGCGGGGGTCCCGGGGAGTAGGGGCCGGGCCGCACCTACCTGGGGGGTCGGCGGCGGCGGCGAGCCTGGCGTTCGCGGGCGGCGGCGGCGGCGGCAGGAGCGGCGGCAGCAGCAGCAGCAGCAGCAGCAGCGCGGGGCAGAGCAGGCGGCGAGCGGCTCCCGCCGGCGGATCCATGGCAGCCGGACTGCAGCCGGGGCCCCGCACTCGCAGCCGGCGCGAAAGTTGCCCGCGAGCCGCCCAGCCCACATCTGGGGGCAGCTGGAGCCGCCCGCAGCTGCAGCACCGCAGGGCGCGGGGCGGAGGAGGCGAGGCGAGGAGGGGAGGGCGGGGGAGCGCGGAGGGAAGGCGGGGAGAGGGAAGGAGCGAGCGAGCGAGGGAGGCAGGCGGGAGGGAGGGAGGCGAGCGAGGGGGAGGGCGGGGACGGCGGGCGCCTCAGCCTGCGGTGACCCGGCGCATCTTGGCGCGGCCGCCGCCGCCGCCCGCTTCCCTCTTCGCGCCGCCGTCGCCGCGGTGCCGGGCTCGCAGCGAAGCAGAGACACCCCGAGGCGGCGGCAGAGAAGCGCCGCGGGCCGGGCCGGGGGAGCCCCGCCGCCAGCCACCCGAAGCGCACAACCTCCGAGGAGCGGCGCCGGCCGAACGTCCCCACCTAGAGAGCCCTTGGGGTGCCGGGTCCCGCCCATCAGCCCTGGAATTCAAGGGGTGCATCCCCCTGTCTCTGTGCTCTGGGGCAGGACAGGGTGAGGGAATGAAAGGGGAGGGGGGACTGACTACTGGGTCCAAGGTCTGAGCCCGGCCGAATGCCCAAATAGAGGCCGCAAAGGCCAGAAGATGCTGTTAGGAGGGTACACCCGGGGCGCGACCCCAAAGATCAACTTTTGCCCTTACTGAGAGAGGCAAGGCTCCTTCAGTCCCCAGTTCCTCTTCCTCTGAAGTCCCTGTCCCCTGTCCCCCATCTGCCTTCCCATCCCTCCGCTGCAGCCTCAGCACAGCCTCTTCCTGCCAGACCTGGGCTCTCTGCCCATGAGCACAGTCAGGCTCCTGCCCTCACCTGTCCTCAACCCCACGTATGCATTCTGTCCTCCCGCCATTGCACTCCCGGCCCCCAACCTGAAATGGCCTCTCCAAGCTCTGCCTACCTTTTCCACCCAAGCATCCAAGGACACCTGGGTCCCTTCTGGGGCCAGTTTGCTGTTAGAGCCCGTTGCCAACCGGAACCCCTCCGCAATCCCTCCTCTCCAGCAAGGCCCTGATCCTCCCATGCTGTCTGAGCTCAGCGGCCTCTCTCCAGGGCCTGCCTGAGAGCCCCCTCTCAGGCTGTTGGACATCTCTGCCCTGGGACCCCCAATTTCTGCCTCACTTCCCCAGAGGGTGAACACCCACCCCTTTGATTTTCTCATTTGCCCTGCCCCAGGCCTGTGTGGCCAGGGCTTTGGTCTTTGCCTTGGCCAGGGGCAGAGGACCCGGAGATGACTCAGGCCTCTCCCTGCTGGCCAGGAGGTCCCAGTCGTTGGGGGAAACACGACTTACACAGCAGGCTCTGACTGTGATCTCACGTCCTTGGTTCTTTCGATTCTGGGTCCTGGGTGTGAGGGCATCGCAGCTGGACAGCCATCTTCACCTGCAAGCTGTACTCTTTCTGTGTCACCTAAGGGTGCCCGAGGCTGGATCCAGCTCCCAGGCATGGTGAGATGTCACATGGAAATTTAGATTGGTAACTTTTCTTGAGATATTGGAAGATGTGGCCACGCTAGCCCCACAGTCCTGCTTAGCAAGCATTAAATGGGCACTTACCTTGCAGTTTGTGGCAGGTCCCGCCTCTCCTCACTCTCTGTAGGCACCTGCTCTCGTGACCTCTGATGACCCAGCTGGTTCCAGAGAAAGTTGGAACTGGAATCCTAGTATACCACAGAGATGACTCCAGAGCTGGGCATCCAGGAGGACTTCCTGTAAGAGGTGGCATGAGTTGAATTGTGAAGGCTGGGGGAGCCAGGCAGCCCAGAGTTGGGTCCAGCCAGTTGCTGTCCTGGAACCCATGACGCATTCCTTCTGTGGTTGTCAGCGCTTCCATCCTCTTCAAAACACAAGTGAAACCCAACCAGCAGCCGCCCCTACTTCCAGGGGCATGTTCTACACCTTTCTGCCGTGTCTATGGTTGGGTATTTCTTTACACAGTGCCTAAAACTTTTTTCAATTTTTAAAGGATACTTTAAATCACTACTATAAATGGAAAAGTCAGCATCTCACCATGTTTCCATAAATCAAAGATAATTGCTAAAAATAAATACAAGAAGAGCAATGTTATCAAATTCCAGATACTTCGACCTGCTAAAGATACCGAAGGCTGAAGCTGATTAGCAAGTGTTACAAAAGCCTTAAGATGGACTAGCACAGAGGTCGTTGTTTTGATGTGATTGGAAGGATGAAAGGAGACCTGAAAAGGAGTAACTCTGACTTTATGAGTTGATGGCATCTTCTAACAGGTTCACAGAGCTAAATTATTTTGTATACTTTGGGATACTTGCTTTAGGATAATTTTTGGAGAAAGAATTTGTCTCCTGGACACTGAATGACCCCTGGCAGCTGATTCCTCCCACATCACCCGTGCCCCTGCCACCAGGGATGAGTTGGGGACGGAGCAGCACCCTTGCCTGGCCCATCCTTTAGTGCCCCCACAGTCACCCACCAGGGTGGTGGATGAACGAGGCTCACATGCACCTAACTTCACAGTTAAACCCTCAGGGAGGTGGAGGAGAGTTGCAGACACATCCCAGCCCGTGATCATTTGTCCTCCACTCAGAAACAAACAGAAAAACGAAAAACAACCAAAGAACAACAACAAAAATCTTGCTACTTCTTCAAACCTCCATGATTCAAATCTTGCCTCTCCCCCCGTACTGGTGTTTGCCTCTTTCTCTGGTCCCCCTTTTCCTCTTCCAGGTAAAATACGGGACATAGAAGTCCCCAGTGGCTCTCTGCTCCTCTGCATGTTCAGTCTAGGTCCCAAAGACAAAAACTAAGGGCCACTGGGCCAACGCCGCTGGATGTGTTGTTGAGTGCATGCCACGTGCGTTCGTTTCTGCTGGAGCCTGAATGTCTTCAGGTCTGGCTGTGCTCTCCAGCTTACCGCAGTCCTCACCACCCCCTGTTGCCCTACACCTGCCTATTGCTCGTGATTGTCAGCACCATCGTCCCTGAAAACCTGGAGGTGTCACCCTCACCGAGAAGCCCAGTGTTTGTAGGGAGGAGTGAGGACAAGTCAGGGTCAGCTCGGGCCTTACACACCCAACCCCCTGAAAACCTTCCCAAAGTTGTGCAGTGCAGAAAGAGGTGAGGACCTTTCCGGGTCATCTTGGGTGCCACGAGTCACCCCACATCCCTGGCAGAAGAAACACTAAGGAGGAGGAATGTTTGCCATTGCCCACCGCAGCTCTCAGTGGGTGGGTGCCCTGCCTTGCCCTGAGAGGAGGGTCGGGCTCCCTGGTCTGGCTCAGGCTTCCAGGTCACATTTGTCAGCACAGACTTCATTAAAGACAGGAGCCCATTTGAGAGCCACTGCTGTCTCCTAATGTCTGCACAGAAACCAGCCCCTGAGAAGGTCTCCTGCCCTTTGACAAAGTCACCTTTCTTGGCACAACCTGCCAAGCAGATGGAGGCAGTGAGGTTTCAGTGCCCTCCCTAATGACAAACAAGCTCTTAGGGGCTGTGGGAAAGGAGCTGGACTCTTTTAGTCTCACTGGTGCCTGTGTGCAGAGCGGGCCAAGCATGAGGGGCTAGTTACCTTGTCGAGGGGCCTTGAAGACAGCAGCTCTGTCCAACTTTGCTGTTGGCAGACAGCGGGTGCAGTGGTCCCATCAGATGCTCTGGCGGAGTTCTGGCCGGGAGTGGCCCTGGTGAGCCATATGTCAAGGGAACGCTGATTGAACAGAATGTGGAGGCCGGGTGGCCTCTAGGAAGTGTGGTTCTTGCTGTTTCTTGAGTGTGCCCCTCCCTCACGCCATGTACACACTTTAAAAGGGAGCCGTGTCCAGCAAAAGAGGAAACGTGGGCGGTGTTTCAGTAGCAATTGTTTTTACTGCCATTGCAGCACGGAGGCGTCCCCTCGCCACTGAGATCGATTCTGCCTGGAAGTGGAAGACGAAGTGCTTGAGGTTTGGAGGTTTGGGGATCAGGGCTCAGTTAACATTTCTACATGGAGATGCAAGATGGAGACTCAGACTCAGTCTAAGCATTAATGGCCCAGGGAAGGATGTAGCTTAATGCCTATTTGTGATTGTCCACTTACACATATGCTCAGCCTAGCAGAGAGAACGGAGAAAAATTTTAAAGGGGCTATCTGGGTGTGTCAGGCAGGGACGCTACTTGAGCTGGGGTCTAAATCTCTGGGTTCACCTGTGTCTGGCCCCTGTCAGGGGTCGGGGGCCATTTTGTCCAGCCGCCTCATCTGGGAAAGGCCTTTGGGTCCCTCAGGATGCTCCTGGCTGCAGGTAAGACAGCCAGCTTAAACCATGAGGAAATGCATCAGCTCACACACCTGGAAGTCTACAGGTGTGGTGGCCACGGAGCTTAACCGCAGCACCAAGGGCCCTGCTGCCTGCCTAGCATCTTTGCCCCAACCAGGTAGAAGGATGGCCAAAGCACAGGCGCACTGCCCTCTCCCAGAAGGACCGCTGTCTCCCCTGTGGTCTGTGGGCCAAGGCTGGGTCATTTGCCGAACCAGTTGCTGACAGGCGGTGGGTGAAGGGATGACTGGGACAAACCCGGATTAACCATCGCGTCCACCCCAGTGTCCCCAGCATTGCCTTCTGTCTTTATTTCCAAATCAGAGTATTGCATAGTCCCAGGCATCCTCCTGCCTGGCAAAAGAAGTTTTTCCCATGTGACGCTATATTTGTGTCCCACTCCTATACTACACCATCTGTACAGCATGCAGAATTCCTTTCTTTTTATGTAAATCCTCTAGGTAACTAGTGAAGGGCCCAGTTCTATTACATTATGGAGATCTGTGTTCAAAGCCTTTTCTAAGCCTGTCTGGACGCTTCCTTACTTCCTAGATTTTGAGGAAAGCCATCGGTGACCCCAGCCCAGGCCTTGCTAGATCCCCAGGATCCCTGGCCTCTGGGGCTTCATTACCTTTAGGTCACCGTCTGTGTCAATGTCCTTCCATCCAGTCCAGCCTGACCCTTCCCAGTTCACGGGATCAAGGATGTGGGCCTTAAAGACACCGAAGCTTCTGGCTGGGACTTCAGGGCTACGGTGCCCATGATGAAGCCCTAAGACGAAGGCCCTGGTGGGAGGAAGACTCTGGGCGCATGGCTGGGGGGCTCCGGCCATCTCCACAGCCTTGGGGACCCCGCTTCCTACTTCTCCTCCAGGAGGGAGAAGGGTCCCTCCTCTCGCTGGTAGGAGCGACCTTCTTAGCTGCTCCTGCCAACAGTTCCAGGGGTCCTTCTTCCTCTGCAGAAACACCGAGACTGGATACAAATCCCAGGACACTGAAAGTGGGGCTCCTGGAGGAACTGGTACCCTTGCTCCCTGCAAAATGGTGTCCCCTTCCTCTGAGGGTTCCAAGAAAAAAAAAGAAAGAAACAAAGAAAAGATATGTTTGTATCCTTTTGGTAATTTTTTTAAAGTTTGTTGGGTTTTTGAAAATGAACTAAATCATCCCTGTGCCCAGTGTTTCTGCAGCTCTCTACAGGTCTGGCTCTGGGCCACCCCTCAGGAGGAGAAGCCTTTTCTCTTCATACTGACCCAAGGCCAATCCTTAGGGCTGGTCCCTGAGCCCTCCGCTTCCTGGGCAATCTCATCCTTTCCCACAGGCTCGTGAGAGCCGGTGTGCTGATGACTGCCCGCCCGCTGGGTTCATTCTACCATAAATGCAGCTCCCTCGGCCACCTGCATCAAGATGTCTCAGAGCCTCACCAACTCACCCACCCAGAACTGCCCCATCTCCAGCCTGGCCCCAGCCTCGGCCCAGTCCCCTTGGGCTCAGCATCCGGCGTCTCCGTTCTCCCTGCAGGCTCTCTGCAGCCAGGGACCCAGGGGCATCTCGGTCCCCTCCATTCCTTTACCCCCACGTGAAAGCACTCTCCAGTCTGCACCCCCTCCCTACCACCCCCTCTACCCCAGCCTCAATACCCCTCCCTGACATGATGGAGCACCCACAGGACCAGCCCCGTTGGGCACTAGATGCCTGAAATTGAGCCCGTGGGCTCAAGTGAATTCCTCTCCTGCTAGTCAGAAGGGGGTGGCTCCAGGACGGCACCTCACACACAATTACCTGCACACAGCACGCATCTTCTCATGCTTGCCTCTGTCTCCTCATTGGAGGGGGCTTGCACACCTCCCTCCCAGTCTTGAGCAAAGCTTGAGCATGACTTATATTTGTTTTCAACAGAGGGTAGATGTGAGCAGCCCCTAAAACAGGTTGGTGGCTGAAAGTGCCAATGTTCTTTGGAATAATGAGGTCCGTCTCCTAACTGGAGGGCTCCTGCCCCACCCTGTGGGCATAGCTGTCCTGGGTAGCAGGGAGCCTGGTTTCCTGGGGTTGCTGAGAGGGGAATTCCACCAGGGCTCATTGGCTTAGATTATTTCAACTCCCCTTTCCAGCCGTGCGCCCTTGGGAAAGTTAACCTCTCGTGCCTCAGTTTCTTAAAGTCTGTATTGGGCATGATAATACCTCATCACAGGGCAGTTTTCAGAATCAAATGATATGTTTTTTTGAGACCGGATCTCACTCTGCTGCCCAGACTGAGTGCAGCGGCATGATCACAGCACACTGCAGCCTCAACATTCTAGGCTCAAGTGATCCTCCCACCTCAGCCAATCAAGTAGCCGGGGCCGCAGGCATGTTGCACTGTGCCTGGCTAATATTTTATATTTTGTAGAGACAGGGTCTTGCTATGCTGCCCAGGCTGGTCTTGAACTCTTGGGCTCAAGTGATCCACCTACCATGGCCTCGTAAAGTGCTGGGATTACAGGTGTGAGCTACCATACCTGGTTGAGAATCAAATGATTCACCACATATGTGGGGCTCACAACTGATCCTCACAGAGTCAGCACTGGCACCTTTGCTAGTACTGCTCTCCATGACTTCATGTACATGGCTGTACCCATAGTGCAGTACTGGGCCAGAAACACAACACTGTGGACACTGGAAATTTGCAGAGTATTTTGACCATGGCCTTCTTCATGCCGCCACTGACTTTAGAACCAAACCCTGACGGTACCGTAGGACATTAATGGTAGGATGCCTGGGTTGACTTTGCACGGGTAACCTTGCCAAAGTCTTGTAGAAAATATGGCAATTGACAAAACACAGCCTGGCACATAGTAGGTGTGCAGTAAATATTTGTAGGACCAAACAAATAAAATGATTTCCAAAGATAGATGCCATGAAGGAGATAAAAGAGGCAGGTGACATCAAACACGTGTGACAAAGGTGGTGGAGGGTGGAAGGGGGAGGTTTAGCTAAAAGCTAATCAGACAGAATTTCCCGGGAAGAGTGGCCTACACGGTGAGCACCTCAAGCAGAGAGACAGCACATGCAGAGGACCTGAGACAAGAAAGAGCTTTCTGTGCTCCAGGAAAAGCAAGAGCAGCACAGCAAAAGGGTGGTGAGAACAGGAGAGAGCAGGAGGAGATGGAGTGAGAGAGGAAACTGTCGAGGAGGCAGGGCCTTGTGCGTCGCAGCCAGGAGTCTGCATTTTGTTCTAAGCGGAGAGTTTAAAGTAGAGGAAGGAGCCAGGCATGGTGGCTCACGCCTGTAATCCCAGCACTTTGGGAGGCCGAGGTGGGCAGATCACGAGGTCAGGAGATCAAGACCATCCTGGCTAACACAGTGAAACCCCGTCTCTACTAAAAATACAAAAAAAAAAAAAAAATAGCCGGGCGTGGTGGCGGGCACCTGTAGTCCCAGCAACTCGGGAGGCTGAGGCAGAATGGCGTGAGGCCAGGAGGCGGAGCTTGCAATGAGCCAAGATTGCGCCACTGCACTCCAGCCTGGGTGACAGAGCGAGACTCCGTCTCAAAAAAAAAAAAAAAAAAAAGAAAAAAAGTAGAGGAAGGAAGCAAGATCATGCTCACTGCAAAATGCCCTGGGAACTAAGATCTCTCACTGGGACACTGGTTGAGGGGTCCCCAGCCCTCTTCTCAGGAGAAGGATCATGCACGTTTCTACCCCAAGACCACCCTCATCTGCCCAGATCAAAGGTGACTGGGTCAGCTGGACCCTGCAGTTTCCTCTCCCACCAGAGCAGAAAGATGCCGTCATTGGGCACCGCTGCAGGTGAATTAGCCAAGGTCTTCATAAACTGCCTCCCCTGAGCCTCATGACTGCCTGCAAGGTGGAACTGCAGCGTCCCACTTGCGGGTGAAGAGGCTGACACTCAGGGACGGCAGACCCTGAGGGTTCAAAGGCAGACCGAACCCCTAGACTCCAACGTTCACCCTATATGGGGGTGTCCAGAGGCTTCTGAGACCCCAGGCCTTCTGGGGTCCAGCATCTTCCCGTGAAGCCCCACTCGGCCTGGAGGGTCATGGAGACATTTACTGTCACTCACAAACTCAAGCATCCTATCCTAAGTGTTGCATAAGGGGCTGCCCACTGGTGGCCTATAGGGTTTTATATTTTAACTCAAATTATTTGCTAAGATTTAAAAAAGCAAAAGACTGCCCATGAAAACATGCAGCTCTGGCTTCCATGAAAAAAAAAAAAAAAGCCCAGCTGGCTCCTCTGGGCCTGCTGTGCCACGGGGCATCCACAAGCTGGAGCGGAGGCCTCCAGACCCTCACATTCTGCACACAGCCACCTTGCCCCTGGGCCTGTGGCCTCCAGCCCGTGTGCTGCAGGGCCCACCTCTGCCTTGTTGGTTGGAGAAGCTGGGTCAGGGGTCCCTGCATGGCTGGGGCAGCCCAGGGGAACCTCTGTAGCCCAAGGCTTTGCATACCCCGCCCCAGGCTTCTCTGCTGTCTCACACAGGGACCTCTATGATGGCTTCAGCTGCTAGAACTTTCCAAAATGCTCCTTTTCCTGTCCCCATGTGGCACCAGTGGCCCCCTGCTACCTATTAAGAGGTCCTGCTCTTCGGCTGCAGATAGGGACAGTGACCTGAGGAAGAGACCATCCCCAAGGCCTTCCAAACCTAAGTCTGAATGTACAGGCTGCTGGGAGGGAGGATGGGGAGGTAGGGGTGCAGGGGTGGAGGCGAGTGCCACAGGAATACTGTTGTCTCAAGGTTGGGGGACTCCCCAGCAAATTGATGTGAAAGGGAACAGAAGCTGATTCAGGGTGCTGAATGGGTGACTTCTCCAGGAGCCCAGAGGCGAGAGTGTTCACTTGCACACGCCTGTATGCACACACTCGTACCACAGCACACACATGTGGTGATGCACGAGCACTAGCAGGCATGCAGACACACGCCAACTTGCAGCCCGTAAACGCCCACAGACCCAGACACGCAGACGCACGCTCCAGAGCCCACAGAGTGCCCCGGCCTCCCTAATTGCATTTCTGAAAATGAGATAGAGGAAATCGAATGACTTTGAGGCGGCTGCCGTTACCCCATGGCGATTTCCCATCTCCGTTCAGAGAGGCCACAGCAGCAAGGCTGTCTGGAGTTCCGTCTGAGCCCTGAGACTCCTTAGCAACCCTCAGCATGGGCCACACTGCAAGCTGTCTCTGGCCTCGGCCAGCCGCCTGCTATGGACGGGAGCTGCCAGCTCATCTAGGGCTTGCAGTGGTGATAAGGGCCACTGACCTGCCTCCTGGGGCAGCTGAGACTACAGTGTCTCTCTGTTCTCAAGGCACCCCAAAGCCCAGGACCACAGCATTTCCCATCATTATAGAGCCCAGGGCCCCTGCCCCATGCTTGGTGCATCCTAGGACCCTGTGCCTATAGGATGAGAAGCTGCTGCCCAGAAGATCCCTTCCTATGGGTCTGTGCCACAGTATGTTCTCCTCCTGAGGCTCTTCCCATCCTGAGCCACTCCACAGACCCTCTGATTGGAAGTTCCCCCAGACCCCTTATTCTCCACGGCATTTCAGACACAGCCTAGACAGAAGGATGCTGTTGGCCATAATATTGTCTTCAATGATAGAGCAGACAAATTGCATGATCAGCCGCACTGTTATCCTGGAGGTCACCTGAGACCCTCAGATCTTCCTCATAATCATAGTAAAGCACGTCTCTCACACCAAAAGTGGACATTGACAATGGAGGTTTTGAACTGATTGGAGCTACCACTGGTTTCCCTTTATTGGTTTGAATCTGTGCGATGATGAGGTGCATAGCTGAGAAAGAGCAGAGTCCCCGGGCCAGGTGGCTCCAGGAATGACCCAACCCTGGTCTGAATGACCAAGCCCCTCCTCTCCTGCATCCTCCTGGGCACAAGAGAGACAGTGGCTGGACCTGAGAACTGCAGAGCCCGGTGGTCCCAGACA
This sequence comes from Gorilla gorilla gorilla, assembly GCF_029281585.2. Taxonomy (NCBI): domain Eukaryota; kingdom Metazoa; phylum Chordata; class Mammalia; order Primates; family Hominidae; genus Gorilla; species Gorilla gorilla. The sequence goes on from NC_073228.2 coordinate 183,339,694, forward strand.
AGCCATCCCTGCAGAGGAAGAGCCTAAGCCCTGGGATCAAGAGGGAGTGAGAGGTAACTTGCTTCAAGATTCATCAGAGGTTAGCGGATAATTCCATCCACCTGACACATGGCAGCAGGGAAACGAATGTCTCCGAAAGACCTCACTCTCACTGGAAACTGGGATTTGGCCTTGCTCGGTCCCAGGTCTCAGCCTCTGCCCAGGCTGGACCCTGGTCCTCCATCTCACTGAGCAGTGGCCACGCTAGGCCCAGGTGTCAGCTTTGCTGGATCATGGACCTCAGCCATGCAGAACCCGGGGCCTCAGCCTCACTGGACCTTGGCCTTGCCAGGCTGTGGACCTTGGCCTCACTGAACCCTGGACCATAGTCTCACTGGATCTTGGCCTTGCTAGACCCTAGACTTCAGCCCTGCTGGGCCTTAGACTCTGGCCTTGTTTGACCTTGGACCTCAGCCTCACTAAACCCCAGACCATGACCTTATTGGACCCTGGACCTTGGCCTCACTGACCTTGGACCTTGACCTTCCTGGACCCTAGACCTCAGTCTCACTGGACCTTCGACCTTGGCCTTGCTGGACCCTGGATCTTGGCCTCACTGGACCCTAGGCCTCAGCCTCACTGGACCTTGGACCTCAGCCTCCCTGGACCCTGGACCTCAGCCTCCCTGGACCCTATAGACCCTGGCCTTATTGGACCCTGGACCTTGGCCTCCCTGGACCTTGGACCTCAGACTCATTGGACCCTGGGCCTCAGCCTCACAGGATCCTGGACCTTGACCTCCCTGGACCCTGGATCTCGGCCTTACTGGACCCTGGACCTTGGCCTCATTGGACCCTGGGTCTCAGCCTCACTGGTCTCTCGACTTCAGCCTCACTGGACCCTGGACCTCAGCCTCACTGACCATGGACCTTAGACTCACTGACCTTGGACCTTGGCCTTGCTGTACTCTAGACCTTGACCTCGCTGGACTTGGACCTGGGCCTCGCTGGCCACTGGGTGCCAGCTTCCGCTTCTCCAGCCCCTCTGCAGGCTGCAGTCCTGCCGTGCCCCCTTGTCTCTGTGCTGCCAGCACAACTCCAGTCTCGCCCTCTCCTCTTCTTGGGGAAGTTGAGGCTCCTAAGAAAATGCCTTCTGCAGGAGGCCTACTCCACCAGGCAAGCTGTTGTCCTAGAGAAAAAATAAAAACCTCCCAGCCTCACTTATAACAAACTTGGTCTGTTGTGCAACTTTGCAGTACAGAATGTACATGTGCCCAATCTCCCCACTGTTGCATAATTTTCCAGCTGTTTTCAGGACTATTTCATCCCTCGTCTGGCATATTTCACAAGCCATATATAAAAATTATATATATGTAAATATAAAGATGAGCATATGTGTGCGATGAAACGACAAATGTGAAGTGAGGGAAAGGAGGTAGGGGACCAGGACTTAGCAAAAAGGCAGATGAAACAAGTGTAAACATTTTGAATGCCACCTTCTCGACGTCTGGGTGAGAAAAGGAAGTTGGACTCCATTTAAATTTAAAGTGAGACATTCGTCCAATAAAATTGATTTCAAACTTGGTGGTGTTTGGCTTCCCTCTTCTCCAGTAGTTTTCTTTTTTTCATAGTAACCCTTAAAACTCCATCCTATTCGTTACAGAAATTCTGTGTGCATCTTCTTGCCAAATATTTCTTAACAACATAAGCTGAGATGTCCCATATGGCACAGAAAGGCAACATCCTGGCAAGCCCCTGCCTCCTCGTGTCTTATCACGACCCTTCACAGAGATAAGCTGAGCACTTCCTCCTGACAGGAAACCTGGGTTTCTGCTGGTCCTGCCAAAGTCACCTGCACAAGGGAGGCCACTCTCTTCCCAGAAGCAGGATCTGCCCAGGATGGCTGGGCCTGTGACGGGGAAGATGCTGAGCAGAGGGACCTGCAGGGCCAGACAGGTCACACCCTAGGCCACAAGCTGGAGGTCTGCAGGCAGAATCCTGCCCATGGGCATGCTTGGCTGGGACAGCACAGTCACTTTGAAAATTTGAATTAGATGCATAAGTTAAAAACTAGGTGCTTTCAGATTAGAAATCTAGATTCTTGGCTGAGAAAATAAAACTGATAAAACAAAATGTCCTGACAACACAGGGCTTGCACTCCAGCAGGGCAGTGGGACCAGGGGCTCAGAAGGGGCTGCCTATCCATCTCAGATCCCTTCTCACCTGTATCAATCAGCTATAGGCACAGGAGAACTACCTTGCCACCTACCCCAGGGAACAAGAGCCATCCTGCGGTCACAGCTCCGCCGGTCCAGGCTGTAGCTGGGGCAGCTCAGCTCCATGTCAGCTCATGTGGAGCCCAAAGTGCTGGGACAGCAGCTCCTGGGGAAGCCCATCTCATGGAGGAGGTCAGAATATTCGAGAAAGATGAGCATAAAGACCTCATGCTTAAGGCCCAGGCTCAGATCCAGCACACCATCACTTCCACCTGTGTTCCACTGGCCAGGAGAGATGCACGCCCAGCCCAGTGGGAGTGGGGTGAGGAGGGACACTTCATCCTAGAGGGAGAAGCTGCAAAGTCACACAACAGTGGATGTGGAAGAGGGATGTGTACTGGATTGAGCAGGGTCCTCCAAAAGTGCATGTCCTTCTGGAATCTTAGAAAGGGATCTCATTGGAAAACGGGCTCTTTGCAGATGTAATCAGTTAAGAGGAGGTCACACTGGATCAGAGTGGCCCCAATCCAATATGATGGGTGTCTTTCTAAGAAGTGGAGATGCAGAGACACAGATACACAGACAGAAGGCCATATGGTGACAGAGGCAGAGATCAGAGTGATGCCACCACCAGCCAAGGAACAGCAAGTGTTGCCAGAGCTATGACCTCAACTGTGCCCCCTTCAAATTCACATACTGAAGCCCTAACCCCTAATGGGACTGTATCTGGAGACAGGGCTTTTGGGAGGAGATTAAGGTTAAATGAGGTCATAGGGGTGGGGCCCTAATCCAATAAGATTGATGTCCTTATAAGAAGAGGTAGGGTTATCTCCCTCCCTCATTCCCTCCCTCCCTCTCCCTCTCTCTCTTGCTCTCACTCTGGCTCTCTCCAACACCTGAGGACACAGCAAGAAGGCGGCCAGCTACAAGCTGGGAAGAGAGCCCTCACCAGGAACTTAATTGAATGGTATGTTGATTTTGAACTTCCCACCTCCAGAACTGTGAGAATACATTTCTGTTGTGTAAGCCCCTCCATGACATTTCAGTGGCAGCCCAGGCTGATTAGTACAGCCAGCAGTCACCAGAAGCCAGAAGAGACACATGGAACAGACTCTCCCTCAAAGCCTCCAGAATGAGCCAGCACCTTGATTACAGACTTCTGGCCTCCAGAACTGTGAGAGTCACCTTGATTTCAGACTTCTGGCCTCCAGAACTGTGAGAGTAGATTTCTATTGTTTTAAGTCATTTGAGTTTGTGATCATCCGTTATGGCAGCTCTAATATAGGATGGGTGAGGAATTGGAAACAATAAGACAATATACCACAGACTGTCCTCTTGGACCCAATTACTCAAGAGGCTTCCTGCTGTGGTTTGAATGTGTCCCCTACAAAATTCACGTGTTGGAAGCTTAATCCCCAATGCAACAGTGTTGAGGGGTGAGCTGTTGATAAAAGGGGCTTGTGAAAATCGGTTCTCTCTCTTCTGTTCTTCTTCCACATGAGGACACAGCAAAAAAGCCCCCATCAAATGCTGGTGCCTTGATCTTGCCTTCAGAACAGTGAGAGAATTAATTTCTGTTCTTTGTAAATTATGCAATCTTGGCATTCAGTTACAGCAGCACAAAATGGACGAAGACAGGCCTGCTCACAAAATATACTCACTCCATCCTAAGACCCTGAAAGCCTTAACCACTCATGATTCAAGCTGGAAGTCCAGAATACCCCATCCTACATCACATCCAGATGTGGCTTCTCTTGCTCCAGAGACCTGTGGAACACAAGGAGAAGTTATGTTCACCCCTCCTACCTTCCACACCTCACACACACCCCAGCAACACTCCCATTCAAAGGAGGGAAGGACAGGAAGCCCATAGCAGTCACTGGTTCATAGCAATCCTTAAATCCTGTTGGAAAAATGTTGCCAGGTGCTGGTCCCCTGGGGGTCAAGAATGTTCTGGGATGAGGTTCCAGGTTCACCCTCTGGGACTTGACCCTCAATCCATTGTTTTCTGTGGCTGTTTACTCTCTAGGAGATCCTTCCTTTCCCATCCTTCTCCTTGGTCACCTCTGAGAAGGACCCTGGAAAATATGCCCTTCCTGGCAGCTGAAGGGTCTTGTTCATAAAATGTCAGTGGCCCCCCAAATTTTTTTTTCCACATTAAATACCATTAGTCTCTTTTAGTCCAGACTGGTGGGCTTTTGCCAAAACAGCTCTCTCAAAAATGATGTAAGCCTGGCGCAGTAGCTCACGCCTATAATCCCAGCACTTTGGGAGGCCGAGGGGGGCAAATCACGAGGTCAAGAGATCGAGACCATCCTGGCTAACATGGTGAAACCCCGTCTCTACTAAAAATACCAAAAAAAAAATTAGCTGGGCATGGCGGCGTGCACCTGTAGTCCCAGCTACTCGGGAGGCTGAGGCGGGAGAATGGCATGAAGCCAGGAGGCGGAGCTTGCAGTGAGCCGAGATCATGCCACTGCACTCCAGCCTGGGCGACATAGAGAGACTCCATCTCAAAAAAAAAAAACAAAACTGGATGCTGTGTGCCAAAAGCCATATTCACAATGTATTACAAGACATGCCTTTCTCCACACTTAATTGCAGGTACTGTGAGCCCCCTAAGCTGCTTCAGAACCCACCGTTGATCTTTCTAGTAACTGCTGGGCTTCATTTAATTCTTTCAGAGGTCTTCACACAAGGTGTGATAGCTGTGTCTTTGATTTGATTTTTGTCCCCAAGCTGTATCTTCATTGACTTGAATTTTCTTCCAGGCTGTATCTTAAGTGGGAAATCTTTTATTGGATGGAGAGATTGAAGATTAGAAATAGTTTTCTTGGCTGGGCACAGTGGCTTACACCAGTAATCCCAGCACTTTGGGAGGCCAAGATGGGAGAATGCCTTGGGTTCAGGAGTTCAAGACCAACCCTGGCAATACAGCAAGACGCTGTCTTTACAAAAAATTAAAAATAATAAAAATTAGCCAGTCATGGTGGCACACGCTTGTAGTCCCAGCTACTCGGGAGGCTGGGGTGGGTTGATCGCTGGAGCCTGGGAGGTCAAAGCTGCAGTGAGCTGTGGTCATGCCACTGCACCCTAGCCTAGAAGACAAAGCAAAACCTTGTCTCAAAAAACAAAAAAGAGAAAAGAAATAGTTTTATTTTCCAACCCAGAAAGTTCCAGAATTTCCAGGCTCTGTTTTCCCTCTCAATTCTTCTTGACAAGCAGCCAGTGTTTTCCGGAGATGTCTCCTGTTTGTGGTTCCATATCAACTGTGGGCAGCAGAGGCCAGCTCATGCCTTCAACATCCTACCTGGACACACCCAGCCCAAAGCTGTGAGTGTACCAAGTACCTTTTCTAACCTTCAACTTACTGCGAGTGACAGTTTTTAGCAAATGTCTCACCACTGCATAACACAGGCCATCATTTTTGCAGCCTCCTATAACAGTTTCTGGTTTCAAAGCCAATTCTGTTCTAGGCACCGGTTTCCATAGCGGTTCACCACTGCCATAATATCGCTGCATAATAAACCACCCTAAAACTTGGCAACCTAAAACAGCAAGAACGTATTCTCAGGCTCACAGCTCGGTTTTTGTGTGTGCGTTCTGGGGCCCGGGCTGAGGGGGCAGCAGCTCCCACGGGAAGCTCATCCCATGGGTGAGGTCAGAAGCTGCCAGAAAATGTCACTTCGCCCACGTACCACTGGCCAGGCAAAACTCACTGCCCAGCCTGTCCTAGAGGGAGAAGCTGCAAAGTCATGTGTCAGAGGGCACGGACATAGGGATGGGGAGGCCCGGGGAACAGCAGTGCAGCCCAACACAGCCTGCATTGAAGTTTCATTACTTGCCAGTTTTCGCATTATGAAAGTGCTAGTTCTTGTAACAAGTGAAATGATTCCAAATCATGTGAACCAAAGCAAGTATCTGTTCCCTGTGCATCTCCCACATCGCCTTCTTTGCGGATAGAGAAGAATGGAGCCATGGTGGGGGAGGAAGCCAGGAAGAGAGAGGAGGAAGCAAGACTGAAGCAGGGAAAGGGCTGGCGCCTCCCCTGCCCCAGTCCCAGCCCCGCCAGAGGCTCCAGGCGCTTTCCCACTCTGGATGTCATGGAATCCGCACCACCCTCATTCTCAACACCGAAGGACCCTATTTGTGCATGACAGTTTAGATGGGTTTCTCTTCTGTGTTAGCTTCCTGTGGCTGCTGTAACAAATCAATACCAACTTGGTTTAAGCGGGGCTTAAACCGAAAGAAACTTATTCTCTCCCCGTTCTGGAGGGCAGAAGTCCAAAGTGAGTCTCAGAGCAGAAAGCAGGTGTCTGCAGGGCTGCACTCCCTCCAGAGGCTTTGGGGAGAATCTGTTCCCTGCCTCGCCCGGCTCCTGGGGCTGCTGGCACTCCTTGGCTCACGGGCGCTTCCCTTTGGGGAGAATCTGTTCCCTGCCTCTCCCGGCTCCTGGGGCTGCTGGCGTTCCTTGGCTCACGGGCGCTTCCCTCCCATCTCTGCCTCCCTGGTCACATCGCCACCTCCTCTTCTGGGTGTGTGTCTGGGTCAAACCTCCCTCTGCCTCCTCCTTATAAGGACATTTATCCAATTTAGCACCCACCCAGATAATCCAGGATAATCTTCTCCTCTCAAAATCATCCATCAAATCACATCTTCAAAGACACTTTTTCCAAGTGAGGCAACCTTTACACCTTTGCAGACCATCATTCCACAGCCACGCCCAGAACAGGGGAGCCAGGTGATGGAGGGTGGGATCTGCCTGCCGAGAACGAGGAAGGGCATCGGTGACACGTAACAACCTGAGGCACTGGAGAGGGAGAGCACGCGTGATGTTCCTCAGAAATGAGTCGCATTTCCGCATAGCGCCTCCTTCAGACCGTGAGAGATCGCCAGAGGGCATGGGCTTTCCGTTCTGCTCTCTGAACCTACAGTTAAGCCCAAGCCAGGGGCTGCTTTTCCCTAATGAACATGCCTTTCTTTGGTGGACCTGACCCTGTTACAGGAAAGCCGCGCTTTGATGAAACCAGTTCTTTAAAATGAAACATTGTATTAAAAGCCATAACAGGATCCCTGTGAAATTAAACCGGGAAGACAGACGTTCTAAACGCCCCCCGACACTGGTTTTGATTTTTTAAGTTGTCAGTTAAATTAAAGTCAGGCCACAGAGACTCAGCGCTCAGCTTGCCTTCCTGGAGGAAAATGCTCTGATGCGCCTCCCCGCAACAGGTCCTCCTCTTGCAAAGCTCTTTGAGGTTGGATACAATCTTTTTTTGTTGGTTTTTGTTTTTGGTTTTTTTGTTTGTTTGTTTGTTTTTGTTTTTGAGATGGAGTCTGGCTCTATCGCCCAGGCTGGAGTGCTGGAGTGCAGTGGTGCGATCTCGGCTCACTGCAACCTCCGCCTCCTTGGTTCACGCCATGCTCCCGCCTCAGCCTCCCGAGTAGCTGGGACTACAGGCGTCCACCACCATGCCCGGCTAATTTTTTTTTGTATTTTTTAGTAGAGATGGGGTTTCACAGTGTCAGCCAGGATGGTCTCGATCTCCTGACCTCGTGATCCGCCCGCCTCTGCCTCCCAAAGTGCTGGGATTACAGGCGTGAGCCACCGTGCCCGGATGCAATCTTGCCTGCCACCCATGTTTCAGCTCTGGGGGTGGAAGGCAGGAAGCCACCGGTGAGAGCCAAGAACTAGTCACGAGGTCATTGAGGGGTTCTGTCTGTATCAGCCTGTCTCAGGACCGTGAAAGGGTCGTTCCAAGCAAGGGCTCAGACCTGGATAAGAACTGGTGGCTTAAATGTGGTTATATGGCAAGTGACAGAAACTGACTTGGGCTGACTTGGGCAAAAAGGGAAGTTATCGTTTCACAAAATTAAAAATCCAGGGATAGTTTGGCCTTGGACAGCTGAAATGTTGTCCTCAGGACCCAGTTTCTTTCCCTCCAGCTCTCTGTCCCTCTTCCTATGGGTCGATCCCATCTCAAACAAGAAATGTCCTCATGATACCAACGGGGCTGCCACGGCTCCAGCTTCACATTGTCAGAACCTCAAGCCCTGAGGGAAACAGGCTTCTTCCCCAACAACTCATACTGAGTCCCAGGTGTCTAGTGGGCCTAGATGGGGCCAGGGGCCCATCCTTGCACCAACCTAATGGCCAAGAATTCACTGAGGGGCCAGGACTTGGCCGAACGATCCACCCCCCAAAGCTAAGGGCTGGGTTAGCTTCACCCTAGTTACACGCCCCATGGAAGAGCATGAGTGGCTACTAAATAGTAAGTGTCTCCTATGCTACTTTAATGGTCTGACTCAAAATGCCTCTAGTAAGTCAGAAAAGTAGTTAATCCTTATAGTCTGGATCGTCCAGTTTAACAGCTCTATTAGTCAAGAGTTGCCATTAAAAAACACCACACACTGTGTGGCTTGAACAACGGAAATTTATTTTCTCACAGTTCTGGAGGCTGAAAATCTGGGACCAGCGTGCTTGCGTGGACGGCTCCTGGTGAGGCCTCTCTGGCTTGTAGACACATCTCACCATGTCTTCACACAACCTCTTCTCTGTGCAAGAAAGGAGAGAGAGAGAGAGAGAGATGGAGGGGGAGAGAGAGGGAGAGACATAGGAGGAGAGAGAGGGAGAGACGGAGGGGGAGAGAGAGGGAGAAACGGAGGGGGAGAGAGAGGGAGAGACGGAGGGGGAGAGAGAGGGAGAGACGGAGGGGGAGAGAGAGGGAGAGACGGAGGGGGAGAGAGAGGGAGAGACGGAGGGGGAGAGAGAGGGAGAGACGGAGGGGGAGAGAGAGGGAAAGAGCCTTAGCTCAAGCATGCACTCTGGTGTCTTTTCCCCTTTTATTTGTTTATTTATTTATTTCTGAGACAGGGTCTCACTCTGTCACCCACACTGAAGTGCAGTGGCACGAACATGGCTCACTGCACCCTCGACCTCCTGGGCTCAAGTGATCCTCCTACCTCAGCCTCCCGAGTAGCCAGGACTATAGCTGCACACCTCCATGCTTGGCTAATTTTTTTTTTTTTTTTTTTTTGTACAGTCAGAGTCTCACTGTGTTGCCCAGGCTGGTCTCAAACTCCTGGGCTCAAGGGATCTTACCTCCCACCTTGGCCTCCCAAAGTTCTGGGATTCCAGGTGTGAGCCATCACACTGCCCCCTCTTTTATAAGGACAAGAGTTCTATTAGATTAGGGCCACACCCTTATGACCCCACTTAACCTTAATCACCTCCTTAAAGACTGTCTCTAAACAGTCACACTGGGGCTAGAGTTTCATCATCTGGGTGGATGAAGCACAGTTTAGTCCATGCAATGGTCAAACTAAAAAGGTAACTGCGTATTTCCACTGGGTCCTATGTCAGCATGGCTTGTTATCCCAAGAAACACCAACTCAACAGCCCCAGGGAAATCGGGGCTGGAGGTGAAGGTGGAAATGCTTTGCCTGCGTCTGGCCTGTGCATCCTCCCTCCCACACACCACCCCAGCCAGCTCACCCTGCTCCAGGCCCACCCCAGGCCTGGTGGAGAGGCCAGGGCCTATAGGGCAAGCTGGCTCAGGTCAGCCAGGTGCCAGGCCCACGCTGGCCTCCAACCCCAGCCCCAGTGGCTGCACCCACTTCTTTTCAGAGTCCAGTCTCAGAACTCCAACCTGGGGGCTCCCTCGTCTCCCTCAGAGCCACTACCCCACGTGCCTTTCTCGTCTCCCTCAGAGCCACTACCCCACGTGCCTTTCTCTACACCTGCTGTAGGCTGGCCTTTTATCACCTCCAAATCTCATGCTAAGATTTGGTGTCAATGTTGGAGGTGAGGGGCCTAAGGGAGGTGTTCGGGTCATGGGGCAGGTGTCCCTCATGAATAGAAATCTTTCTGGCCGGGCGCAGTGGTTCACGCCTGTAATCCCTGGACTTTGGGAGGCCAAGGCAGGTGGATCACCTGAGGTCGGGTGGTCGAGACCAACCTGACCAACATGGAGAACCCCTGTCTCTACTAAAACAAAAAAAAAAAAAACAAAAAAAAAGAAATCTTTCTATTAGGGTTTTCTACTCATGAGGGACACCCCGGCCCCTGCACCCGTCCCCATGAATTCCCTCCCTGCGTGGGAGAGGGTGAGTGAGCTCCTGCTCTTTTAGTTCTTGTGAGAGCCTGGCACCTCCCCTGTCTCCCCTGCTTCTCACTCACCATGTGGTCTGCACACACCAGCTCCCCTCCACCTTCCTCCATGAATGGAAGCAGCGGGAGGCCCTCCCCCGATGCCCAAATCTGAACTTTCCAGACATCAAGTCAACCTCCGAGCCAGACAAACTTCTTTTCTTTATAAACTACCCAGCCTCTGGAATTCCTTCAGAGCAACACCAAGACACTGCCCCGCCCTTACCTCCTGGTAACCCCAGGCTGAGACACAAACCACATTCATGGACATGTGAGCAACTGTGGAGGGGTCTTTTGGTCAAAAATGGAATCATTCCATAGGTATCAGCAGCCAACAGTTCTCACTTCCTGACACGTCGCGGCCGTCTATTGAGGATGGTAGCCTGAGATCTACTGCCTTCTCCAGCAGGTGCTTAAAAGCCCATAGTTGTGATGTGTTCAGCCACTCCCATATTTTTTACTGACATTTGTAGGTTGTTTGCAGGTTGTGTGTGTGTTTGTGTGTGTGTGTCTACCAGCAATCTTGTAGTAAGCATCCTTGCTTCTTTGTACACTGGTGCTCTCATTTCTGTAGGATAAAATCCCTAGAGTGGGATTGTGGGTTCAAGCTAATGTGTCTTTTAAGCTGAGCAGATATTGCCGGCCAGTCTTCGATGGGATTGAGCCACTCCCCTGTCAGTGAGATCCCATGGGGGCGCGTCTCTGCCTCCCTGCTGGCTCAGTCCGCCGCTGCTCTCTCTGGTCTTTGCTACGCTCACTCCTGCACAGAGTGCCTCACTGTTTTCATTTGCACCTCCTGACCCTAAGGTGTGAGGATGAGCACTGTTGCTTTTGTTTGACAGGCCCCTGAGGCACCTGATGGAGCCCGGGTTGCGGAAAGCTTTCCTGAGGCCAGGCACTCTGAGTATGGATGAGATGGCTTAGGCTGGAGAAGGGGAGGAGAGCAGTGCAGAACAGCCAGGTGGAAGCTGAGGGGCTCTGAGAGGGCTCAAGCTGGGTTTGAGGGGAGTCCGGAGCGTACCCAGAGATTCGGGGTGAGGATGGGCAGTGGCCAGGGGTTGTGCACAGGACAAGAGTGTGGCCTAAGACCTCCACGTAGATGCCTTTAAATGGGACAGCCGGGCTTATACTAAGGCACTCTCTAGGGTTTCCATTTTAACCCAGCTCGGTCATCATCTGACCATCATCTCAGGAGCGCCCCTGCCCCTCTGGGCCTCGGTTTCCCTATCTTTAGCTTCAGGGAGCTGGCCCAGTTGATCTCAGTCCTTTCAGTTCTAGCATCTTCTGAGTGGTCAGCAAAATCCTGCACTAGCAGCCCCTTCTATAAACATTAATTCACGAATAATATTAAAGGCTGTGGGGGTCCCAGGGGGAATCCTGTGGAGAATCAGAGATTCCCAAGCACTCGTTCCCTGACCCTGGGGCCCACTTCGGGTGGTGAATGTGTGGTATCTCAAAGAGAGGGCTGGTGAGAGCTTGGTCTCCGCGTGACTTGGGCCATGAGGCTGGGGTCAGGGGGCTGCTTGCCACCCCTTCCTCCAGGCCTCTGCGTGGCAGGAATGCCCACCTCCACGCTCCCCAGGTGCCCAGGCCAGGATTCTAAAAGGTGTCCTCATCTCTTCCCCTTCCCTCTGCCCCATTCGACCAAAGGAAAAGGTCCTGCTCACTCCTCCTGTTGAAAGACCAGGAGAAGCTGTCGTGGTAATGGCGGCTGCGTCCTGCCTGGGAGATCAGGAGGCCACGGAGTGTGCAGGGGTGGTGACCTCCTTCCAGCAGCAGGTCCAAGGCACGGGGGACCTAAGGGCCAGGTGGGAGGCTGACGTGGGGCACCCTGCCCAGGGTTTTTTCACATGGGGTCCTGCCGCAGAAGGTGCCTGCCATGCAGAGGGGAGCTGGCAGCAGCCAGCCGCCTGAAGACTCCCCCAACCTGCCCCTCCCCGCACAGCAAGGAGTGCAGAGCCCAGGAAGCTCTGGGCAGTGGCTCCAGGAACCCGTGGGCTGCAGACCGCCTCTCCACGGCAGTCCCAGCCTGTGAGCGCCCAGCAAGCCACGGAGCACGGTTGAGATGGTGACGACTACTGTGGACTAGACGTCTAAAGGGGTTGAAAAGCGATGGCATTTGAGATGGAAAGTGGCTGTGAGACTGTTTATTACTGAAGGGCCAGGCCGGGTGAGGACATGGATGAGCTCAGCAGACTGGACAGGTTAGCTACGGGGCCTCCAGGCTGGCCCGAGATGCCAGGTCCTCCCAGGGAGGAGGGCTTTCAGCCCCACCCCCGAACCCCTGCCCTGCTTCCTGCCAGCCCAGCACCTCTTGGCATTTCTCCTCTAATGAGCCCTCGGAACGCTCTCCTCTGCTGACTCAGGCTCTCATGACGATGGCCTCCTCAGCTGTCCAGATCATTAGTGAAAAGGTTAATGGATCCCGCTGGGCAAAAAGCCTGGGTATTTTAGGGACCTGCCCTCCTCTGTCCACATCCCCAAGCAGGGTCCCCGCACCCAGCAGAGCACAGACTTGGGAGAGGAGGCCCTAGCCCACAGCAGAGAAAGAGGGTGAGGCGGCCCCGGGTGTGTGTAGAGGATGCAAGACTGGCCAGGAACAGCACCGCCAGCTTCATTCTCAAGGTTGAGGGTGGGACTTGGACTCACGGAATGTCCCAGGCTATGCCTCGTCACCACCTCCAGCCAGGACCTGGGCCTTTCTCTTCTCCACGGCCGTTCCCAGGCCTGCCTGCAGCAGCTATCTCCAAGCCACCCTTGCGGCTCTGCAGGAGGTGATCCGCTCCTCTTCTGTGCTCTGGGATCGTGGCTTGCCTCGGGGAAGACAGGCCTGAGGTTCTTCAGGCCCAACTCTCAGGGACACTGCCGGGAGTCCCAAACCAGGCCTTGTCTCCCGCCTCCTCATCCTGGCCACACACTCGTCTGCAGAACAGATGGGTGAGCTAAGGAGCGGATGTGCCAGGGTCTGCCTGGAGCCACTGGTCCCAGTGGGCCTCTGTTGTGCCCCGTGCACCTCTCCCCAGGCACAGCCTCGTGCCTCCCCTGGCTGGAGTCAGGGGCTCCTTCCTGTGCCCCTGCTATGCTAGGCCCAGCCCTGTACCTGGCCTGGCCAGAGATCCAGTGCCACCCCACAGCCATGGGGAGGATATGCAGTGAGGGCACAAGGACAGGGTGATCCTCAATGGCTCCAGCACGCACCCTCCACTTCCCGACATCCACTCGCGGCATCTGGGTGAGAGGAGCCCTTGGGAACCTGGATCACATGGAATCCAGCCCTGTGCTCCTGGCATCCTGGGCTCACAGCTCCAGGTGACTCTAAGGCTGAGGCTGGAGAGGAAGCCCTCGATGCAGCAAGCCAAAGCCAAAGCAGAGGTGGCCTCCTGCCTCTCACTCCCGCAAGACCAGTGCAGGGGCCAGCCCCTCCCAAAGCCGCCTTCGCTCTGTCCCCACACACAAAAGACTAGGCTCACAGCTATCTCAGCACCCATCACCTTCTGTGCAGACCTTGAGGAAGCCCCTGTGTGCCCCCCAGATGGGGCATGAGGGGTCTCACCCAGATCTCGGCTGTCAGTGCCTGGCACAGCGTCCATACATAACAGGCACTCGATTATTGCTCTTCTTCTCCAACTTCTCCTTTGCCGTTCCTGGGCTGGGGGAGGGGCCTTTAACCCCCATCTGCAGGCCCCATCTCATTCTCCCAGGCCTAGGCCCAGAGCCCAATCCTGTGGCACCCCCAGGTCCTCTCTGATTTCTAGCCCAATCCTATCCATTCAAGAGAAGGAGAGGCCATAAACCCTGGCAGAGATGTGGGGCCCCAACCCCTCTCCAGGGATGTGCACGCGAACCCCTGGCATTTGTCCCTCCTCAACTGGGACAGCAGTGCCCGGCCTCAGGAAAAGGGTCCTCTCCAGCGCTGCTGAGGGAATACAGATCAGGGACAATTGTCTGGTTACATTTCTTTGGAGTCATCTGGAGTCACACGGCCTTCCCCAGGGGCAAGGAGCACCTGATGTGTGCCTGCTCTGTTTAGCCTCCCCAGTGTGGAGAAGGAGATGGGGGCTGGCCTCCTGTGAGGGTCAAGCTGGAGATCCCCAATTTCACTGCTTGGAGCTCCAGGTCTGATGCAGGAAGAGCATTGAAAAAAAGCAGCATGGGTTCACCCATCCACTGTGGCGATTATCAGCTTGGCACCAGCTGGACGGGAGAAGAGCTGGGGGCTTGAACGTGGGGCTCCCCAGGTGCTGGCTGCAGATTTTAGAGGTGTGGGGGACAGACCCTAGCTTAGCAGTTTCTCTTTTCCCAGTTCTTAGCCCCCAGCCCCCTTCTCATTTCTTCTATCCATATGCTGGAAGAGGTGGTCTCCTGTCTCCCTCACCCTCAGCACTACCCCCATCCCAGCCCCACTGATATTATAGGAGGAAATGGAGAAGGAGCTCGGAGCCCCCTCATAGCGCCTTCCTGCAGTAACCTGCCTTGGGGACTTTGGGGGCCTCCTCCATCACAGCTGCTGAGCCCAGAGGCCCCACGGGCCCTGCTTTAAGATGTCATTAAAAAGATGAGTCTAAAAGAAAAATCTATTAAAATTCACAATCCACATGCCCATTTTTCTACCTCGACCATGTACCCAAGAGGCCCGTACACGAATGTGCCTGCAGGGTTGTGTGTAGCAGCAAAACCTCGGGAACGATGGACATGGCACAGACAACAGCACCACTGGAACGATGGACATGGCACAGACAACAGCACTGCTGAGCAGGCCGGGCCCCCACTGAGAGGAGGCCCCACACGCCACCCGCACACCGGCTCTACTCCCATGCCAGGAAGGAGCGCGAGGTGCAGAGCCACCTCCAGGTGACCCCATCCACACCCAGCAACGGCAGAGTCCCCCTCTTCCCCAGGGAGCAGCTCCATGCCACTCCCTCAACACAGAGGGCCCTCTGCTCCGGAGGACGTTCGCTCTCTCTGCAGCCACCCTGTCTGGTCATCTCCTCTTGAGGATTCAGCCCCCGGACTTCCCAGTGCCTGCTGTGCTGCCTTGGGCTGAGCACCCGGGACCTAACGACAATGCCTAGCACTTGTGTTCATCAGCTGGGCTCTCATCACAGAGCCGCACGGACTGTGGGACTAGAACAGCAGAACCATTGTCTAGCAGTCCTGGAGGCTGCAAGTCCGAGTTCAAGGTGTTGGCAGAGTTGGTTTCTTGCAAGCCCTCTCTCCTTGGCTTGCAGGTGGCCGCCTTCCCCTTGCGTCCACACATGGTTGTCCCTGTGTGTCTGTGTCCTAAACTCCTCTTCTTATAAAGACATCAGTCATTTTGGATGAGTAACCTCATTTGAATTTAATGACTTCGTAAGTTCCTATCTCCTAATCTATGCACACTCAGAGCTACTGGTGGTAGGACTTCAACCGCTGAATTGTAGGGGAACACAATTCGCCCCATTACACTGGTCCAGCACTGACCACATGTGAGGCAGTATTCTAAATGCTTTAACTCCCTCATTTCTCTCAACATCCCTCAGAGGTGGGAACTATTTTAACCATCCTCATGTTACAGATGAAAAAACTAAGGCTCGGAGCCATGAGAACAATTGTCCAAGGTCGCCAGCACCTACACTGGCTTGTGTGTGCCTCATTGGTGTCCCCAGCTAGAAGCTGTGCCCCATGAGGATAGCAGTTGATTACACCATTCCCAATGCCTGGCACAGAGAGAGTGCTGAGCGAGGGAGTGGTGGCCAGAGAGGAACTGCCCTCCAAGGACTGTAGCCCCGCAGAGGCCTCCCTTTCAATGCTCAGCTCAGAGCTGAGCTCTCTGGCCCCCTGGCAACCAGCCCCTGCTCCCCAGGCCCCAGGCCTGCCCAGACACAGGAGCCGCAGGGCCACACAGATGGCACAGCCCTTTGGTAAAAATCAATGCCATTGCCAGCGAGCAGCTGGGCCAAGCTTCCCAGAGCGCTACGGTATCCCAGCAACAACACGCACATCCCCTTGTCTGCAAGCTCCTGAGAAGATACTGCTCCCAGACACCAGAGCCCAGCTAGTCCCAGCTTGACTCAGGAGCCACTGAACCTGCAGCCTCCACCCAGGCTGGTATGGGCTGGGCAGGCCTCCTGGGCCAGAGACAGACCCCTGTGGGGGAGGCTGAGAATGGGATCCAGGTTAAAGACCCCACCCACCACCACAGGCCCCCAGGTCTGCTGCCCTCCTAGTTAATCCTCTTAGATCAGGGCAAACTGCAGGGAGCCTGTCTGCCATGTGAGCAGTTATGATTTGACAGGAGTCTGTAAGCAGATGCATGTGCAGGATCCTTCATGGAGATGCAAAGTAGTTGAACCAGGAAAGCATCATCCTCATTCACCTAGATCAGCTACAGAAGTGGGCACTGAACCCAGACCTGGGCAAGAGCCCAGTGCATCCGCTCCCTGTGTCACCAGCTTGTGTGGTCAGGGTGCCCAATTCCAGAGCCAGGGAGCCTGGCTGGCTGTGAGAACTTCCTTGAGCCCCTTGCCAGTGTGGGGCTGCCAGCCCTGGGCCCCGGGGAAGGGGAGCAGGAGGCCGGAGCCCAGCTCCAGACTCCCGGAGACCGCACAGCTCCAGCCCTTCCCGAGGCTCTGGGCTCACGTATGTTCAGGTCCCCTATTTCAGTTTCCTTGGCCTTGTTTGCTGCGTTGCTAGTGCTCTTTACTCCCCGACTTTTAACTTTTCAGAAATCTCTGTAGCTCCTTTCCTGTTTTATCTCGCCGATTGATTGAGGAAGCTGTTGGTTCATTTCATCTGGCATATTTTTCTTGTTTTACATTTACAGTGTGTTGTTTTGTTTCCATCACCTTGTATTTTGAAGAATCTTCTCTTTCTATTTGGCCTTGTCTGTGGGTGGTAGCGTTTTTGGAGGAAGGGCCCAGGTTTTGGAGCTGGGCAGACCCTGACCCAGCTATAGCTCTGCCAGGCTGGTAATTTTTTGGCCTCTTACAGTCACCTTAAGTCTCTGAGCCTCAGTTTCCTCCTATTAAAAATAGGAATAGTCATACCTGTGGGAAGGTTCAGGCCTATTCGGTATTGTTCATTTAAAGTGCCTGGCACAGGGCCTGTCCACTATGGGGGCACCGTCATTGCTAGCACACGTCAACGCTGGCACCAGGAGCGTGGGCTTCCGGTGTGTCCCAAATTGTGAGGCCAGTGGTCTTCTTTGTCTTCCCGTCCCACACCTGAACAGCCGTGAGGAGGGTCTCGGCCACACGCCAGGAGCCTCAGTGTTCCCCCTCGATAAGGGACAGAGCTGTCCACACCACCCCTCACCCTCTTCGGGACACTGCGCGCTCTGGCAGTGGTAGGGGGGAGAGCTGTCAATCAAATGCAGTGCCTCACCTCCTGCGGCAGGATTGGACGTTCGGCCCAAGCTGGACCAATCAGCATCCTTCCCCAGTGCTTTCGGACTGGACCTAAGGCTTGAGGCACATTTCCTCTTGGAGGAGCGGCTCCGAAGCAGGGGTCTGCCACTGTCAGGAGCCTAGAGGGGAAGAAGCTGGCCTGGGCCAGGCCCCAGAAGTGGACGAGAGAGGGTCTGGACATGCTGCGCCTACTGCCAGGGCCCCTTGGACGCAGCAACAGTTTGGTTCTAAGAGCCCGTCGGCTGGTCTGAGCCAGCTTCTGACAGTTGCAGCCAAGAATCCTAACTCAAACGCCCACGGCTCTGCCAGGCCGCCAAGATGGGTTCCCATAACCTGAGCTCCCTCTCCAATTCAGACAGACTCTGGAGGGCTCCCCAGGGAACACATGATTGAGCCCACTTACCAAGCCAGCAGGCTTCTCTCTCCAGGAAGGCACCAAATTTTCATGGACCAGCTCACAAGCTGGAGCCTGGGGTGGCTCCACACCCCAAGCAGGCAGGCTCGTTCACACAGGAGGACACCCTGGCAAGGGGTGCCTGAGAGCAGGGCCCCACAGACCTGGGTGAGTAGGGCATCTAGGTGGCTCACGAGGACACTGCATATTCTGAGTCTCAATCCCTAGGAAGGAGACCAGGGTGTGTTCTGGGAGCTGGGAACAGGGCAGGGCTGTGGGTGTTGGGGTATGAGGTCTGCACCCAGCCAATCAGCGTCGGGGTCCAGGGCGTGTGCCCTGTCTCACTGCAAGAGAGGGGCCGAGGCAGGGAGCCAGGACACAGGGTACAGAAGGCATGCAGTCAGATGGATGAGGCCAGCAGGGACAAAGGGAGACACACCAGGCCCAGGGCTGCGGCAGGCCCATCAAGGGACTCTCTGCCCCCTCAGAAGTGCCCTCACGCTGTTCAGCAGCCAGGCATAGGTGGAGAGTCATGGTCCAGTCAGGCGGCCCCGACTTCAGGGCAGAGGGCACGGAGGACGTCCGGGCAGAGGACTTGGAGGACGTCAAGGCAGAGGACTTGGAGGACGTCAGGGCAGAGAGCACAGAGGATGTCAGGGCAGAGAGCATGGAGGATGTCAGGGCAGAGGACTCAGAGGACGTCGGGGCAGAGGGCACGGAGGACGTCGGGACAGAGGGCACAGAGGATGTCGGGGCAGAGGGCATGGAGGACGTCAGGACAGAGAGCACAGAGGACGTCGGGGCAGAGAGCACAGAGGACGTCAGGGCAGAGGACTCAGAGGACGTTGGGGCAGAGGGCATGGAGGACGTCGGGGCAGAGGACTCAGGATGTCAGGGCAGAGGGCACAGAGGATGTCAGGGCCCTCTCCTCTAATCATCTCAGGTGCTGTTCTCTATCACCTCATCAGGAGCAGGACCGACTGCCAAGGCCGCCGTGGTAGGGAAGTTTCTCCACAAGATTGTGTTTATACGTTTTGCGTTGCCATAAAAGAACGCCGGAGATTGGGCAGTTTATAAAGAAGAGCGGTTTATTTGGTCCACAGTTCTGCAGGCAGTACCGGAGGCATGGCAGCAGCATCTGCTTGGGGTCAGGGCCTCAGGAAGCTTCCCCTCCTGGTGGGAGGGGAAGGGTAGCAGAGGTGTCCCACAGTGACAGATGGAGCAAGAGAGAGGAGCTACCTAGGCTCTTTCTAACAATCAGATCTCATGGGAATTCATTACCACAGGGAGGGCACCAGGCCATTCATGAGGGATTGGCCCATGTCACCCAAGCACCTCCCACCAGGTCCCACCTCCAGCATTGAGGGTCACATTTCAGTATGAGATTTGGAGAGGACAAACATCCAAACTGTATCAACCACCCTACACGAACCAGTGCCTGCCTTTCTGACCTCCCCACTCACTCTGCTCCCCCTTCCCCATACTCCCCCTCCTTGTGCTTAAACAGGCCATGCAGTTCCCACCCAGATGGGAACGCAGAAGTGCTGAGAAGCCTCTGGCTGCTGAGAAGGACCGGAGGCGCTCAGGCAGGGCTTCACTGAGGAGGGACATCTTCAGCTGGGAACAACTCTTCCACACAGCATCCATGGTGTTTGTCTACACTCCAGTTTCTCTACTGTCAAATAATGTCCCGGTCTGGCCAAGAGGGCACTGTCTTCTCATCAGGCTATGAGGGTCCCAAGGAAGAGGAGCCCAGCCAGGGAATGGAAGAAGGGGGAGGAGTCTAGCTGGGGGAGAGAAGAAAAGGGGGAGGAGCTCAGCGGGGGAGGGGAATGAGGTAGGAGTCCAGCCAGGAGAGGGGGAAAGGGGGAGGAGCTCAGCAGGGGAGTGGGGAAGGGGGAGGAGTCCATTCAGGGGAGGGGGAGAGGGAAGTGTCCAACTGGGGGAGGGGGGAAGGGGGAGGAGTCCAACTAGGGGAGGGGGAAGAGGGAGGACTCCAGCCCCTGGGGAGGAGGAGCCCAGCCAGGGGTGGTGGGGAAGGGGAAGGATCTCAGTGGGGGAGGGGGAAGGGGGAGGAGTCCAGCCAGAGGAGGGGAAAAAGGGAGGAGCCCGGCTGGGGGAGGGGAAAGGGGGAGGAGCTCAGCCCAATGCCTCCTCCTGGGCTGTACTGCATGAGAGTGGCTACCAGCCAGACCAGCCATGTCTATACCACCAGGTCCCACCAGAATTGTGGACAGGCTGGGTGCAGTGGCTCACACCTGTAATCCCAGCCCTTTGTGGGAGCTGAGGTGGGTGGATCACCTGAGGTCAGGAGTTCAAGACCAGCCTGGCCAACATGGTGAAACCCCATCTCTACTAAAAATATAAAAAATTAGCCAGGCATGGCCAAGTGCAGTGGCTCACGCCTATAATCCCAGCACTTTGGGAGGCTGAGGCGGGCAGATCACGAAGTCAGGAGATCGAGACCATCCTGGCTAACACGGGGAAACCCCGTCTGTACTAAAAATACAAAAAAAAAAATCAGCCGGGTGTGGTGGCAGGCACCTGTAGTCCCAGCTACTCGGGAGGCTGAGGCAGGAGAATAGCGTGAACCCAGGAGGTGGAGCTTGCAGTGAGCCAAGATCGCGCCACTGCACTCCAGCCTGGGTGACAGAGTGAGACTCCGTCTCAAAAAAAAAAAAAAAAAATTAGCCGGGCGTGGTGGTGGATGCCTGTAATCCCAGCTACTTGGGAGGCTGAGGAAGGAGAATCGCTTGAACCTGGGAGACGGAGGTTGCCGTGAGCTGAGATCGCGCCATTGCACTTCAGCCTGGGCCACTGAGCAAGACTCTGTCTCAAAAAAAAAAAAAAGTGTGGGTGGCGATGGACCTGTGCCCCACTCTCCGTCCACAAAGCAGTCCGGAGCACATCTCACCCCTATAAGGGAGCCACGGTGACCCTCAGGTGGATGCAGGGGAGATGCTGCTCACAGAGGCAACACCCACCAGGCCAGATCCAGAGACACTGGCAGGGCTGCCTCCTGGGAGACTGCAGAGAGATCTTCTAGAGCAGGCTCGTTGGAAGGAAGAACATCCCTGTCTTTATACTCATTTAACCCAGAGCCACCCACTCCTCCCCAGGCACCATCTAGATCCACAAGCAGTGAGGCAGGTTTTAAAGCCATCTTCTCACTCCTGTCTCAGGACCAGGAAAATGTCTCCTGCCATTTACATAACTGAGAGAGAAGCCCCTCACGGAGCAAGGGAGATGTGCCTAGAGGAGGCTGCTGCGCCCGAAACAGCCGGCAGAGTCAGAGGAGCACAGACACGTTCAGTCCCCGCAGGGCACCGCTCTGGTGGGGCACCTGTGCCAAGGCAGGCAGGTGTGAAAGCACGTGACCTGGTGGGGAGAGGGCCAGTGTTGGATGCCCGGGGTGTGTAGCTGTGTAGGAGCTGCGAATGCGGCTGGAAAAATGGGGGCGCGGAACTCAGCCAGCCTAAGGGTTTAGCTGTCACCCTGGGAGGATTTTTGTCAGGAATTCAAGACAAGGATTGAATGTCCTAAATTTGACCACAAGTCTTCCTTGTTCCAGGAAAGAATGCACCAAACCCTGCATGATTGTTTATTCACATCCACTTAGCAGGCTGGTGAGCAGCATGCGGAGGAGGCGGCAGAACCGGAACCCGGACGCAGGACAAGGACGGGGGGCACGAGATGGGCACAGGACGCCTCCCAATCAAGGCTGCTCTGTGGGTTTCAGAAACGGGACACCCATCCCTTCAGGCATCCATAGCGTGTGAACTGTAGGACTGTAGGGTGCAGGTCACCCCAGAGCTCAGCATCCAAACCAGTGGGGCACAGGTTCGGCCTCCCACCTGCCCAGGCTCACCAGAGACGCTGGCTGTGGGCAGAGATGACCTGGAGCCAGGAGCCAGGAGCTGTGGCGCAGCGGGTAGAGGCCAGGCCCACCGCCATGCCATCGTGGTGAGGCTATTGCCAGACCCCAGCTGGAAACAAAGATCCTCCAGGCCCAGCCATGGAGGAGGAAAGAGGTATTAGAGGATGGAGGTGTGGTGGAAGTGTGCAGAGGCCCCAAAGCCTCCTTTCCAGCCAGCGATGCCAGGAAGCACCAGGGGCAGCAGCAGACAGGCCACGGTGTCCTCTGAGACTGGGTGAGGCTCTATGGCCCGAGTGCCTGACACAGAGCCAGGCACACAGGGCCACCCCCAGCGGATGTGCTTTACTCCACCTGCTCTCAGAACCTGGGGCCTGCATTTCCCTGTTTGTTGGATGGTGTGACAACCCCTAGCTCCATAGCTCAGTAGTGCAGGTCAGTGTGGTAAGGGGGGTTCAGTGCCCAGCCCGGTGCCTGGCGCCCGGGGCTGCTCACCACAGCCTGGGGATGCATGCTTCCAGGTGCCACCATTGTCCTCATGGCTGGCACCCTCAGTACCCACCCCAACTCCTATCCCTGCACCCAGCACCCTGGTGCTCTCTCCAGAGCCTGGAATTGATCTCTTTATGTCCTTGCTGAAAACCTGCCCATGGCTCCCCACGTCCCGCACTGTCAAGGGCAACTTTCTTAGCCTGACATACAAGGCCTGTTACTCACCCTGGCCAGGCTTCCTGGACATGCCATCAACCACAGCTCCACAAGCCCTCCTGTTCTCCAAGCACAGAAGCTTCATGCCCTGGTCTTCCCAACCTCTGTGTCACTGACTGGGCTGGGGCCTTCATGCACCCCTCAGGGAGACAGCAGAGTAGCGAGAGCTTGGGCTTCAGACGTGGATTCATACCCACCAGCTCCTGACAGTCTCGGGCAGAGCAGCTGCCTGCCTGCTTCTCAGATCCCTGCTATAGAAAGCAAGGCCGTGATGACAGTGTAAAAGCATGCGTCGGCCACACACAGGCTTCCCACCACTGCCTCTGCCCTTCACATCACTATTCCCTTTCCCCTAGTTCCCCCAACTGAACAATTTCCGGCTGGTTTCAATGCTGAGCTCTGGGATGACCTTCACCCTACAGTCCTACAGTTCACACGCTATGGATGCTTGAAGGGACGGGTGTTCCCATTTCTGAAACCCACCGAGCAGTCTTGATTGGGGAACATCCTGTGTCCATCTCGTGCCCCCACCCCCGTCCTGGTCCTGCATCCTGGTTCTTGTTCTGCCGCCTCCTCTGCAGGCTGCCACTGCCTGCTAAGTGGATGTGAATATTTTCCCAAACAATCATGCAGGGTCTGGTGCATTCTTTCCTGGAACAAGGAACACTTGTGGTCAAATTCAGGACATTCAATCCTTGTCCTAGATTCCTGACATAGACTAGGACTTAAGACAGTTATCACATTGCATGTCACTGGTCCCAGGGATTTCTCAAGCAACTTTAGTGGGTCTAATCAGAGTGAGCCTCGGAGTTCCTGGGACGGAAAGTCCCTCTCTCCCGTGGGTGCCTTAGGAACACAAAACACTCTTCTCCAGGAGGCAGCTGGGTGCAGGTGGATGGCTGCAATGGCGCAGTTACTTGCCTCTGTGGTGGGCACCAGGCTAAGGATGAATCCAGTAGCAGAACCAAGAGAATCCCAGAGGAGGACTGCAGCTGGTTCTTGGTGACATCATTTGAATGGCTGGATCAAGCCTCACCTGCAGCCAGCAAGATGACCTCTGGACTTGTCAGGAACAGGAGCCCATCAATTCCCTTTAGAGTTGAAGCCAGTTTATGTGGATTTCTGTTGTTTACAATGCAGATGCATAGTGGACACTGCTACCTCACCTCGGCTTGAGCATGGCACACCTGCAGTCAGCGGCACCTATTCCAGGAAGCTCGCCTTGCGGTCATAAGGCAGATGTCTTCTTTGCCCACCCCTGTCCCATCTTCATCCTTGAATTCTCAAGAAAGAGACTATTTTCAGGCACCCTTGCATACTCAGAACCTTGGTGTGGTATGCCCAACACACACCAATGCCCAAACGCACACCAATGCCCAACGCACACCAATGCTCAAACACATAAGCTGAGTGAATGGTCACTCCAGGATGCAAGCAATGTGAAATTGAAAAGTAGGTGAGCACGTCAAAGTTCAGCCTGCGTGCCAATTCCTACTGAGCCCCTCAGCATCCAGGAGAATATCAAGGTGTACAAGAGGATTCTGAAGAAAAGAGTTTAGGGTGCATTTATTTGGAGAGAGCCTTTGCGATGCTGTGCATGCTCCCCTTCCAAGGAGGAAGCGTGAGGTGCGACCTCCCTCACCTCTAGCCTCCTGAGAGTGCTTCCATGGTGTCACTCAGAGGCCCTGTACACTGAGGGCTGGGGTCTGCTTCTCACATGGGAGCCAGTGTCAGCTAAGTCATCGCCGTGGGAGCAGACTGTGAATCAACTGCGGCACTGTGCGCGGCCTGCCTGCCTCCTGGAGTCCCGAGGGGCTGAGGATGTAGGATGCTCCTGGGGCCCTCAGCCTAAGCAGATATGAGGACTCCACGAGGGGGCTGCATGCAATGAACTTGCAGAAGAAAACTGAGGCTGAGGACACCAGAGGGGCCTGAAGAAGAGGAGACACATCAGCCCCATCACGGCATCTGCAGGTGAAAAACTCCAGCAGGAAACCTTCGAGGAACCATGGAGCGGCCCCTTGAGAGAGGCAGCTTCCCATACCCGCCAGGCCGACAGGAAGCCAGCCCATCTGGTGGCAAGGTGGGGCTCCAGATGGAGAAACAGTAAGGCGGCCCCACCATGAGGGGACATGCAGGCACATTTGGAGTGTAGGCCATTCTCATGAGCTGGACGTCCTTATTTCTGAATGGTGTCTGTGAGAACCTCTTGCTTGAGCATGAGCTGAAAGGTGCTGAGACCAGGCCAGTTTTCACATGGGGAGGGCAACACCTTCTCCAACCAATGCATTTAAGGGGCCGGTGGGAGAAAAGCCGTTGTGTTTCGATTCATTGCGGGGGGTGTTTGCTCACCCATCCAGATGAACATGCGTTTGGCTCCCACCCGCTGTACGTGAATGTGCCTGTCCCTCATACTTCTGCCAATGTGGCATTTTACAACATGCATCTTTTTTTTTTTTTTTTGGTAACTTAATAACTGTGCAAGGTGATAACGCCTTATTGGTTGCCATATCTTTAAGGACTTACAAACTGAAACACTTCTTTAGACACTGGTTTTTGGTGTGTTTCCTTTTTTTATTTTTATTTTTATTTATTTATTTATTTTTGAGATGGAGCCCTGGTCTGATGCCCAGGCTGGAGTGCAGTGGCACAATCTCTGCTCACTGCAACCTCCACCTCCCAGGCTCAAGCGATTCTCCTGCCTCAGCCTCCCAAGTAGCTGGGATTACAGGTGCACACCACCACGCCCAGCCAACTTTTTGTAGTTTTAGTAGAGACAGGGTTTCTCCATGTTGGCCAGGCTGGTCTCGAACTCCTGGCCTGAAGTGATCCACCTGCCTTGGCTTCCCAAAGTGCTGGGATTACAGGAGTAAGCCACTGCACCTGGCTTGGTTTGTTTCCTTTTAAACAACCTCTGTTTTCACTTGCTTTGAACACTTTATTTGGGAGAATTAGAGTTCTAACAAGCCCTCACACTGATATTAGTTCTCCCCATCATCTTTATGGAGCTTGTTATTTCCCATCTGTGGCTGCTTTTCTCTTGATTATGTCCCATTCCTTTATGTGGCTCTTACCCGGGCCCCTGCCACATGGCTGGGCCAAGGCAAGGGCTCTGAGACTGCCGGCCTGGGCTCAAGACCAGTTCACATGCTGCTCCAGGATTTCAGGCCAGGTCCTTACCTCCCTCACCAAGGGCCAAGAGCCTCATCTGTTAAGTGGAAATAGTAGGCGATGGCCACGAGCAATAGCAAGAACAGCCTTCACAAGGCTCACCGCTCCACATGGCTGAGTGCTCCACACGGCTCAGTGCTCCACGCGGCTCAGTGCTGCATGAGACTCACTGCTCCACATGGCTGAGTGCTCCACGCGACTCACTGCTCCACATGGCTGAGTGCTCCACGCAGCTCACTGCTCCACGTGGCTCACTGCTCCATGCGACTCACACTGCCGAGCATTTTCAATAGCTGTGTCTCGGCCTCACAACTGTGGCCTATGGTTCTCTTTCTTCCAGAGTTGAGATGACGTGCAACTACTTTTCCTTGTAATTTTTAAAATTACCTTTTAAATCATCAGGAATTCATCATGATGTCTGGGATATGATATGGATTAAAATTTCTTTTTCTCTAGATTAAAATCCAGTTTTCCCATCTACATTTATTTAATGGCTTCCCCATATAGAAAGAAATGACCTTGTAAATTCAGTTGCAAATCTGGAACTTGCTTGACGATTCATGGATTTCTTCGGACCTCTGCTGCAGAGATTTGTGCTGAAACCATACTCCTCCAATCACAGCTTTTGTTAACACAGATGCGTGTTCACAGACACCTCTGACTTCTTTTTTTCTACTTAATTTTTCCCGTCTTCTCATATCATCCCTCCCATGACCTCTAAAGGTGCTTACTCTAAGTCTGGCCTCCTTAAAGACGCATGCTTCCCTGTGAAGTACTCGGAGCACCACTGCGTGCGTGTTGTTGACGTGCACAAACAATGTCGTGCTCTGACTCTCTTCCATTTCACTTTTCTGTTGTATCGTTGTTTTCGAGCTCTGTCTGTAGAACTATAGAACAGCAGATTCAGTGTTTCCTCCCCTGTGTATTTCATAGTACACCACAGCTTGCATCCACCTTGAACCTGGCAATGAACTCAGAGTCCGTCTCCAGCCCTGCCCTCAGAATCAATGCCACACATACAAAGCATAGCTACGCACACTCCCTCAGGCATCCTGTGATCACCTCTCTAGCATTGCTGGGTCAGAGGGCGCATGCACACTCAGTCTTGCTAAATGGTGCCCAATTGCCCAGAGGAACGTTCCCGTCGGTTGTGCCTGATGTTCTGGCACACATCCACCTTCTCAACATCACCACCCTGCTGGATGGACAGTGGCATCTCACTGTTGCTTTAACTTGCATTTCTTTGCCCACGGATGTGTTTGAGTCTCTTCGAACACTTGCTAGCCATTTGGGCATCCATTTCTGAAAACCACCTCGTCCTCTCCTTTCTCATTTTTCTACTGAGTTACTCGTCTCTTTGTATTGATCAGCAGGAGATCTTTCTATATTCTAATAGTAATCCCTTAGCATTTGTAGGCATCACAAGTATCTCCTCCCAGTCTGCCTTCTGTTGGCGTGGGGCTGTGGTGTTCTTTTTTTTTTTTTTTTTTTGAGATGGAGTCTCGCTCTGTCGCCCAGGCTGGAGTGCAGCGGTGCGGTCTCAGGTCACTGCAAGCTCCACCTCCCGGGTTCATGCCATTCTCCTGCCTCAGCCTCCCGAGTAGCTGGGACTACAGGCGCCCACCACCATGCCCGGATAATTTTTTGTATTTTTAGTAGAGACAGGGTTTCTCCATGTTAGCCAGGATGGTCTCGATCTCCTGACCTCATGATCCGCCTGCCTCAGCCTCCCAAAGTGCTGGAATTACAGGTGTGAGCCACCGCGCCCGGCCGGGCTGTGGTGTTCTTTACTAAACAGATAGCCTTGATTTTGATTTAGCCAAATCCATTCTTTTTTCAGCCCCAGTTTGCATGTGGGGAGTTTTGCTTAAGAAAACTTTCCCCTGCTATAGGTCACAAAGATGTTATCCTGAGTATTCACTGATCAGCTCTGAAGCTTTCCCTTCCATCCGTAGGCCTTTAATCCAGCTGGGGGCCACCTGGGATACTGGGGTGAAGTGGAAGTCCGGCTTCAAAGGGAGCCAGTTTTCCCAGCCTCATTCACTAAACAACCATCCTTGCCCTTTCCCTTTGTGCTGCCACCTTTATCGAGTTCCTGTCTACCCCAGGTCTGTTTTGATCTCTCTGTTCCATGGTCCTGACGCCTGGCCTATGCTGTTCCCAGGACCACGGCCTCTGCAACACACAATGGCGCCTGCTCAGGAGTTGCCCTGCCCCTTCTCCGCTCTGTGGTTCAAAACTGACTTAGTTTTTTGTGTTAGGCCATTTGAGCTGCTATTTAAAAAGTACCATAAACAGGATAGCTAATAAACAACAGAAATTTTTCTTTTTTTCTTTCTTTTTTTTTTTTTGAGACAGTCTCACTCTGTGGCCCAGGCTGGAGTGCAGTGGCACAATCTTTGCTCACTACAATCTTGGCGTCCTGGGCTCAAGCGATTCTCCCACCTCAACCTCTTAAGTAGCTGGGACTACAAGCACGTCCCATCATGCCTGGCTAATTTTTTAATTTTTTAATTTTTTTGTAGAGACACGGTTTCGCCATGTTGCCCAGGCTAGTATCCAACTCCTGGGCTCAAGTGATCCGCCTGCCTTGGCCTTCCAAAGTTCTGGGATTGCAGGTATAAGCAACTGTGCCTAGCCTACAGCAAAAAATTGTTGCTCATAGTTCTGGAGGCTGGCAAGTCCGAGATCAAGGTGCTGGCAGTTTCTTTTTATTTTGTTTTATTTTACTTTTTTTTTTTTTTTCAAACAGAGTCTTGCTTTGTCACCCAGGCTGGAGTGCAGTGGCGCGATTTCGGCTCACTGCAAGCTCTGCCTCCCAGGTTCATGCAATTCTCCTGCCTCAGCCTCCCAAGTACCTGGGATTACAAGCATGTGCCATCACACCTGGCTAATTTTTGTATTTTTAGTAGAGACGGGGTTTTACCATGTTGGCCAGGCTGGTCTCGAACTCCAGATCTCAGGTGATCTGCTCGCCTCAGCCTCCCAAAGTGCTGGGATTACAGGAGTGAGTCACTGCACCTGGCCAAGGTGCCGGCAGTTTCAGTGTCTGGTGAGGCCACGTCCTCATAGCCCTCCTCACTGTGTCCCCACGTGGTGGAGGAGGCAAGGCAGCTCTCTGGGCCTCTTGTATAAGGGCAGTCGTCCCATTCGGGAGGGCAGCACCCTCATGACCTCATCACCTCCCAAATACCTCTCCTTTCCCATTTTTCTACTGGATTAGTTTCTACTAGCCCCACTTCCTAACCCCATCACAGCGGGGACTAGGTGGTAGCATGTGAATTCTGGGGGAACACAAACATTCAGATTATAGCATTTGTCTTACACCTTGATCCTTCCACATAAATTCACGGTGAGTTTATTCATTTCCTCGACAATTCCAGCTGGAATTTTGATCAGGATTACATTTAATGCATAGGTGAATCTGGTACTGTTGGGAACCTGTAACATTAAAGTATATCTTCATTTAATAATGACTCAAGCTATGTTCTTTTTTTTTTTTTTTTTTGAGACTGAGTCTCGTTCTGTTGCCCAGGCTGGAGTGCAGTGGCACGATCTTGGCCCACTCCAAGCTCCGCCTCTCGGGTTCCAGCCATTCTCCTGCCTCAGCCTCCTGAGTAGCTGGGACTACAGGCACCTGCCACCACACCCGGCTAATTTTGTGTATTTTTAGTAGAGACGGCATTTCACTGTGTTAGCCAGGATGGTCTCAATCTCCTGACCTCGTGATCTGCCCGCCTCGGCCTCCCAAAGTGTTGGAATTACAGGCATGAGCCACCGCACCCGGCCTACGACTCCAGCTATGTTCTCTACTGGAATGTTCCATTTTTTGTAGAAAAGCCACGTGCATTCTTTGTTATGTGGATTCCAGGATGCGTTTTAGGTTTTTGGGCATTGCAAATGGTGACCTTTTTTTCAATGTATTGGTCACTTTTCATTAATAACTTGTTCCTATGAAGCACTTCACAGTATTTTTGAAATATTAACATTTTTGTAGTACATTTGCCATATATGTTTCTTTACTCCATTTTTCAGTAAAGATAATTTATTTGGCTGCCAGTGTCTCATCATCGATAAGACCAGTGGAGGGTTTAGACCAGCTGTTTGTGGATTGTTTGAAGAGAGCTGTGTAAATCTGTAGTCCAGGGGAAATTCTCCTGTTACTTCAAAACTTGAAAGGGCAATAGTGTGGTAAGTACTGATTCTCTTACGAGACTATGAAGCCAGATGTCTGTACTTTCCAGTGCCCAAATTGAATGAATAATAGAGAGAACAGCCTAACACAGCAAGGGTGGGGCTGGGCGTGGTGAAGCTCCTGCTTCTCCTCCCGGGCACGCTGCCTCCCAGCACTCTCTGCGTTCACCGTCCAGAAAGCGCCATGACTTAGTTTTTAGTTGGCTGTGTCACGGGTGTAAAGAGAAGCTGGTGGGCCGGTGAGTTGGCCAGATATCCAGCAGCCTTGCCTAAGCTCCCTGCTAGTTCTGTTATCTTGCCTGCTGATTCCATGGGTTTATGTGATGTTATCATCTGCAAGGAATGAGGCCCTATCTTTTCCTTCTGATCCTGACGGGTCTTCTGCCACTTTCATCCCTCAGAGCCTTAGTCCACCCCCTTAGTAGTGGGGCCCATATGGGCTCACAGTGAGAAGATTCATCTTCACCAAGATTCTTGGTGCAGTCGGCTTTTGGGGTGTAGCAATTATGAAGTTAAGAAACTTTCTGTCTACTCTTAGTTTCCTGAGAGTTTTTGAAAGTCATATATATAAGCACCAAACTGTGGTTTTCTCAATCTATGAAGATACTTGATATCAGCATTCTTAAAAATATATTTTAAAATTGGCCAGGCACAGTGCCTCGTGCGTGTAATCCCAGCACTTTGGGAGGCCGAGGCGGGCAGATCACCTCAGGTCAGGAGTTCAAGACCAGCCTGGCCAACATGGTGAAACCCATCTCTACTAAAAATACAAAAATTAGCCAGGCATGATAGCAGGCGCCTGTAATCCCAGCTACTTGGGAGGCTGAGGCAGGGAGGATTGCTTGAACTCAGGAGGTGGAGGTTGCGGTAAGCTGAGATATATGTATTTAAATATCCAAGAGTGCACTTTTTTTTCAGTAATAGCTAAAAAAAATCTAAGGGAACCAACTGTAGACACTGTAAGGTAACCAGTCAGGTAAGGATGGTGATGAACCAGCCTGGGCTACCAGCTCCACCCTCAGCCTAGCTGGGGACCCAGTGCAGGAGTGGAGAAGCCTCTGGGTGTGAAGAATTAAAATGAGACTGCAGGAAGAGAGGGCATTTCTGCCTGATGCAGAGGGGAGGTGGCTGCTAGGGTGGAGGGGGCCTGTTGGTTATGGCCAAGGGGGCAGAGTCCAGTGTGAGCCCCATGGCCTCAGGTGAGCCATTGCCTCTCCCCCGGCCCCACACTGTTACAGGACCTAGAACAGCAACCTCAGTGTGTCCTGCAGGTGGGAGAGTGGGATCAGGTCCTCTAGAGTGAAACCCAGGTAAGAGCTGGCTCAGGGAGAATTGTGAGCTGGCCCCGGAGCTTCCCTTCCCTCCCCACACAGCCCCTGCCCTCACTGAGCACTGGCCAGCTATAGACAAAGGGGAAGGCTCTTGGAAGACAGCAGTCCCCAGGCTGCTGGATCCAGAAGGTCTGTGAGGGGCAGGGCCACTTGGTTGGAGGCAGCTCAGAGTGGCCATCAAGCCTAGACTGTGGGGCTCACTTTGGGCTCTTTGCCCTGGGGCACGCCCTCTTCCCAAATCCACCGGAAACATCCCGAGCTGCTGAAACTAGTCCCCCCGACACAGTGCTCAGCCTCAGACAAGGTAACTGATCCCCCAGGAGACACTGCTGACGACCACCCACAGGTAAACACAGGTGTCTAAACTTTTGGAAACAGATTGCCTCAGCAGGGAATGTGCTTTCCAGCGGCCACAGACCCCACCACTCCCTTTTGTTCAGCATCTAACCTGATTGATTCGTGTTTCCTACCTGGCCCCTCTGGGGATTTGAATTTGCAAGTCCCACAGAGGCCCAGTTTCAGGTTCCTCCTGCCTTTACTGATCTAATAATGGTGACAGTGTGATTTTGTGCACAGCGTCTGCCCCGGGACAAGCCGCATGATCTCCATTTAGGGTAGAGCTACTCCTTCTTCTCCAGAGCACCATACAGGGTGGGGTGGGAATGGAACCAGATGATGACCCTGACACGTGTGAAGCACCGTCTCGCGCCACTTTGAGTTTTCTTCCAGTCGCTTGCTACCAAAGGATGTCCTGCCAGAGCCCTCAGGAAAATGAATAGCTTCTGATGGAGCTCAGACAACCACATCAGAGCAAACCCCTCGACGAGTCTGTTTATTTCATTGCCTGGTGATGGCCATGTGGTTAACCCCAGCCTGGTGAATCTGTGAGAGATGCACTGGCTTCAATCAAATAGTCTCCAAAATGTATTTATGGACAAGACAGATGACACCAGGATGTTATCCTTCCCAGGATTTCATGTGCTCCCAAGGCCTGGGGAGAAGGGGTCACCAACTCAAATGTGGGTGACAGAAGCAAGTGAGGTTAGAGGTGGGACACGTGTGAGGAAAATAACATTGCCCACTCAACATATCTATTGTCCACTCAACATATCTATTGCCCACTCAACATATCTTTGCATTATTCTAACAGACATGGGTAGAGAGACTTGGTCAGGTAGAAATGAGAATAGCAGCATTAAGTGTGAAGGTGAATGGAGCCGTCAGGCCAGACGCATGCTGCCACGGGGTGGGCAATCCCATGGGACAGCCAGGATTTTTGCGAGCGGCAGACAGGCTAACTTTTAAACGAAATCTTCCTTTTTAAAAAAAGTTGGTTTGGCCGGGTGGGGTGGCTCATGCCTGTAATCCCAGCACTTTGGGAGGCTGAGGCAGGCAGATCACAAAGTCAGGAGATCGAGACCATCCTGGCCAACATGGTGAAACCCCATCTCTACTAAAAATACAAAAATAAATTAGCCGGGCATGGTGGCAGGCACCTGTAGTCCCAGCTACTCGGTACGCTGAGGCAGGAGAATGGCGTGAACTTGGGAGGCAGAGCTTGCAGTGAGCGAAGATCGAGCCACTACAGTCCAGTCTGGGTGACAGACACAGACTCCATCTCAAAAAAAAAAAAAAGTTGGTTCTTTTAAAATGCGCGCACACACACATACACACACACACACATGATGTTGAGGATTTCTCTCTCCAGCCATGATGGTGTGATTGGCACCACCCTTGTCCTTCTGCCTTCAATGGCTTTAAAAATGGGCAAAGTACTCAAAGCTAATGTTATCAGGCACTGGACAAGAGCCAGCCCCTGAAAGAAGGAAGCACATTTGGGTAGCCCATGCACACCCAAACTCCCGGCCTAGAACAGTCTCACCTGACCACCGCAAGGAGGCCAAGCCCAGCAGGCCCAGCAGAGAGAATGCAGGTACTGAGTTGAGGCAGAGGTTAGAGTCTTGGGCTGATGAAGCACCTGAAACTTAAAGAGGTGGATGACACAGAGGAGGGAATTATGTAGAGAGAGATCGTAGATTTCTGGCTGAGAGCTGGATGGCTCATGCGCAGGGGAAGACTGACAGACCCAGCAGAGAGCAGTTGATGCACAGCTGGAGGCAGAACTGAGATACCAAAGTTCACGCCCTGCTAGGAGACATGGGGGTTCTGGCCCAACTGGAATGAAGAGCCATCTTTAAGACGTCTGGCCAAGCCGCTATATAACCCACATTTTATGAATAAGGCCCACATCCTAGAGAAGTCATTCTCAATTTGGGGGTGGGCTGCTTTTTCCCCTTGTGACCACATCTGGAGACATTTTTGACTGTCATCAGGGGAGGTGCTACTGCCTGCCATCTTGTGGGTAGGGACCAGACATGCGGCTAACCATCCCACATTGCACAAGACAGCCCCCCCACCACAAAGAATTTTCCAGCCCAAAATGTCAATAGTGTTGAGGTTAAGAAATCTCATCCTAGAGTAAGTGCTACCCCAAACCCCTGTGGGAACTGGTAGCCAGCCTTCCAGATGAACCCTAATAATGCTCACCTCCTTTTGTTCATACCTTTGTATAGTCCTCCCTACCATGGAGAGGTCCAAGTGCGAGGAGCAGAGGCTTCTGGCCAGCAGTCAGCAAAGAGCAGAGGCCTGCCAACAAGCATATGAGTAGGTCTGCAAGCACACTCTGCAGCCATAATTGAGCCTTAGATGACTGCACCCTCCAAACGACAGCTGGATGGCAACCTCCTTAGAGACTCTGAGCAAGAACCATTGAGCTAAGTCACGCTCAGATTCCTGATCTTTGGAAATGATGTGACAACAAATGCTTTTGTTTTAAGGTGTTATTTTGTGGGGTAATTTGTTACACAGCAATAGATAACTAACACAACCCGGCCCTAGCAAAGCCTAAAACTAAGCCTTGATATGATCAGGGAGAGCCACCAGTAAATTAACTGTCTGCCAGAACAAAATTCAAAACTCTTTAAAGGAAGAAAACATAATCCAGATTCCTTCAAGTGTATGATCTACAATGACCAGCATATAGTAAAAAATTACCAGACACACAAATAAGCAAGTAATATGGCATAATTTTTTAAAATAAAAAAAGCACTTGATAGAAAAGATCCTCAGATGACCAAGATGTTGGAATCAGCAGACAAGGATTTTAAAAGCTATGTTAAAAATGTGTTTAAGAACTTAAAGAAAAACATGATCTTTATGAGTGAACAGATGTGAAATTTCAGCAGAGAAATAGACGTTCTGTTAAGGAAACAAGTGAAAATTCTATAACTGAAAACAAAATATCAGAAATCAAAATTTTACTTGCTTGAAAGCAAATTTAGGATGGCAGAAGAAAGTCAATAAACTAGACAGATTTATAAAAATTTCCACTCTGAAGAAAAGAGACCAAACAATAATTGTTAAATCATGAACAGAATCTCAATGACCTGTGTGACAATGTTAAGCAGTCTAACATGAATGTAATTCAAGTCTCACAAGAAAGCAAAGAGAGAGAATGGAAAGGAAAAATATTTTGAAGAAATAATGATTTAAAATTTCCAAATGTGGTAAAAACAAATGACAACAACAAAAAACATCAACTTGCCAATCCAAGAAACTAAATGAACCCCCAAGCAGGATAAATACAATGAAAACCACAAATAAGTACATTATAGTCAAACTGCTGAAAACCAAAAATAAAGAGAAAATTTTGAAAGCAGGCAGAGCAAATTGGCAAAATAAATGCAGGGGAACAATGACACAAATGACAGATGTCTTTTCATTAGAAACAATCAACCAACCACAGAATGACATGGATGAAGAAAGAAAAGAACTATAATCCAAGACTTTTATGTCCATCAAAAGTGTTCTTCAAAAGTGAGGATGAAATGAAGAGATTTTAGATTATTAAACATTGAAGGAATTAAAAGCCAGCAGACTTTCACCACCAGAAACTCTAAATAGAGTTCTTAAGCTGAAGAGAAATGACACCAGAGGAAACAGATTTACAGGAAGAAATGGCAGTGCTAAAAAAAAAAAGTAAACATGTAAATTTAAAACACTAGCTTTTTCCTTAATTACCTTAAAAGACAAATGTCTGTTTAAAGCAAATGTAATAGCATTATAAGGTGGGGTTTATTTTATATATATATATAATTAAAATTATGACAATAGTACAAAGGATGGGGAAGCAAATGAAGTTGTACTCTTATTAGTTTCTTAGATTTATGAAGTGTGAATAGTAATGTGTGAAATGAAACAGTATTAATTATAAGTAGACTGTGATAAGGACACATATTGTAATCTCTAAACTACTAAAATACAAAAATAAAAAATAGTAGCTAAAATGCCAATGACAGAGATTTTCCAAAAGAATACAACAAGATATTCAGTTATTCCCAAAAAAAAGTTATAAAAGAGGAAGAGGAGTACAAAGCACATAGGGCAAATATAAAACAAGTAGCAGATATTAGACTTAAAAACAGCTACACCAATAATTTAGTATAAATGAGCTAAATACTAATAAAAAGTCAGTGATTGTCAGAATAGATTTTTTAAAGCAATGCCTGACTATATGAGTATAAAATATAAAGACACAGATAGGTTGAAAGTAAACAGATAGAAAAAGATATAGCATGAAAATGGTTAAAATAAGAAACATGGTGTGGTTATACTATAAGAAGGCAAAGTAGGCACCAAGACAAAATGTATTTCTTCAAATAAAGATGGACACTTCACAATGACAAAATGGTTAATTCAACAGAAAGTTATAAAAATCCTAACTTTGCACCTAATAATTGTTTCAAAATTCATAAAGCAAAAATTGATTAAAAGACAGAGAAAAATAGACAATTCCCCAATCATAACTGGAGATTTTAACACCTCTATCTCAGTAATTATAGAACAAAGAGACAAAAAGTCAGTAAGGATATAAAAGATTGGAACAACACTATCAACAAACTTGATCTAATTGACATTTTCAGAATATCTTACTATACAACTTCAAAAATACACATTTTTTTCAAGTGCAGATGGAATGTTCACCAAAATTAACCATATTCTGCACCATAAAATGTCTCAATAAATTTCAAAACATCAAAATCTTACAAAGTGTTTCTTGGTCACAACAAAATTAAGTTACAAATCAATAACAATAATGTATCTAGAAAATTCCTCCAAAGTTTTGGAAAATAAACAATATACTTCTAAATAACTTATATGGCAAGAAATCAGCAGAGAAATTAGAAAAAATTTTAACTGAATGATAATGAAAACCAAAAAAATAAAATTTTATGGGATACAGTTAAATCAGTTTCTAGAAAGAAACATATAACTCTAAATGTTCATAATAGGGAAAAAGTAAAAATTAACAATTAATGGTTTAAGTGTGCATGTTAGCAATCTAAAAAGAAAGAACATATTAAACCCACAGTAAATAGAAGGAAAGAAATAATAAAGAGCCCAAATCAATGAAATATAGAACAAACCAATAAGAGATAAAAATAACAAAGCCAAAAGATACCTCTTTGAAAAATTAATTAAATTGAAAAATCCCAGTAAGACTGATCAAGAAAAAGAACACAAATTACAAAATAACTTTCTGTATGACAAACAAAAACTCTTTGTATTTATGTTGTACAACATGATGTTTTGATATATGTATACTCAAAATATCTGAAATGGAAGATAAGCTATCACTACAGATCCTACAGATACCAAAAGAAAAACTACTAAATACTATAAACAACTTTATGGCAATAAACTCAACAATTTAGATGAAATGGACGAATTCCCTGAAAAACACAACTTACCAAAAGTGACTCAAGAAAAAATAGAAAAAATGAATAGCCCTACTTTTCAGTATCCTATTGCTTCATAACCAGTCCCAAAGCTTAGTAACTTAACAATTATTTTGTTGTTGCTAAGTTAACTGACCTCAGCTGGGTGGTTCTTTTTTAAATGGTGTTGTCTGGGATGACTCACTCTGTTGCTTACGACTGGCAGCTGGGCCAAACTGGAAAGTCCAAGAAGGCATTAGTCACATGTCTGGTACCTCATTGCTCCTCCACATGATCTCCCCATGGGAGCTTCCTCATAGCATGGTGGTCTCAGAGTCATCAGACTTTCTACATCATGGCTGGCTTCGAGAGAGAAAACTAAAATACTAAAATTGATATGCAAATGCACAGGACCTAAAATAGCAAAACAAACTTGAAAAAGAATAACAAAGTTGGAAGACTCCCAGTATCTAATTTTCAAGACTCACTATAGTAATCCAAATTAGAATCATTGTAGCAAAAAGATAGACACATAGATCAACAGGAAAAAATAGAGTCCAGAAATAGACCCAAACATAGACCCTTAATTGATTTTCAACAAAAGTGCTAAGGCAATTTAACAGGGAAAATGCATTCTTTCTCTATTGCTGCATAACACATTAGCACAAATTTATCAGAATAAAACAACACTGATTTATTATTTCACATATAATTATATATTTCACATTTTTCTATATGTCAGAAGTCTTTGCATTGTGTAAGTGAGTTCTCGGCTTAGGGTCTCCAAAGGCTAAAACCAAGCCGTCAGCCTGCATGTACTCTCATATGGAACTTGGATTCCCCTTCCAAGCAAGCTCCTTTTGGTCATGGGATTGAAGCCCTCAGTTCCTGGAGACCGCTCCCTGTTCCCTGCCATGTGGCCTTCTCCACGACAAGCTCTCACGCTTTGAATTTCTTTGACTTCTTTTAAGGTCAGGCCAAGAAAGGATAATCTTACTTCTGATTAACCCAAAGTCAACTGATAAAAGACCTTAATTCCCATTCCAGCTTCTAGAGCCAGCCTGATTTCCTTGACTCATGGCCCCTTCCTCCATTTTCAAAATCAGCAACAGTAGGCCAAATTCCTAGCACATTACATCATCTGACCTTCTCTTCTGTCTCTCTCTTCTGCGTTTAAGGATCCTTGTGATTACATTGAACCCACCCAGATAGTCTAGGATAATATCCCTATCTTAAGGTCAGCTTGAGGTAGGAGTCAGGACCTGACTCCAGACCAGGTAGAAGACTGGCTGAAACAGGGAAGAGGCCCCAAAAGCACCTCTCCATAACATTCCCACCAGCACCATGACAGTTTACCAGTACCATGGCAACTCCCGGAAGTTACCACCTCTTTTTTTTAAAGAAATTTCTAAATAACCCAACTCTTAATTTGTGTATAATTAAAACTGGGTATAAATATGACTGCAGAACTGCCCCTGAGCTGCTACTCTGGGTAAACTGCTTGTGGGTTAACCCTGCTCTGAAGGAACAAAGCCCCTGCTGCTGCTGTACACTACCACTTCAATAAAAGTTGCTGTATAACAGCACAAGCTCAACCTTGAATTCTTTCCTGGATGAAGCCAAGAACCTTCCCAGGCTAAGCCCCAATTTGGGGGCTCATCTGCCCTGTATCAAGCTGAGCAGCAACCTTAGTTCCGTCTGCTACCTTGACTTGTTTCTAACATGTACCATGATATTCAAGGTTCCAGGGACTAAGAAGTAGAAATCTTTGTGGGGCCATTACTCTGCCTACCCTAGGAGACATCTTAGAATTTTTCCTAACACAGAAAAAGAGTAATCTTTTAAACAAATGATGTTAGATCATCTGTAGAGAGAAAAAGTAAAACTCAATTCTTACCTCACACAAAAATTAATTAAATTAATAATAGATGTAGGCCAGGCATGGTGGTTCATGCCTGTAATCCTAGCACTTTGGGAGGCCGAGGTGGGTGGATCATTAGGTCAGGAGATCAAGATCATCCTGGCTAACATGGTGAAACTCTGTCTCTACTAAAAAAAAAAAATACAAAAATTTAGCCAGGCTTGGTGGCGGGCACCTGTAGTCCCAGCTACTGGGGAAGCTGAGGCAGGAGAATGGCGTGAACCCAGGAGGCGGAGCTTGCAGCGAGCTGAGATAGCGCCACTGCACTCCAGCCTGGGTGACAGAGCAAGACTCCGCTTCAAAAATAATAATAATAATAATAATAATAGAAGTAAATGTAAACACTGTAATAATATAAACATCAAAACTAAAGCTATAAAAAGATATACAAATGACCAATAAGAACATTAAAAGATGTTCAACATCATTAGTTATTAGCAAAACGCAAATCAAAATCACAAGATACCACTTCCCAGCCACTAAAATGGCTACAATTAAGAGAGAGAGAGCAAGAGAAAGAAAGGGAGGGAGGAAGGAAGGGGTGAAGGAAGGAAGGAAAGACAGAAAGAGTTGGTGAGGACGTGAAGAAATTGGGACGCTCATGACCTTGCTGGTGGGAATTTAAAATGGTGCAGCCACTGTGGAAAACAGTATGGTGGCTTGTCAGTTAAACATAGAGTTGCCATATGACCCAACAATTTCATTCCTAGGAATATGCCAAAGAAAATTGAAAACATGTCAAACAAAAACTTGTACACAAACTTCAGAGAAGCATTATTTATAATAGTCAAAAAATAGAAACAATCCAAATGGCCATCAACTGATGATGATACATGGTACGTCCACACAATGGAATGTTATTTTGTCATAAAAATGAATGAAGAACTTTTATATGTTGGAACATGATAAACTGAAGATGTGTTTAGAAGCCAGACATAAAAGGCCACATATAGAATGATTCCATTTATATAAAATTTACAGAATAGACAGCTCCATAGGGACAGAAAGTAGATGAGTGGTTGCCAGGAGTGGGAGAGAGGGACATTGGGAATGACCGCCAATAAGCACAGGGTTTCTTTTCGGGATGATGGAAGTGTTCCATAATTAGATAGTGGTGATGGTTGTACAACATAATGAATATAGGAAAAACTACTGACTTGTATACTTTAAAATGGTCAGCTTTATGTTATGTAAATTATATCTCAGTAAAAAAAAAGTAATGGGAAAAATTACTGTGCTTATAGATGGTATTAGGATTTAGCAGTACCTGTCTCAGTGGAAAGACATTTTCAAAGATGAAATGCATAAAATATCATTACTGGCAGCACTTGCAACAGATTTTGAAGACAGGAAACATAACTTTCATCCCAGTTAAGTGAAAATGTTATCCCTTCTCCAAAATTCCATTTTCCTCATTAGAAAAAAATTTACTGAATTATTGTTTTGAATTCTGTCAATTAAAAAGGTGAAACTACAAAACTTCTAGAAGAAAACTTACGTGGAAATCTTCATGGCTTTGGGATAACTAAAGATTTCTTAAGATACAAAAAAGTACTCTGCCACCATAAAATTTTTTAAACTGATATTGATTTCTAAAAATTAAAAACTTAGGATTTCCAAAAGTCATCATTAATAAAATAATATGAAAGGAAAGATAGTTGCGATACATATATCTGAGAAAGGTCTTGCATCCAGAATACACACAAAACTTTCACAACTCAACAGTAAGAAGACAAACAACTCAATTTCTTTTAATGGGCAAAATATTTGAACCGACATTCCATGAAAAAAAGATACATGAATGGTCAATAAGGACATGAAAAGATGTTCAACATGTTCATCAGTGAAATTCAAGTGAAAACAATGAAGAATTATCACCACATACCGACCAGGATGGCTAAAATTTAAAAAACTGAAAATACCAAATATTGGAGGGGATATACAGCAATTGATACTGTCATACAATGCTGATGAGAGTGGAAAATGGTGCAAACATTTCAAGAAACAGTTTGACAATTTCTTAAGAAATTGAACACACACCCTCCCTATGAGCCAACAATCTACCCCTAGGTATTTAACCAAGGAAAATGAAAGCATGTGTTCATAAAGATACATGCACAAGAATTTTCATATGAACTTTATTCATAATAGCCAAAAACTGGAAATAATACAAATGTCTGTCATCATTTAAGCAGATAAATTGTGGCATTTTTATAGAGAGGAATAATTATTAGCAATAAAAAATGTGGCATGCAATCCAAATGACAGACATTACGTTAA
Organism: Gorilla gorilla gorilla; assembly: GCF_029281585.2. Taxonomy (NCBI): domain Eukaryota; kingdom Metazoa; phylum Chordata; class Mammalia; order Primates; family Hominidae; genus Gorilla; species Gorilla gorilla. The sequence continues at coordinate 183,381,069 of NC_073228.2, forward strand.
GTGACAGAAGCCAGGCACAAAGAGTACTCTAGGGTCCATTTCCATGACGTTCTGAGTCAGGGGGCACTAAGCTGGAGTGGTCGATGTCCCAGGAATCAGTTCTGCTGCCAGGGAGGAGAATAGACTGGGAAGTGGCACAGGTAGCTTCCTGGATGAGGGAGGTTTCTTTATCTTGATTGAGGTGGTGGTTACATAAGTGTGTATGTATATAGTGTGTGTGTATATATATATATATATGGTTTGGCTATGTCCCCACCCAAATTTCAACTTGAATTGTATCTCCCAGAATTCCCACGTATTGTACGAGGGACCCAGGGGGAGGTATGTGAATCATGGGGGCTGGTCTTTCCTGTGCTATTCTTGTGATAGTGAATAACCCTCATGAGATCTGATGGGTTTATCAGGGGTTTCTGCTTTTTGCTTCTTCCTCATTTTCTCTTGCCACCACGATGTAAGAAGTGCCTTTCACCTCCCCCCATGATTCTGAGGCCTCCCCAGCCATGTAGAACTATAAGTCCAATTAAACAACTTTTACTTCCCAGTCTCAGGTATGTCTTTATCAGCAGCATGAAAGCAGACGAATACATATATATATGTGTGTGTGTGTGTGTGTGTGTGTGTATACATATATAATAACTCACTGAACTGTACACTTAAAAATCAATGCATTTTATTACATGTAAACTATATCCTAATATGCTTGATTTTTAAAAACATCATAGGCCAGGTGCAGTGGCTTACGCCTGTAATCCCAGCACTTTGGGAGGCCGAGGTGGGCGGATCACAAGGTCAGGAGATAGATACAATCCTGGCTAACATGGTGAAACCCTGTCTCTACTAAAAATACAAAAAAAAAAAAAAACCTAGCCAGGCATGGTGGCGGGTGCCTGTAGTCCCAGCAACTCGGGAGGCTAGGGCAGGAGAATGACTTGAACCTGGGAGGTGGAGCTTGCAGTGAGCCGAGATGGCGCCACTGCACTCCAGCCTGGGCAACACAGTGAGACTCTGTCTCAAAAAAAAAAAAAAAAAAAAAAGGCCAGGCATGGTGGCTCATGCCTGTAATCCCAGCACTTTGGGAGGCTGAGGCAGGCAGATCACAAGGTCAGGAGATTGAGACCATCCTGGTTAACACAGCGAAACCCCGTTTCTACTAAAAACTTAGTCAGGCATGGGGGTGGGCACCTGTAGTCCTGGCTACTCAAGAGGCTGAGGCAGGAGAATGGCGTGAACCCGGGAAGCAGAGCTTGCAGTGAGCCGAGATCACACCACTGCACTCCAGCCTGGGGGACAGAGCAAGACTCTGTCTCAAAAAAAAAAAAAAAATCATATAGGCCAAATAAAGCATGTCTGTTGACTGAATGTGACTCACACACTACCAGTTTGCAAACTGAGCTAGAGAATCAAATGGGGTGAAGGTCAGTCCCCCAATCCTTCCGACCATGTACATGTGGGCCAGTTGCATTATGTGCTCTTAGGACAGACACTTTCATTTTTAAGGTTCTTTATTGGGGTGCAGGGACAAAGAAAAAAAGAAAGAGAAAGACAGAGAGAGGGAATGACAGAAGGAAGGAAGAAGGGAAGGGAAGGGAAGGGAATGGAGGGAGACACCAATTACCATCTGCTCCAACTCCTTATTTGGTCCAAATGAAGGTGACTGGTGTGGCCTGCCACAGATGCAATGGGGTGACCCCCCTCAGCCTGAGGCTTGGTACCTCAGGCTCCCAGGCTTGTGAGTCAAGCATCATCTGAACAAACAAGGCATGCTCCATGCAGCTCCATCTTATGCTGCTGTAGTGACAGAAATGGGGCCTGATACAGTTTGGCTGTGTCCCCACCCAAATCTCATCTTGAATTATAGTTCCCATAATCCCCACGTGTTGTGGGAGGGACATGGTCACAGGTAATTGAATCATGGGGGTGGTCTTCCCTGTGCCGTTCTCATGATAGTGAGTGAGTTCTCATGATATCTGATGATTTTATAAGCATCTGACATTTCCCCTGCTGGCACTTCTCTCTCCTGCCACCATGTAAAGAAGGACCTGTTTGCCTCCCTTTATACCATGATTGTAAGTTTCCAGAGGCCTCCCCAGCCATGCAGAACTGTGAGTCAATTAAACCTCTTTCCTTTATAAATTACCCAGTCTTGGGCAGTTCTTTATAGCAGTGTGAGAACAAACTAATACAGTAAATTGGTACTGGGAGTGGGGTGCAGATGAAAAGATACCCGAAAATGTGACATTGACTTTGGAACTGGGTAACAGGCAGAGGTTGGAACAGTTTGGAGGGCTCAAAAGAAGACAGAAAGATATGGGAAAGTGTGGAACTTCCTAAAGACTTGTTGAGTGGCTTTGACCAAAATGCTGATAGTGGTATAGAAAATGAAGTCCAGGCTGAAGTGGTCTCAGATGCAGATTAGAAATTTGTTGGGAACTGGAATAAAGGTAACTCTTACTATGCTTTTAGCAAAGAGACTCGTGGCGTTTTGCCCCTGCCCTAGAGATCTGTGGAACTTTGAACTTGAGAGAGATGATTTAGGGTATCTGGCGGAAGAAATTTCTAAGCAGCAAAGCATTCAAGAGGTGATCTGGGTTCTCTTAAAAGTGTTCAGTTTTACACATTCACAAAGAGATGGTTTGGAATTGGAACTTATGTTTAAAAGGGAAGCAGAGCATAAAAGTTTGGAAAATTTGCAGCCTGACAATGCGGTAGAAAAGAAAAACCCATTTTCTGAGGAGAAATTCAAGCCAGTGGCAGAAATTTGCATAAGTAATGAGGAGTCAAATGTTAATCGCCAAGACACTGGGGAAAATGTCTCCAGGGCATGTCAGAGGACTTCACGGCAGACCTTTCCATCACAGGCCAGGAGGCCTAGGAGGAAAAAATGGTTTTGTGGGCTGTGCCCAAGGGCTTACTGCTTTGGGCAGTCTCAGGACTTGGTATCCTGTGTCCCAGCTGTGGTTAATGGGGCCAACATGTGAAGCTCAGGCCATTGCTTCAGAGGGTGAAAGCCCCAAATCTTGGTGGCTTACTTATAGGATTGGGCTTCTGGGTGCACAGAAGTCAAGAATTTAGGTTTGGGAACCTCCACCTAGATTTCAGAGGATGTATGGAAATGCCTGGATGTCAATGCAGAAGTTTGTTGCCAGGGTGGAGCCCTTGTGAAGAACCTCTCCTAAGGTAGTGTGGAAGGGAAATGCGGGGTCAGAGTCCCCACACAGAGTCCCCACTGGGGCACTGCCTAGTTGAGCTGTGAGAAGAGAATCATTGTCCTCCAGATCCCAGAATGGTAGATCCACCATCAGCTTGCACTGTGCACCTGGAAAAGCCACAGACACTCAACACTGGCTTGTGAAAGCAGCCAGGAGGGGGGCTATACCCTGCAAAACCACAGGGGTGGAGCTGCCCAAGGCCATGGGAACTTAACATCTTGCAACATTGTAACCTGGATGTGAGACATGGAGTCAAAGAAAATTATTTTGGAGCTTTAAGATTTAATTACTGCCTTGTTGGATTTTGGACATGCATAGGGCCCTTTGTTTTGCCCAGTTTCTCCCATTTGGGATGGGTGTATTTACCCAATGCCTGTACCTGCATTGTGTCTAGGAAGAAACTAACTTGCTTTTGATTTTACAGGCTAATAGGTGGAAGGCACTTGCCTTGTCTCAGATGAAACTTTGGACTTGGACTTTTGGGTTAATGCTGGAATAAGTCAAGACTTTGAGGGACTGTTGGGAAGGCATGGTTGTGTTTTAAAATGTGAGGACATGAGATTTGGGAGGGTCCATGGGCAGAATGATATGTTTGGCTGCATCCCCTACTCACATTTCATCTTGAATTGTAGTTCCCATAATACCCACATGTTGTGGGTGGGACATGGAGTGGGGTAATTGAATCATGGGGGCAGCTTTCCCCATGCTGTTCTCATGATAGTGAATGAGTTCTCATGAAATCTGATGGTTTTATAAGCATCTGGCATTTCTCCTGCTGGCACTTCTCTCTCCTGCCACCATGTGAAGAAGGACATGTTTGCTTCTCCTTCCAACATGAATGTAAGTTTCCTGAGGGCTCCCCAGCCATGCGGAACTGTGAGTTAATTAAACCTCTTTCTTTTATAAATTACTCAGTCTCAGCCTATTCTTTATAGCAGCATGAGAACAGACTAATACAGGTAATGTTCACCCCATCTAACCCCTCTTCCTGGATACCCAGGAGGGCAACATTCCCAGCCTCCTTAAAGTTGTGTGGGGACCATGTGACTAAATCCTGGCCAATAAGATGTTGTGAAAAGAATGTACACCACCTCTAGAACAGGCCATAAAAACAAACTCCCATGCACTTCCCAGCTCTCTTCCTCTTCCACTACCACTTTGGAGGCCGGGTGGCTGGATATCCAGGTGGTGGAGCCTCAGCATGGAACAGGCCCAGATTCCACAGTCACTGCTTGGCAAAAGCTGTGAGGAGACGAGACACCCAACTTACTTCTGGCTTTCTGTGAGCAAGAAATAAATACTTGTTGTGTCTAAACTCTGAGAATTGGAGGTTGTTACCCTAGCTAATCCCTGACACGGGCATGTCACACAGACTTTTGGGTGTGTATCCACTTCTATTACTGTGAAAAATACCAAAAGAAAAAAGCAAAGTTTATTGGCTCTTATGTTTTTTATTACCATCATAAAAAACTCAACAGTAAAAAAACAAACAACTCAGTTACAAAATGGGCAAAGACATGAGCAGATATTTCACCAAGGAGAAGATGGAGATAGCCAAAAAGCATGCAGAGGCTGGGTGCAGTGGCTCAAGCCTGTAATCCCAGCACTTTGGGAGGCCGAGGCAGGCAGATCACGAGGTCAGGAGATCAAGACCATCCTGGCTAACACGGTGAAACCCCATCTCTACTAAAAATACAAAAAATTAGCTGGGTGTGGTGGTGGGCACCTGTAGTCCCAGCTACTCAGGAGGCTGAGGCAGGAGAATGGCATGAACCCGGGAGGTGGAGCTTGCAGATGGCACCACTGCACTCCAGCCTGGGTGACAGAGCGAAACTCTGTCTCAAAAAAAAAAACAAAAGCATGCAGAAACATGTTCCTCATCATTGACCATTAGGGAAATGCAAATGAAAAGCAGAAGGAAATATCACTACACACCTATGAAAACAACCATGGTTAAAAAAAAAATGCTAACAAGAATCCACAGAAAGTGGTTCTCTTATCCATTGCTAGTGAGAGTGTAAAATTGTCAGTGTCTCACAAAGCTAAGCACGCATCATAATACCCAGCCCTCACACTCTTGGGCATTTATTCAGAGAAATGAAAACTGATGTTTGTGCAAAAACCTATACGTGACTATTGATAGAATTTTTATTCACCATATTTGCAGAAACTCTGGTACATGCATATAATGGAACACTACTCAGCAGTAAAAAGGAACAAACTATTGTTACATGGATCTCAAGAGAACAAACGCTGAGTGAAAAGTCAACCTCGAAAGATGATGTAGTGTGTGATTCCATTTGTACAACATTCTCATAATGACAAAATAATAGAGATGGAGAACAGATTAGTAGTTGCTAGAAGACAGGGACAGGGAGGAGGAGGTTGCAAATACCAAATACGAAGAGGTAGTGCAAGGGTGTGCATTTGTGATGTTGAACAGTTCTGTGTCTTGACTGTGGTGGTGGTTATCAAAATTTATACAGGGGATGAAATTGCATAGAAACGGAGAGAGAGAGAGGAATGATTGCCATCTCAACAATAATGAGAACTGAATAAGGTCTAGAGTCTAGTAGCATTGTAATATCAATGTCAATTCCCTGGTTTTGATCTTGTGCTGTGGTTATATAAGATGTCAGCATTAAGAGTAGCTGAGGGAAGCTTACAAGGGACTCTGTACAATTTTTGCGACTTCCTACAAGTGTACAATTATTTCAAAATAAAATGTGTTTTTTTCCACAGGGTAGGACATGAGCAATGATAATTCCAACCAGAGACCATCTACTAAGTGGACCTGTGGCCAAAACACCAGGTGTTCTCACTGTGATTCCTACCTACTCTGGTGAAGTAGTATTTCTCCTCCAGTTTTAATAATGAGGACAAGTTGTTATTTTTCTTCCCAGCAAGCCAAAAATAGTAGCAACAATCCCCACCATCCAGGGGTATGACATATACACCCTGAGAAGCAAAGCTCCTGCACCAAGGCCTGCTGGAAGGTAAAAGCAACCACGTCCGTCCACGGCATGAGTGTGAGCTGAGCCCCTACTAGGTGCCAGGGACTGTGCTTGATGTTGAGTGGAGAACAGGCTGAAGAAGACTTGGGGAGACAGTGAGGGAATTCAGAGTCCAGGTGGGAGAGAATGATGACTTGGCCAGGAGGTTGTAGTGGGGAGGAAGAGAAAGCATGGATTTGAGACTCCTCTGGAGGTCAAATAAATAGGACTTGGGGATTGTTTGGGTGTGGACAGTGAAGGAGAGGTACCTAGGGTGACTTCCTGACCTACCTCTCAGCTTCTGTGACAAGAGCCAGTGCCTCCAAATCAGCATTTCATTGCTTGGGCATCAAGAAGTCCCAAACTCTTTGCACAGGTTTCCTGTTCCAGTGGCCGGCCCTCAGAATCTCCCTCCCCTGGGCCTGTTGGAGATTGTGGGACTGATAATGGGAGCTAGAAGGGGGTAGCCCCTGGAAAGCTCCATCCCACGGTGGGTCTGCTTTGGGCCATGCCTGTGCAAAGCCCTCCACCAGCTCCAGGGGTGGCTGGTGCAGATCTTGTTCCCAGTCCTGAGATGGGGCGAGGGGAGGATATGCTCCCGTGGGGAAGACTGGAAGAGGAGCAGATGGGTGGGGGAGAGTAGGTTCAAGCTTTAGAGTAGCTGGAATGGTAAGTGGCCTGTCCAAGCTCAAGGATGGAGTTCCTGAGTTGGGAATCATCAGCCCATACAGCTTTGCCTGGAGATGGTTTAAAGTGAGCAGGAACAAGAGCTGAGGACGGGGGCTGAGTTTAAAGATTGTATAAAGGAGGGAGAGACAGAGAAGGGGCAGTCAACCAGGTAGAAAGAAAAGCAACAGAGTGCTGGGGCAGGGGCGCAGAGAGAATGACAGATCCAGAAAGAGAGGCTCTGGGATCTGTGAGCTGAGAGATGACAGCACAGACATATCCACTGAGCTGGAGCCCTGCTGGCCTCTGCTGGTCACGCCACACACAGCGGGGAGCACAGGGCCTTCAGGCCACTTGTTCCGTGGACACCTGGTCTTGCTGACCTGGGTCAAGGGCACAGACCACTGCCCCGGAGGGCCAGCAGAGGAAACTGGCTGCCTTCCTGCAGGAATTGGGGCTCTCTCCTTGCCTGCCTTGGTGCCCCCAGTGGTGAGTCTTTGGTGAGGAGACCAGGTGCCCTGGAGTGTTATGTGTTTCTGCTCAAGGGTCCCTTTCCGTAGGTCTACTGGTGTCTGTAGCCCCTTGACTTCCTTCTGAGAATCATCAGGGCTGGGACGCTGCCTGGAAGTTTTGGGCAAAAGACTCTGTCCCCCAACCCACTGGGGTGAACGAGCCAGCAGAAGGAGCCTGGAGCTCCTGAGGTCTTGTGTGGGGAGCAGGGTGAGAAGGACCGAAGGACAGGACCCTGCTGACACTGTGGGAGCCCCTGGCCTGGCTGCACTAGGCCCTCCTGTCACTGGCTCATCTCCGCCACTTAAGCCACCAGGGTAGGTGCCTGAGAATAAGCTGACAGGGGCCTCCCATCCCTCCACCCGGGCCTCTCTCCCTGCTGGACCTGCCTCCTTGACCTGGGAACGGGCCAGAGTCCTAGACAGGCTCTGTCTGGACTCCTGGCAGCCACTGTCTGCGCCACACCCACGTTCCACATGTTCTGAGGACCTAGCAGACTCCAGCCTGGCCCCACCCAGCCCACCTCACCTTCCCCAACCAAAAGCTGGGGAGACCTAGGTCAGTGACAGCTCCTCTGTGGGGGATTTATCCCCTACACTCTGTTTAGATTCTCAAAACATAAGATCCAGTTTGTTAGCCCCTTCCCGTGAAACACCTGGGCCTGCAGACTCCAAAATTAGACAGAAGAAGCTCCTCTGGGAATTCGAAGACACCTTCTCTGCTAATTCTCCCGTTCCCGAGTGGTTTTCACAGCTCACTAGAACCGCCAGGACCAGCTCGGCCTCCCTAATGAGCCAGCGCTTCCTTAGCTGGGAAGTGCTCTGGCCCTAACGAGTTTTTCTCGGCCATAAATGCACATGCTGTGGGTCAAGGATGGAGAACTGGCATTTATGGTGGATCCTGGTTTTAATAAGGTCAGGCAGGGACTCTTTCAGGTAAGCCCAGAGAATGCCACCTGTGGCAGGGCAGGGACAGGGGCATGATTTGCGTGGCTCAGGACAGTGACATGACCATGAGGAGGTACATCCGGCCTCTCCCACGTGGGTAGCATCCTCTCTGACCCACTTCCTCAGCCCTGGCTCCCAGCCTCGCCCCCATCCCCAGGCTATCTGACCAGCCCTCACCAGCCCTGCCAGCTACAGCTGCAAGATGGGATGCAGAGGCTACGAGGTCCGAGGGTATCCCCAGGGAGTGATGACCGCAGGCAGGATGGCGATTCCAGGAGATGCTGTTCCCCCTCCCCCACAGGGCAGTGACAGTCCTGGGGAACCCACTTTTAGAACAACACACCAGGCTTGTTTGCAGAGGTGTCAAAACCTTCCAAGAGCCAGACCACAGGATGTGGACCTGCTGCTGCTGCTGGACCTGGGGAAGCTGGACAGGTCGCTCAGCACACCGCTGTAGGTGTCAGCAGAGCAGGCTGTTGGCAGGCGCTGCTCCTCCGGCCCCAGCAACAGGCCTGGGAGCAGCCCACCAGGAGGCCCCGGGGGAGCTTCGGTCTCCAGCTTCTTACTGGGCCCCTGTATGCTACCCTCAGCTGTTGCTGGTAAAGCTGGGGCCCTCAGGTCCATTTGTGCAGCGAGCCCTGGGCCCCGGAGGACACCGCTAATCAGCTTCTCTGCTGGCCAGGGGATACTCACAGGCCTCACTGCAGGGCCACTGCAGCTGATCTGGTGCCTGGCCTGCCAGTGGCCCCTCGCATGTAGCTCCTCCCTGTTGGTAACCCCCCACTTAGCTCCTGCACCCTGCTCTTCTCCCACCGGCCCTCAGGCCAGCCCTCCACCTGTCCCCCGCCCTCCCAGGCTAGCTTGGAGCCCTGGTCTGGGAAGCAGCATTCCCGTGGGAAGAACCCGGAGCGAGGCCTCAGGACACCATGCACACGTCTGCTGCAGAGCAAACAGCTCTTGCCTCTCGGGCCCCTTGCCAGCTTTTGATTCATGCAACTTAGAAAATAAGACATATTTTTATGCTGTTTGCCACGTTTATGAAGGAGAAATGTGTTTCATTGACTGGCCCAGGACCTGCCCTCTCATCAGCCGGCAGAGGCGCAGGCTCCTCCAGGTGCCTCTCACTCTTTCCTGGGCCTGGGTCAAAAGTGCTAAACCTGCTCCAACAGCCAAAGCAGCCAGGCCTCACTCTTCCAGATGAGAACTTCGGGTCAAGCATTTTCTTCCCAGTCTCACTCCTCAGCCCTTCCCCCTACCATCTTGTTTCCATAATCCTGAGGCTCAGGCAATTAAAATAAAATATCCTTGTAGTCTCTAGATGTTTACTAAACCAGCTGGTAATGAGCTAGGCAGGATCATCTCTATTACATAAAGGAGAAGAACAAAGAATTAGGAATATGGAAGACATTCAAACGTCTTAATTAGTGCTTCCATCTGTAAAAGCTGCTCCATCACCGAGAGCTTCTCTCAGAGGCCCATCATGGGCAGGCCAGGGTCCCTAAAGCCCCCGTGTAGACTGCAGCAGCACTGTCAAAGGCTAGCTTTGGTCTCGGCCAGGCCACCTGGCCACAGCTCCACACTCAGGGATTTGGGGACCTTGAAGCATCAGATGACGGCAGGGCCCCGGGCTGGGTCCAAGCTCTGCATGGACTCCTGGAAAGGGAGAGATGGGCAGTGTCTGCAAGCAGATGTAGCCGACAATGAGGCAGAGCCCTGGGCTCCAGATGGCTCCCACACTGGGGCAAGTCTTGGCTGTGCTCCTCGCCACACCACTGGCAGACACTGCGCCTGGCTGGGGAAATTCCTCCAGCTCCTGGCCTCTTTCTCACCCTCCCTGAAGGCTTCTGGATTCCCTCACAGCCTCTGCTGAAGCCTGAACACCAGAGAACCCAGAGGATGAGCATGCCACAGACTGCCCTTCTCCTTGGGGCTGCAGCCTGGACCCCCAGGCTCACCCAGGCAGCAGGGCTGGGCTTGTGGGTGGGAGGGCAGCATGACAGTGGGAGGTGATGGTACCGAGCAGAGCTCTAGGGTCAGAGAGTCAGGCTGAACCTGTGCCTCGGCCCTGGTCCTGCCCCATGGGCTACCCATGGCTCCCCCTCCACGGTGATGTCATCCCAGACCACTTCATAATAAGCACAGCCCTGTGTCCTGAGTCCCGCCTGGGGCCAGGCCTGGGCTAAGCACTCTACCACATTCACTGTCTCGCCAAGGCCTCACCATAACCCCATGGGGTGGTTCTGTTATTAGCCCCACTTTACATCAAGGCAGAGAGAGGAGAACAGCCATCTCAACCAGCCAGCAGGAGCCTGGAGTTCAGAGAGCTCGGAGCTCCAATGCACACCACATACCCGGAGCTGCCGCCTTCGGCCAGTGTCCATCCCCAGCCTCCCAAGCTTGGCCCAAGCCCCCTGGCCTTTGTGGGGCTGAACCCACCACTGAGCACACCCAACATGCCCTCATCCCACAGTTCCCTGCCTCCCCCACCTCTGAGCCCAGCACCCCGCAGAGGCCTGATGAGGGCACAGTCTCAGTAAACACGGGTGGAACTGCGCTGATTGAAGGTTGGAGACTGTCTTGAATTAAACCACGATGGATGACTCTTTTAAAGCAGGGGAATGAAAGAAGAAGAAAGTAAAGCTGACATGAGTAACCTTAGGCTTTCAGCAGGCCCAATTTAACAGTTCGAGAAGTTGCCACTATCGAACAATAATTCTTACCTGCGAAGCGCCCTGGTCTAATGCTGGGCAAAGTCCTCTGAGCTGTGCTAAGCCAGTTCCCTGCCTTTACAGGTCTTACGTCTTAAACCTTTGAAAGTAAATGTCAAATATATTACACTCCTGGGGCACGACTCTCACTGGCCACATTTCTGGAATACCTGAGACTAAATAGCCAAACTTCAAATGGATTCAACCAACTGGTTGAGTATCTACAAGAAGAATTGGATAATGCCCTTCTCCTTGAGGAAGACATGGGATGAAACATTGACTGTTGGGATGGATTAGGGTAAAGGCTTTACTGAAAGGATGTAAGAATTGCCACATTCCTCCCACTTGGCCAGGGGGAAAGGTAATTCTGTCGTGGCTGGGGTCGGGTGGGAGGGGAGGGATGCGTGCAGGGATAGTGTTTTACAGAGGAAAGGCATTTGACTTGATCTTGAGGGAGAAATCGGAAGGTCAACCGGGGCAGGATATCGGATATTCCACGCAGAGGGAGCAGCTCACTCAAGAGCCAAGTGACGTGCGGCTGTCAGCACAGGGAGCTGCAACCGCCTGCCCCTGTGTCGGCGTGAGGGGCCCCTCGTGGCATCTTCCAAATGCTATGGAACACTTTGCTCCCACTCCACCCGCCCCGCCCTCCAATGCCTTCGTATTTCTCTCATGTGCTTTTGTCTTTTTTCCTTTCCTTTTCTCCCTTACATATCCAACTGACACCTTGTCCACTTTGCTGCAATTACTAATTCATGGATTGATTAAATCATCTACTCCACAGATACTTACAGATGAGCTGCTGTGTGCAGTGTTCACGGAAGGCACTGCGGAATTGGGATCGGGCGCCTGCCCCGAAATCCCACACAAAGGGGACAGCAGGAGGAGGCCGCTCAGCTGCGGGAATGGGACGGGGAAAGGGAGGTTTCAAGGCCAAGTGGAAGAAGTGGCGGTGGGGGAAGGTATTCCAGGTGGGCACACTGTCACCCACTCATTCACACCATCCACACTGCCCAGACACACACACACACACACACACACACACACACACACACGCTGGCTGCTTCTCTGCTCTGCACCTCAGAGACCATCTATGCAAACCTGATGGAAGTGTGTTTAGTATATTTCATTAAAAATGCTTGGCCGGCCGGGCGCGGTGGCTCACGCCTGTAATCCCAGCACTTTGGGAGGCCGAGGCGGGCAGATCACGAGGTCAGGAGATCGAGACCATCCTGGCTAACACGGTGAAACCCCGTCTCTACTAAAAATACAAAAAATTAGCCAGGCGTGGTGGCGGGTGCCTGTAGTCCCAGCTACTCGGGAGGCTGAGGCAGCAGAATGGCGTGAACCCGGGAGGCGGAGTTTGCAGTGAGCCGAGATCGCGCCACTGCACTCCAGCCTGGGCGACAGAGCGAGACTCCGTCTCAAAAAAAAAAAAAAGAAAAGAAAAGATGCTTGGTCAACACTGCTTCCTTTCTTGGCCCTGCTGCCTAAGGTGGCCACGGCTCTGCTGTCTCCAGCCCCTGATGGTAACTCCCCGACCCCCTGCCTGCGGGTTGCCTCCTCCTGCCTGCAGCACTGTGAGTCATGCCTCACTCAACGCCCTCCATCTGCGCCATCTGAGTGGCCCTGTGTGTCCCGGTGGGAGGCTGACTCCTCCACATTGGCCCTCGGTGGAGGCCAGGAGGGTCTGAGGTCCTGGAAAGTCACAGAGATGGTGGAGGCAGGGTTCCAAGGTATGGTTTCCTACCTTGCTGATTCTCCCTGGGTTCTGGCTGGCCAGGCCTGGGTGGATGTCCCCTTCCAGTCCTCTTCCCAGCTTCCTGGGCCCTAATGTGGGCTGAGTGCTGGGCATCAGGCCTTCTTTCTCCAACAGCCCAAGGATTAGAACATATAGCGTGGGCACCAGAGAGCAAACGGGAGGCCAGGCCCATGTTGGTGCAAAGAAAGGCTCACAGACCTGCGTCAGGCGGGCATGGGGCCCATCCCCCCACTTCCCTGTTCCCACGCCCAGAGGAGGGGCCTGGCTCATGCCTGCTCAGGGTCGGAGGGCCAGGCTGAGCCAGGGCTGCCTTTCTCTCGGCTCCGTCCCAGGTGAGGGTGCCTTCCCTGTGAGCTGATTGGAGCCAGGGAGGACCAGAGGATGGGGACACAGTCACAGCGAGGCCCTGGCTGACGCTGTTTGTTCCAGGTCGCCTTTACAGGACTTCACAGGGATTCAACAAACTGGTTGAGTATCTCCAAGAACCTGGACAAAGCCTGAGATGGGAGCCCGGGCTGGGCGGATACTCGAGGCCAGGTGTTCTGCACTGTGTAGCTGAAGGTGAAGGTGATGACCACCACAGGCCCTGGCAGGAGGTTCAGGACCAGGCAGCCAGACTCAGACCTCTGCCCAGGGCCCAGTGCTTGGCCAGGGCCTGCCCTGAGGTCACCCCTAGATGCAGCGCCAAGGGCTGAAGATGTGATGGCAGCACGCTGACCGGCGGCCCAGGCTGGGTCAGAGTTTCCGGGGCCAGCTCAGACGTTGGAGGCCTGGGGAGGCTGGCCCCAGCCCCAAAGGAGGGACTGAAATTGTTTCCATGGCAATGGAAAAAATAACACAGAGAGGAGCAGGACACTCCGCCAGGCCTGCAATAGCCATCCTGTGCTGGGCCGGCCAGCTCCCAGCAATTACAGGCCCAGGACGGGATGCAGATCCCATCGCAGCTTCGTCACCCCTCCTGGGATGCTGGCAGCCTGACAGCTTCCCCCCGGCCCTGCGCCTGGAGGCTGGGACAGACAGGCCACAGGCAAGAGAGCCAGCAGGAGCCTGGCTTCCAGTCTGACAGCTGCCCCCAGGGTCTCCATGAACTTCCCAAGTGATCGCTGTCCCCAGACTCAGTTCCCTCATCTGTAAAGTGTGGGCATTCATGCCCCCAGCTGTGTGAGCACGGGTGGAAGCATGAGGGGGCTCTGTCCCCATTCACTAGTGTTGTCAGAAGCCGCTGCAGCCCCCACAGCTATTGCCTGGCACCGCTCTGCGGCCTCGGCCTGAGGGATGACTCTGAAACCCAGGGGGTCCCTACCCCAAGGAGCAGGCAGGAGGGCCAGCTCTGGGAGGGCAGGCAGGCTGGGACCCAACTGAGGGTGGGGTCCTCAGTTTCAGAGAGCAGAGCCATAGGACACAGCCACCCTCCAGATCCCAAATCCCAGCCAGAGCTTCGGCCTGAACTTGACATAAAATAGCCCTGAGTTCCAAAGGCGTAAACCACACCAGTTGGGGCCTAAACCCCACTTGTGAAGTCAGGGAGGATAAAATAATTCCAGTGTAGAGCCTCAGGTGGGCGAAGCAGCAAGTGAACCCAGGATGGGGAGGAGTCAGCCTCTAGAGCCCCCTATGACCTGCATGGTGGAGGCTCCAAACGAGGGGCCCGTGTCAAGCATCATGGCTTGAGTCCACACAGCTTGCGGAACCCTCACCAGCCATGGCTCCCTTCACTCACTCCACTCCAGCCTCCTCCTGCTCCGCCAGCACGCCACCCTCCCCTCCACCGACCTTCCACCCTCCCCCCCACCGGCCTTCCACCCTCCCCCTCCACCGACCTTCCACCCTCCCCCACCACCGACCTTCCACCCTCCCCCCACCGACCTTCCACCCTCCCCCCACCGACATTCCACCCTCCCCCCACCGACCTTCCACCCTCTCCCCACCGACCTTCCACCCTCCCCCCCACCGACATTCCACCCTCCCCCCACCGACCTTCCACCCTCCCCCCCACCGACCTTCCACCCTCTCCTCCACCGACCTTCCACCCTCCCCCCCACCAACATTCCACCCTCCCCCTCCACCGACCTTCCACCCTCCCCCGCACCGACCTTCCACCCTCTCCCCACCGACCTTCCACCCTCCCCCCCACCGACCTTCCACCCTCCCCCCCACCGACCTTCCACCCTCCCCCCCACCGACCTTCCACCCTCCCCCCCCACCGAACTTCCACCCTCCCCCAGCACGGCCATGCTTGGGACTCCCGTCCCATCCCTCTTCAGAGCAGCTATGAGACGCACAGCCCCGTGCTGTCTGCCTGTCACGGTTTGAGCTTTGGAAGGAAGGAACTGCATTCACACTCCTCAGTCTATGCCTGCATCCCACGAGAACCCCCAAGATCCCTGCCTTGTTCTATTGAGTTCACCGGCCCCTTTCCCCTACACTCCAGCTCCTGCTGAGCAAGCCTCCCGTGCACGGCCAACACTCGATACCTTTGCCATGTCTTTGCCTTGTGTGCGCCCTTGTGAAATGGGGGCTACTTCTAGGTGGACCCCTCGTTCCCACACAGTGTGGAATAGCCCTTGCCAAGTGAGGGCCCAGCCATGTCACTGTGAACTTCTGAGGTTGCTGCTTCTCACGGCAGCAGAGCTCAGGGTGTCCCCAACACCACCCCCACAAAAGGTGCCCAAACAAGCTATGGACAAACTGCACCGGGAGTGGCACGGCTGGGCTCTGCAGGGATACTAGCTGGGCTCTGTCTGACTGGCAGGGCCCTTTTGCTCTTGGAAGGGCTGTGCCCATCTCCATCCCTCAGCACAGCCACCAGGTGCCCGTCCCCACATCCTCACTCTGTGGCTTTCAGTGTTGACTATCTGGTGGGCCAGACAGTGCCTGCTCTCCCCACTGGACAGCAGCTCCCCGAGGGCAGGATCCTGCCCATCCGAGAGTCTGTCACAGCCGCACTCCCAGCAGGGCACAGCACCCGGGAGCCGGCCACAGGCTGTCCACTCTTCTTATGCACTCTCCTCAGAGCAGCACCCCCTGGCAGCAAGGTCCCCTGCCCGCTCCCCACACTTTGCCCAGCTCCCAGGTTAGTCTTTGGCAGTTCCAGGTACACAGTGCTTCTCAGGGCCCCTCCCCAGAGCAGCCTCCCCACCTGCCTGCCAGCCTCCCTCGGACAATCATCTTGTCACTGTCCCCCTGGGAAGGTCAGCTCCAGGGAGGCAGGGCTGTGTCCATGCTGTGGGCCACCCCATCCTGTGCCTGGCACAGAGAAGGCCAGGCCTGGGGCTCTCGGGGCAGCAGCAGCATCCAGGGAAGGAAGGGAGGAGGCTATGAAGGGAAGTCCCTTCAAAGGGAGCAGAAGCCCATCCAAGCAGCGCTGTCCTGGCTTCGGGGGCCAGAGCAAGACAGGGTGGGACGCAGGACGCAGGAATGTGAGCTGCTGTGGGAGGCAGCCCCAAGACATCTACAGCCATGTTCACTTGCAAAACCCTTTCTGAAACGGGGTAAAGTGATGGCGGAAATGCAGGCACATCCCCACACCACAGGAAGGTCACGGGCAGCCCCTGCCACCACCTCACTCTGCACATGGCAGCCCTGCCTCCAGAGCACACAGACTACCATGGTGTGGTCCCAAGTACAGGACCACCCTCAGGCACAGCCCAGGGTCTCTGTCCTTGCCCCTGCTGTCGGGCCACAGGCAGGAGACCCTCCCGGATAAAACTCAACTTCAGATGTGCATGGGATTCCAGAGCACCTTTCCCAGGGAGCTGCTTGGCACTGGCCTCATCGGGGCAGCCAGCTCTGGAAGCACATGGGGCCCCCTCAGCTGGGCTCAGCCCCACTCACCCCAGCCACGGTCAGTGACCCACAGTGACTTCAGAGTTAATGGGGCCGAGGGACCTTTGACAGATGAGTTACACTTTGATTCGTATCCATTAAGCCACAGTTATTAATTTCATCACATCAGAACAAGAAATGTCAACCTCAGTGACGTGGACCATTCCTGTTTCTACAGAGCTCAGTGACACATGTGTCACACAGGGTTGAGATTCATTTGTGGAGGAGGAACTAAGGCAGGCCCCTTGGCTCCAGGCACAGGGCCTCTTCCATGCCATGGATGCAGCCCCCGTCTGTCCACAGAACCCTCTGAGGAAGGCAGATGAGCTAGAGCCGTGACAGCTCCCCTCCCCTGCCATCCCCCCACCCCATGATGACTTCTCTAAGCCTCATCCTGAGTGGGGTGCCCCTCCAGCTGCCACCAGTGCAGCACTGCACCCCTGTTCCCCTGTAACTGGAGTCAGACCAAAGACACTGACCAGAGGCGAGAGCTGGAGAAGAGCCCAGATCTCACCGGCTCTGCTGCCAGGAGACCCCACCCAAGGGAACACCCAGTGCGGGGTCACCCGGGCCTCACAGGAAGCTGGGTCTGCTCTGCCAGCACTGCAAGGTGGTCCCCCAAGGATACAGCCCCCCATCTTACCCCTCTCTATGCTCCAGATGAAGGTAGGAATCATATTTATCATTCTTAACAGGACCCCAAAATTTCAAGTTGGGCCCTCTTGGTGCTGCTCAGTCAGAACATCTCAGCCCTCTGACCAGACGGATTGGTCCAGGGGCAGGCATATGACCCAAGTCAGGCCAATGAGAATGACGAGGTGTCTGCAGGGATTGTGCGAGAAATGCCTCCCTATTCCCCAGGAGCTTCTAGGGGTGGGGTGGGACAGCAGTTTTCACTGAATGAGGAAGGGCGTGATTGCAGTCGCTGCTGGCAGCCACTCTGCTACCAAGAGTAGAGCCAGCCTTAGGATGAGGCTGGCACCATTGGAGGTGAAAAGCAGACAGCCAGAAGGGATCTGTGTTTTTCATGACACCATTGAGCTGCTGGATCAAGCCTCTCCTGAAGTCCACATACCCTGTATGAAACTTTAATTCGATGACTCTATAAATCATCTTCAAGTACAGCTGGATTTACGGGCTCAAAACAACACCTCCAGTCCCTAGGTATTCTCTGTTTCTCCAGTCTATTCCAGATGGTTTTGCTTTCAGCCTCCTCATGGTGGCAACGTGGCTGCCACCACATTGTTCCAGGCCTTGTTCTTCCCAGGTTCACATTCATAAAGAAAGGAAGCAGTTCTTCCCAGAAGTTCCCACACCAGCCCCAGGACTCAGTAGAATTGAATCAGCTTGATGTTGAGACCTACCATGAGCCAGTGGAGAGGGGCTGGAGCCCCACAGAGACCACAGGGTCTGCAAAGAGAGGTGGGGTGGAGGCTGCATCCCAAGGGCTCTTGGGCACTGTTCCTAGGAGAAGAGGGGATGGCTGACCAACAGGCAAAGCCCATAGCCCCGGCCCCAACAGTGCCCTCCCTCCAGCCCCAGGAGGGCAGCCCCACCCCACACTGCCGCCCTGCCTCCCTCCTCAGTGCCCACCCTAAGGAGCGTCCACAGGGTCACAGCCTGCCTGCCACACCGCCGCAACCAGCGTCTCCCACAGCCGCCCTGAAAACCACTCGTCACCAGGACAGCACCACCTCGGAGACAGTGTCAAACCTCACACCCCAGCCAGCCAGGGCTCTCTCAGCCCACGCCCCTCCCCATACCCAGATCTTGTCCACACCTGCCTCCACCTCTCTTCCTTCCCTACTCAGCCTGGAACCGGAGGTCCAGCTGCCCACCTGCTCTCCCGCCAGGACGTCTGCAACCCTGCCAGGCAAGAGCAGCAAAGCCTTGCTCCCGAGGGGTGAAAATGGGCCTTTTCTCAAATAACCAGGGGACTGACGTGGCTCCCCTACGAAAATCCAGGATCCTCAGTGGCAATGGCGTCCTCAGCAGCACTGACACTAGCTCCTGGCCCCGCCATCATATTCCACATACCCTCGCCACACGCCGCAAGGGGCCTGGCAGACCCTCCTGCTTCACTCAGCCTGAGGAGTCTCCTGTCTGCTGCCCCCTCCCAGAGCCTCCCCACGGGCTCGGAGGGCCCTGCTCTACTCGGGACCCATGCCCCTGTCCGCCCAGGTAAGGGTTAATAAGATTAGCTGTCACTGAGATGAGATGTTTACCCACCTTCAGACTCCGGATGAAGATAGAAATGGTATATATGATTTCTACCCAACGTTTCTGGAAAGGATTTAAGGTGCTTATGAGAACAGACACATATAACAGGATTGCATAAATTAAATGTGGGAGCCAAAAAAGACAGGAAAACGGGGATGGGGACATAACATCGAGCAGGGGAGGAGGCTATTGTGGAAACAAAGGCCATGTGAGCTATGGGCTTGCCTGGGTGGCCGCAGCGTGCCCCATGGCTCTCCAGCAGCTGGCCTGAAAGAGCAAACCAGGGGCTGGAAGCGGCAGGGCGGGTAACATTAAAACGCACACACAATTACCCGGGAGACACCCCAGCAGCAACAGGAATGTCTCCCAAGGGAGCAGACAGCAAGGACGGTTAGGAAGGAGGGGGTTGACGGGCTTCCTTCCGGGGCTGTGGGCTTGGAAGCTGGGATGCTGGGCAAGAGGCGGGGAATGAGATGGTTCTGGCCACCATGCTGCCTGCACTGGGGCAGTGAGGAAACCCAACTGGTGTGCCCTGCTGGGCAGGTGCTGGGCTGTGATGCTGGGCTCTCTATGGGCGCAAAGGCACGTGGGCCCCACCAGCCTCTCCTGCACCTGCTCAGTCCTTCCATGGCACCTGCCCTCTGTCCTGGGTCACTCCTGATGGCTGGGGCAGAGCACTCACTGGCCCTCTTCAGGGCATCTGGGGACCCAGGAAATCCCTTCTGCTCCTGCTTTGGGCCCCAACTCATTCCCCTTTCGTATCTTTAGTGCACAAGCATTTACTAAGCACCTGCAGGATGCAGCCTGGGGATGAGAAGGTTATAGAGGAAAGGAGAGAAAAGTTTCAACTAAAGCTGCCTGCAGCCACTTCAGTCTTTTGGGAAGTGGCACAGGGTCAAGAGGGTGCCCAGGTCTCATGGCTCAAACCTCAGGAAGGTGCCCAGAGGACAGGGCCAATGGCATGCCCCAGGGGCACAGTGGTGGAGAGGGTCGGGGCAGAGGCCAGCAGCACGGGTGGCATGGGTAACAGGCAAAGTTCTGGGAGCCTTGTGTAGGTCTCCCAGAAGTAGCTGGGTGACCACGGGACAGGTGAGACCCTCGGGCTGCCATGGGCTCAGGGAGGGGAGGCAGGACCCAAGGCCACGTGGGCCTTAATGCCAAGTGAATTCATTGGTACCCGAGGCCCACAAGGCCCTGGGCAGTCCTGCCATAGATGAACAATTCTACTTGCATGGCACCTGTTACATCTTTCTCTGGTTGCAAATGTAATGTGCCCTCAGCATCAGCAACAACAACAACTTTAAAAATGCAAAGGGAAAACACAAAAATCAGCCACAATTCCACCATGTGTTGTGTTGGGGGTGGCTCTCAGTTTGGTGTATGACCTGCTAGTCTTTCTTCGTTAATACGTAGCCCAGCGCAGTGGCTCACGCCTGTAATCCCAACACTTTGGGAGGCAGAGGTGGGCGGATCACCTGAGGTCAGGAGTTCACAACCAGCCTGACCAACATGGTAAAACCTCGTCTCTGCTAAAAAAATACAAAACAAATTTACACCTGTAATCCCAGCACTTTGGGAGGCTGAGGTGGGTGGATCACAAGGTCAGGAGATTGAGACCATCCTGGCTAACACGGTGAAACCCCATCTCTACTAAAAATACAAAAACGTAGCTGGGCATGGTGGCGGGCGCCTGTAGTCCCAGCTACTGGGGAGGCTGAGGCAGGAGAATGGCGTGAACCTGGGAGGCGGAGCTTGCAGTGAGCCGAGATCGCGCCACTGCACTCCAGCCTGGGCAACAGAGAGAGACTCCATCTCAATAATAATAATAATAATTAGCCAGGTGTGGTGGCAGGTGCCCATAATCCCAGCTACTCGGGAGGCTGAGGTAGGAGAATCACTTGAACTCGGGAGGCGGAGGTTGAAGTGAGCCAAGATCGCACCACTGCACTCCAGCCTGGGCAACAGAGGAAGACTCTGTCTCAAAACAAACAAACAAACAAACAAACAAACAAAAGCATGTATTTTGGAAAACTGCGTGGCAAAACCTCTATGGCCAAAATAAGAATTAAAAAAAGACGAACTGGGGAAAATATTTAGATCTGATATCACTGACAAAGACACTAGAAACAGACCCTAGAAGTCACAGGAAAAAGACACAGTTTAAATGTGTAACAGCAGTGACACATAAGCGGGGATGAGGGTGTTCCACGGTCTCTGTGTCATCTGGGAGGAAAATGAGGGTGTTGGTCGACACCAGCTTTGCTGAGTTAAGGACGAGTGTGTGATTTGTAGGATGACTCCTCAGTGGGATTTACAGAATTCAGGACAGTGTCTGCCTGTGGGGAGGAGGAAATCACGACACAGAGGGCTCGCGCAGTGGAGCGGGTCCGGGTGCCGGGCGTGCTTCTGTTCCTGCCCTGCCTGCTGGTTTATCTCAGTCTCATTGAGGACATTCATCGCACTGTGCAAATGCCTCATACGCCCTGCTCATCACATGTGCTAAGTCACAAGTGTTTTAAAGAATATTAAAAGGTGCTCAATGCCATTCATAATAAGATACAAAATGTCAACTCTTTTTCCAAGATCAAAAATGTCAGAGCTCACTGTGTTGGTAAAGGCGTGGAGAAACGGGCTGTCCACGCGCTCCTACTGGAGTGATTGGTGTGTCTGCCGTGGAGGGTGTTTTGGTGATTTCAACCCAAATTTCTGGATACGAAGCTTCACACGCTTCTAGAACTTTATCTACAAATATCATCACACACAAAAGTGTGAACAAATATCATCACACACACAGGTGCCAAATTAACTTGTGCAAAACCTTCATCGAAAAGGATGGAAACAGCCTGAGCGTCCTTCGTTAGGTCAATAACGGTACTTCCTACAGCAGGGTATTGCAGAGCCGTGAAAACGAGGCTCTCAGACCCCCGTGCAATCAGAGCCAAGACACATCGAGTGAAAAGCAGGACGCAGAGCAGTGTCCGCGGGAGAAGCTGCAGGGAGGCATTACATGCACGTGTTTGTCTGGATAATCATACAACTTCTCAAAGAAAACAACCGTGGGAGACCCCACAAGAAATAAATAACTGGCTCTGAGGGGCTGGAAGACACAGTTAGAAATCGTAGTTATTGCTGTATAATACCCTTTTGTGTTTTTTGAACTTTAAAACAGAAAGCACATATTCAAAAATATTCACAAAAAAATCTTAGTGGGGCTGGGCGCGGTGGCTCACGCCTGTAATCCTAGCACGTTGGGAGGCTGAGGCAGGTGGATTGCCTAAGCTCAGGAGTTCGAGACCAGCCTGGGCAACATGGTGAAACCCCATCTCTACTAAAATACAAAAAATTAGCCAGGCGTGGTGGCATGTGCCTGTAATCCCAGCTACTCTGGAGGCTGAGGCAGGAGAATTGCTTGAACCCAGGAGGCAGAGGTTGCAGTGAGCCGAGATCGTGCCACTGCACTCCAGCCTGGGTGACAGAGCGAGACTCCATTTCAAAAAAAATAAAATAAAATAAAATAAATATATATATATATATATATATATAATATATAGTGGGACTGGGGAATCACAGAACCTTGCCTCAGCCCTGCCACCTTGCTGCCCATGAGGCTTTCAGGGAGGCTGTGGGAAGGGAGGGGGACAATGTCAAAGGCACATGGAAGCTCCCCTTTTATTATTAGCTGGGTGTGTGCCCAGCTCCTCCCAGACAGAACAGGGCTGGGACTCGAGGTGGAGGCTGAGGCTTAACCCCCTCCCTGGTGCCATCGTCCTGCAGACAGCCAGAGGGAGGAGGCACCAGCCCAAGGGAGGAGGTATTAGCCCTCCAGAGTTTCAAGGACATGGGGCACGAGAGAGCTCGGTGGCATGACAGTCCAAGAGGCAGGCCTGGCCTCCTGCAAACCTGTAGCCAGGAGGTTCACCCATCCAGAGCCATCCAGGAAGGAGGCTGCCACATCCAGAGACAGGACCTGCAGCACCGTGTCCTGTGGGTGGGAGGGGGAAGGCCCACCACACACATACCTACTTTCACTGACATTCAGATGAGCAAAGCTTGGCTCGTTCTGTTCACGCTGTTTTATAGCCTGCTTTTCCCACTTACTAGCTTATCGGGAACATTTTCACATGTCAATAGCTTTTGCTCCTTGACTGCATGGTTTTTAATGACCAAAGATTTTGCTCAACTGATTCACTGTTATACGTTGAGAGTTTTCATTGTCATGAACAATGCTTTGATGAAAATCAGTAGAGCTAAATTTTGGTGGCCAGCTTTAATTCTATCCTTAGAATAATATCCTAGAAGTAGCCCTCTGGATAAAGCACAGGTACTTTATAGCTTAGTATGCAGGTCACCGCATGGCCTTAAAAAATATTTGACCCAGTTTACACTGGCCAGAGGGTCAGCCTTCCAACTCCCTTCCAAACCTAGATAGCAATGTAATTTTATCTTCACCTACTTAACGATTTGGAGGGGCCTGGGGGAGTGGCTTGCTATTGCTTGAATTTGCATCCTTTGATGACTAATTGGGTTGAGGCTTTTTCATGTGTTTGTTTCCCCAATTACTCATCTAACCCAAAACGCCTGTTTGTATACCTGCACACACCCAGCATCCTCCTGCACTCACTGTTGGCTCAGGCCTGAAGATCGCTCTTTATATACCCACAGCTGTCAAAACTTACCATCCTTCAAGGTCAAATGGCCCGCTCTGACCTTCCCTCCAGGCAGTCATTCCGGACTTCCCGCAGCTCTTGGCTTGAGGCACTTGCCGCTTTGGTCCTGGTTCAACACTCAGGTCTGCATGGCTGTGCCCCCGCTGTCTGCACCAGCTGTTCGCTTTACTCCGCAGGACCACGGCTTGGCCACTGCCTCCATCTAAAGACCCCATGTCAACAACATTCCCTGGGCACCTACTATCCAGTGAGGGCTCCAGGGCACCAGGGACGAATCGGACTGTACCCCTGCCCACACGCCCCTTGGAGCTGTAGCACCAAGGACAGCCACCTCCCATGAGCCAGCTGTACTGAGCCCAGGACTGTCTGACCAGAGACCTGGGCTCGTGCCTCCTGCTGCTGTCAGCTCTCCTGGGGAAACTCAGCCTCCGGGACCAAGCAGCATCTTCCCCTGGGCTGCAAGAGAAGGTAGAACTCCCACTAGGGATTCTTCTCTGTAAGAAGCAGAGCCTGCGTGGGGAGGAGAGTGAAGCCCTGGAGAAGTCCGACGAGGGGGAAGGCAGATTCACGGGGATTTAAGTGAGTGGGAATGTTGGATTCCAATAGTGTCTGACCATGTTCAGTGACTGGCCAGCTTGGCTATCTCATGCCATGCTCTCTGTCAACTTGTGTTTTGGCAACTCTCAACCATGTGCCCATAAGAGCACGGTCCCCAAAGAGGGGATGGAGACCCCAGCAGCACTGAGAGCTGAGGTGGGGGAAACCATGGTTCTCCAGAGATGCCACTGCTGCCACAAGTGAGGGGCACGTATGCATGAGAGGCCCCCATGAGAGGAGGCAGAATGAGCTTGGGGCTTTCCTGCAACCCTGCTCAGCCCTGCTGGGCATGATTTGGCGCCCTCGAGCTTGTGGCAGCACCTTCCCTGGCAGCACCTTCCCAGGCTAGAGGTCCCAAGACACTGGGCAGTGCCAGGTCCCAGTGGCCTCTGAGACCCCGAGCCCAGCCCCAGCCTCTCCCAACACCCAAGGATGCCCCTGGTGTCATCACAAAGGTGACTCCAGAGTCGGAGTGGCCTTGGCTCCCAGCACTAGAGGAGATGATAAATTTCCGTTTTCACTGCGGAAAACATGATCCATCCTTTCATGGGTCCCTGGGGGCCAGCAGTGCGGCACATGCATTATGGAAGCTTTTGCCTGGGCTCATCTCCTTTCTCTACAGGCTGGCTCTGTGCCAACACTTCTTTAAGCCCTTGAGAGACTGAGAGCATTTCATTGCCAAGGGGAAAACTCAGGGATGTTCCTGAAAAACATATTTTTCTATCAGTGGCTGCTGTCCTGGTTTCTGGGCATTAATTTCTTAATTTGAGCAAGAATAAGCTCCTCCCTGCCAGGCACTAGGAGCCATGTGACCGCCACAGATATGTCCTCATGGGCCGTGGTGGTGCCGCACACCTGGAAGATCCGTGGGCCCCCAGGCCAGACCTGTGAGTCCAGAGGGTCTTCCCCAACGACATCACGCAGATGCTGAGACCTGAAGGCCGAGGGGCTGCTGGTCAGACAATGCGCAGGGAGGAAGCCTCCTCGAGGATGGGCGGGGTGAAGGCATTGATGGGGGTGCTGATGAGGTCACCTGAGGCCAGGACACAAAGGACCCAGGATGCCAGGCCACTGGGTCTGAATGTCATCCTGACAGCTACAGGAGACTGTGAGGGAGCACTGGTCAGGGAAGTGACACCAACAGCTCTGCATTCTGGAAGGATCATGCTGACAGCCTGCAGGAGTCTCCTCAGCAGGAAGGAGCATTACAGCAATCCAGAGTGGCCAGGTCGGGGAAGCGCTGTGCAGATTTACATACAACATGCATTTGAGAGATGGAATCGAGAGGACCGAGCAGTGGAATGAGCAGCTGACTGGTGGGCCAGGAGCGGGCAGGTGTCAGTGGGCACCCCACTGTGAGCACCTTGGACAGAGGGGCCGCTGGGGGAGATGAAAGGGGTGCAGTGAGCATATATGTGCACGTTGAGTCTTAGGTGCCTGCAGAATGCAGAGATGTCCAACAGGCAAGCTGAGGTCATTGGAGCAGAAGATGCATCTCAGGCCTGGCACTTATAGCTACACCTGGGCGGAGACACAGACCTGCCCACAGTGCGGAGGCAGACAATTGCCTATTACCCACACGGATAAAGGGCAGTGACCTCCAGAAAAACGGCTCCTAGTTTGAGGGCTGCTGGGGGTGTAGGGGAGAGAGTCTCCGGAACAGAGGAGCAGCAGAGTGTGAATTAAGTTTAACTGAAAGCTGTCTCCTTGTATATTTTAACTTTGGCCTAAAAGTTCCTCCATACAGCCGGGCACGGTGGCTCATGCCTGTAATCCCGACACTTTGGAAAGCCAAGGTGGGTGGATCACCTGAGGTCAGGAGTTTGAAACCAGCCTGGTCAACACAGTAAAACCCTGTCTCTACTAAAAAATACAAAAATTAGCCAGGCATGGCCCGGCGTGGTGGCTCACGCCTGTAATCCCAGCACTTTGGGAGGCTGAGGCAGGCAGATCACAAGGTCAGGAGATCGAGACCATCCTGGCTAACATGGTGAAACTCTGTCTTCACTAAAAATACAAAAAATTAGCCAGGCGTGGTGGCGGGCACCTGTAGTCCCAGCTACTCGGGAGGCTGAGGCAGGAGAAAGGCGTGAACCCGGGAGGTGGAGCTTGCAGTGAGCTGAGATCACACCACTGCACTCCAGCCTGGGCCACAGAGGGAGAATCTGTCTCAAAAAAAAAAAAAAAAAAAAAATTAGCCAGGCCTGGTGGCAGGCGCCTGTAATCCCAGCTATTCAGGAGGCTGAGGCAGAAGAATCGCTTGAACCCGGGAGGTGGAGGTTGCAGTGAGCTGAGATTGCACCATTGCACTCCAGCCTGGGCAACAGGAGCAAAACTCCGTCTCAAAAAAAACACAAAGTTCTGCCATACATAGTGAACTGTCCCCGAACTGGATGTGTGACAGACTGTAACCTACTCTTGTACCAATCCCTGAGCTGCAGCCTAAGGCAGCCAACTGTTCAAACCCTGTTCAAATAAGGCAAACATCAAGCTGTAAGGAATCCAGCTGCTTCTGTACCTCACTTCTCTTTTCTGTACATCACGTTCCTACTTCTGTTCATAAATCTCCAGTTAAGTGGCAGAGCTGGAGCCACTCCGAACTTTACTCTGATTGGGGGCCGACCAATTCGAAAATTGTTCTTTGCTCAGTTAAACTCTGCTAAATTTAATTTGTGTAAATTTGTCTTTTAAGAAGCCACAGAGGTTTCTCGGAGAGGCTGCC
The DNA here is from genome assembly GCF_029281585.2 of Gorilla gorilla gorilla. NCBI lineage: Eukaryota > Metazoa > Chordata > Mammalia > Primates > Hominidae > Gorilla > Gorilla gorilla. The sequence goes on from NC_073228.2 coordinate 183,407,895, forward strand.
GGTGCATCTGCACACCCAAGGAGAGCTGGGGTGGGATGGAGAGGAAGAGAGCACAGCTGGAGAGGGCGGGGCCGGCTCGCATCTTATATCAGGAACACCTGTGTCCAAATGTGTTATTTTCCTTCCTTATCCAATACTGAACACACAGTAGCTTAGAAATATTGCACACCTGCCAATTAAAGGCAACCTCCATCATTGAATGTTCACCTGGAGGACGAGGTCAGGCAAGGACAGTCCAGGGAAATGAGGAAGGGGGAAATCTTACACGTAAACAATCTGTAGTTTGCAAGTGCTGATTTTCAAAGTACCCAAAACACTTGGGAGAAGCAATGGAAGGAATCCATCCTATCAGATATTAAAACGTTATACAACCCTAATATCAAGACAGAGTGTCACCACGCAGACACAATCCACAGACCAACAGGGATGACAGAGATCCGCATACATGCAGGAAGTTAGTCAATGATAAATGCAGCATCTCAACCAGTGAAGTAAAGATGAATGTGTTAATAAATCACACAAATTTGGCAGCTTTCTGGGAAAAGATCAGGTAAGATCCATACTTCACACCATACATCCGGATTATTTCTAAATGGAGCAAAAGTTTAAATGTATAAATGAAACCATGAATGTATGGGAAAAAATATGGGCGGATTCCTTTACAAGGTGAAGGAAGGAAGACTTTTTGCAATATAGCTCAAAATGTAGCCACCATAAAAGATTGGTAGACTACACAAAAATTGGAAATTTCTGCAGGGCAAAAGCCACGGTAAGCAAAGTCAAATGACAACTGAGAAAAAAAAAATATTTGCAACCTAGATCACTGTCAGAGGGATAAATCTCTAATATGTAAAAAGCTCTTAGAATCTAATAAGAAAAACGTCAATGACTCAATAGGAAAAAATGAATACATAGTGAAATACAAATGGCCTCAGACATAAGCAAAGATACCCAATTCACTCAAAAGAGTGATTAGCCCCGCAGTGGCTCCTCACTGTGAGCTTGGCAGAAATGCAAACCTGACAGCACCCTTGGGAGGTGAAACTTTGTGGGGAGAGCAGCATCCAAGTGGCAGGCACTTTGGTAATGACTATCAAAAAGCTGTGCATGCATTTACCCTTTGACCCAGCAATTCCCTTCTGGAAATGAATCCTTTGGATATACCTCCATGAGTAAGAGCAATAGTTTGGAAACTAAGTGAAGCCACAGGAGACTTATTTTCACAACAAATGTATATGGAACAGCATGCACGGAAAGATCTGGAAACCCATTAGCCATCTTCCCATTGCCTATCCAGATTCCAGATCGTCCACCCTGTTCACGACCCCTGGAGGCTGTGGTAGGACTGTGACAATGGTCCCCTTGCCCTCTGACTTCCAGCTGGGCTCAGCCAGTGGGGAGAGAGGCAGTAGAGTTCATTCCCTCCCTGCAAGAGCCCTTCAGGCTGGCTGCATCCTATACCGAAGGTCACAACTCCTGCCAGGCCTAAGGTGATAAGGACAAGAGTCTTGTCCTACTCACACCCTATAAAGAGTCTTCTAGAAAATGCTCCTCGAATTGCCCAATTTGGGTGAGCCATCTGTTTCCTAGTGGGCCCCTGGCTGATGCCACGGCTATTTATAAAAGGATGAGCACACACTCCAGGCATCAATCTGGAGAGATTTCCAGGTACATTCTTAAGTACGAGTATATAGTAGTTACCTTTTATGGGAGAAAGGTGGAGGGAGAGGGAGAGCAGGTAGCTGCATCTGCTTGTATTTGCATAAAGAAGTGCAGGAAGGACCCACAGGAGGGTGATAAGGTGATTGTCAGTCATCGGGGGCTCGGTGGGGGATGGGGCAGGTGAAGAGGGCATGCAGGACTTTTCTCTCCGTGTTTTATTTACAAGCCCCCTCCTTTCCCCTGCTCAGCTTCATGGAACTCAGGAAACAACTTAATAGACTTGGGCCTCCGTGAGCGCCAGTCCTTCCGAGGCACCTAACCTGGAGCGAGGCTGGATGCTACAGCCTGAATGTGTGTGACCCCCAAACTTCACAGGTTGCAACCTAATCCCCAGTGGGATGGTGTTAGGAGTGGGGCCTTTGGGAGGTGATTGAGTGACGTGGGCAGAGCCCTCATACATGGGATTAGTGCCCTTATCAAAGAGACCCCAGAGAGTCAACCAGCCCCATCCACTACTTCCAGGCACAGCAAAAAGATGTCCTCTTTGAACCAGGAAACAAGCCCTCACTAGGCTCCCAGTCTGCTCACATCTTGATGGTGACCGTCGCAGCCTCCAGAACTGTGAGAGCGAAGTTTCTGTTGTGTATAAACCATCCAGTGTTCTGTGTGAGAGCGAAGTTTCTGTTGTGTATAAGCCTTCCAGTGTTTGGTGTGAGAGCGAAGTTTCTGCTGTGTATAAACCATCCAGTGTTCGGTGTTTTGTCGCAGCAGGCCTGAGCAGGCGGAGGCCCTGGTTCTCTCCTCTGTCAGCAGCCCGTGCCCTCGGCCCTGAGATCAGCGACTCTCACGGGGGAGGCAGAAAGGACTCAGCAGCTCCAAACAGGAGCAGAGCAGGGAACCTCGCTGGGCACCTGAAGGCCACTCCCAGGCACTCGGACATCTCCCTAAGCTCAAATTCACGGAGTCTTCTAATAGTAATTAGTTTCAGGGAAAATAAAAATCAGTGAGTCTCTGAGCCTCTTTGGGACCCCGAGAAGGAAGAAGCTTCAGAAAACCCCACGGTTGCCTCTGGGCTCCTCCCAGGGCCTCTGCAGCAAGCTCCGCACGCCAGTCCTGGTCTCCTTTCCTCCCCCGGTCCCGCGACCCCGTGTTGAACCTGGCTCCCGGGACCCCATTCCCCAGTCCATCAGAGTGAAGGCTGTGAAGCTCCTCTTGGGATTCCCGCATTTAACTCAGCGGGGCTGTCCTAAGCTGAGCGCTGGTTCTGAGGCCGCCTCCAAATCCGCCTGTGTGTCCCCATGGTGTGGCCACAGGCAGGGCCTCCCTGACCTCAGGGACCTCATCTGCAAATCCCAGAGCTCCCAGCTCCGGCTTCTGGGGGTTGCCAGATGACGGCAAGCGAGACCCCTCACACAGCACCTGGCACACACAACAAAAGCTCGCCATGGAGAGGGCCAGGCGCCAAGAGGGACCCCAGGCAAGGGCCAGCCTGAGCGGCATCCGCAGTTTCCTGCCTGCACCTCCCAGCTCCTCCTGGGACCTGCAGAGCACAGCGCCTTGTGTAGTCTCGGCCCCAGGCCAAGGCTGCGCACTTTACAGCCTTCAGCTCACGGAGGTGCTGCACCAGCTCCGAGGTCAGTATCGCCATCGCAGGCCGGGCGCGGCGGCTCACGCCTGTAATCCCAGCACTTTGGGAGGCCGAGGCGGGCAGATGACGAGGTCAGGAGATCCATCCTGGTTAACACGCTGAAACCCTGTCTCTACTAAAAATACAAAAAAATTTAGCCGGGCGTGGTGGCAGGCGCCTGTAGTCCCAGCTACTCGGGAGGCTGAGGCAGGAGAATGGCGTGAACCCGGGAGGCGGAGCTTGTTGTGAGCCGAGATGGGGCCACTGTACTCCAGCCTGGGCGACAGAGCAAGACTCCGTCTCAAAAAAAAAAAAAGAAAAGAAAAAAGAAAATCGCCATCGCAATTGGCATATGGAAGAGTAGAGGCTCAGAGTGCCCAGGCCTACCTCCCTGGCTACAGCAGGTGGTCTGGACAGAGCTTCAGACGCATATCCACGCAACCCTCGGCCTGCAGCTCAGTGCGTCTGGCCTCCCTGGATCCCAAAGAGCCTTCCTGGAATAAGCCCCCCACACCAGGAACCAGTTCTCAGATTCTGACTATCCTGGAACCCTGGCCCACCAGGGCCCTGTCCCACACCCGCCTGCCGCATGAGGAGCTCTTCCTAGCAGCTTAGGGTAGCCCGGCCCCACCCAGCAGGACGAGGAAAGGGCCGCTGCTCTTCCTCACTTCCCTCCGAAGCTGCCACTGTGGCTTCTGGGCACACCTCAGATTGAGGAGGCTCCTGCCCTTGCTGCCCAAGCTGCCAAGTCCAGGGGCTTCGTTGCCACTGGCTGGCCCCATGCTCTCCCTGACAGCCCACCTGTGTGTCCCCAGGGGCAGCCCCTTTCGGCTGGTGGGGATGACAGAGGGCAGCCCAGGCAGGGCTCAAGGAAGGAGCCACTCCGGCTAACAAGGAGAGGGGACCCTGCCCAGTGTCCCAGATAAGATGGAGGCATGGGCTGGGTCCTAGGAGGCTGCAGGATGGGTGGAGACCATCAGGGCTGGGAGGAGCCCTGGGTATCGCTCATCAGAGCAGGACCCACTGGCGACCATATCCAGGCCCTGCCAAGCAAGCTGGGGCACAGGGCAAACCACGAGGCTCTGGAAACGCAAGGGACGGACCACCCCAGGCAGCTGCACTGGCAGCTGGGCCAGGGCCTGGGATACCACGGGCCTGCAAGGGAAGAGACGTGGGGCTACTGCCTCATTCATGCAGCGACTGTTCTCCGCCCTTCCCAGAGCTTCACGGCTTAGACAGGGAGCTGGGATAAGGCTCCCAGAGAAAGGCAGCTCCTGATCAAAGGGGGCCAGCAGCTCACTTCCCTTCCTGTGCTCGGGACCCCCAGGCTCTCAGAAGAAAGGAAAGAATGGGTTTGTTTGTTGTTTTCTGCTTAATTCTTCTTCCTGGTGACAGGCAGGGGATTTGAGATCATTTCCATTTTCTTCATGTAAACGAATCGCTAAGAGTAATTTAAGTGCTCAGTGGAGGTGAGCATAGCAGAGATGGTGACAGCATGCTACCTGGGACAGGGGCCAGCCACACAGGCTGTCCACAGGGGAGCACCGCTCACCACCCAACCATGAGGCTGTCCACACTGGGAGCGCCATCCAACACTTCATATACACAGGCTGTCCACACTGGAAGTACTGTCCCCTGCCTCATCTACACAGGCTGTCCACCATGAGAGCGTCATCCAACACCCCATCTACATGGGCTGTCCACACTGGGAGCACCACCCAACACCCCATCTACACAGGCTGTCCACACTGGGAGCGCCATCCAACACTTCGTATACACAGGCTGTCCACACTGGGAGCACCACCCAACACCCCATCTACACAGGCTGTCCACACTGGGAGCGCCATCCAACACTTCGTATACACAGGCTGTCCACACTGGGAGCGCCACCCAACACTTCGTATACACAGGCTGTCCACACTGGGAGCGCCACCCAACACCCCATCTACACAGGCTGTCCACACTGGGAGCACCTCTGTGGCCCTGGTTGTTTGCCCTCTGCCTGGCAGGGGCTCTATGGACACAGCCGTTCTGAAAGGTTTTGGCACCAGGCCTTGGAAGCCACCTCTCTGCTTCATTCCCACCTCAGGGTGGGCCTCTCAGTGAGGATTTACTCCTGAAGGTTTGAGCTGTGCGTGAATGAAGACCTCTGCTTGGTCAGTCCTTTGAAAGCCTCTGCATGGGGGTCAGTGGGCTCCTCAGCCACTCAGGAGCTGCTGTGATATCCCAGCTGCTCTCCGGGCCCTAACCCAGCTGGGAACTCTCAGAAATATGCACCCTCTCGCCTGCAGGAATGAGGTCGGCCGGGCCAGGGAGGCTGCTAGGGCAGGGGTCTCCAGGCAGGAGCTCATCCAAGGCTGGAAGGAAGGGCTGGCAGAAGACAGAAAGAGCAGGTTCCATGGGCTGAGACGGGCAGGAGGGTAGGTGGGGAGGCCGAAGCCACAGGCGATGGGGCAGATAGGTGGGCACAAGGCTGCCCCGTGGAGCTCTGGCCGTGGCACCTCACAGCCCAAGCCCAGCACAGCTCTCTGCAGAGGTGACCGCGTTGCCAGCATGGAACCTGTTCCTACAGACACTTGTCCACGAGTTTACACACACGGAGACCACTGCTGCAAGAAGCCTCATACACTTGTCCACGGGGAAGGACAACTGTCTGCTGAGCGCCTGCTGGGTGCTGGGCATCTGAGCCTCCTCCATACACAGCATCAAAGAGCAGGAGCGGTTTTGATTTTAGTAAACTGTTGCCCCCAAAGTGTCTTTGGCTGAACTAGGGCTATCATGATAAACTACCGCAGATGGGGCCTGAATAACAGAAATGTGTTCCCTCACAGTCCTGGGGGCTGGAGCTCCGAGATCAAGGCATGGGCAGAGCTGGTTCTCCTGAGGCCTATCTCCTTGGCTTGCAGACGCTGCCTCTACCTGTGTCCTCCAGTGGCCGCCCATGTGTGTGTCTGTCTGTGTCCTCATCTCCTCTGTAGGACAACAGTCCTGTTGGATTAGGGCCCACCCATAGGGCCTATTTTACCTTCGCTATGTCTTTATAGGCCCTATCTCCAAATACACCCACGTTCTGAGGCACCAGGGGTTTGGACTTCAGCCTATGAATTTGGGGGTCACAATTCAGCCCACAGCAGTGCCTGTGCTCATCTATGCCCTGCACCAATTAAGAATCCATTTGGTAATGAGTAGCAGGAATGGAAAATAAACAAGACAGAGGTGGATGCCTCTCCTACATCACAGACCAGAGCTGGGCAGGCTGATGTTGCTCAGCACTTCTGCTCCCCAACATCCCCAGGAACCCGGCCTAGTGGCTCCATCATGCCTGGCCTCCATTCCCCAGGTCACCTGGCTGATGCTGTGGCTCCAGCCATCACAGCTGCATTCCCAGCATTGGGAAAGAGGAAGGGGCAGAGAAGAAGAGGCAAAGAGCATGCACCAGCCATCTGTTAAGGAAGTTCCAGAAATCCCCCTTCCATACTTGTATTTCATGTCATTGGACCTAGTCACATGGCCATACCCAGCTGCAAAGGACATTGTGAAATGCAGCCTTTATTCTGGAAGGGACTCTGCCCTGCTAAAAATGTGGGTGTAGTTATGGTGAAGGAGAGACGTGGGTGATAGGAGTGTGTCTGAGTCTCCGTCATAGCCCTTGCTGACATTGATTACCACTTCATTCATGTTAACCCAAGATGCTGTCTCGCTGTTTTCTTTTCTTTTCTTTCTTTCTTTCTTTTTTTTTTTTTTTTTTTTTTTTTTGAGATGGAGTCTCACTCTGTCACCCATGCTGCAATGCAGTGGTGAGATCTCAGCTCACTGCAAGCTCAGCCTCCCAGGTTCACGCCATTCTCCTGCCTCAGCCTCCCGAGTAGCTGGGACTACAGGCGCCCGCCACCATGCCCAGCTAATTTTTTGCATTTTTAGTAGAGACAGGGTTTCACCATGTTAGCCAGGATGATCTTGATCTCCTGACCTTGTGATCTGCCCGCCTCGGCCTCCCAAAGTGCTGGGATTACAGGCGTGAGCCGCCATGCCCAGACTCGCTGTTGTTTTAATGAACATTTCCTCAGTTATTAGTGACCTTGGCCATGATTTCATCGTTCCTGTCTATTTGTGGTTTCCCATCTTGGAATTTCCTGAATTTCTTCTTTTTGGAATTCCCACATTTTCTTTTGGATTGGTTTGTCTTTCAATGGTTTATTTGCAAGATGCTTACATATTCTAGTATTCATCTTTTCTCTTTTTTATAGGTTGCAAATATTTTCACGTTGTCTATCATTTTCTTGTTGCTTATGTCATCTTTTGTCATAAGGAGAATTTTCAGGTCCATATTAAAAATTGTATGAACTCTCTTTTCTGGTTTATTTTTAGGTTGAATGTTCTTTAAAGCATCGTGTACTCAAATGCTATGACCATATTCTATATTCTCTCAGTACTCTGATTCTTTTGTTTCTTATGTCTCAATCTTTGATCAATGAAGAATTTATCTTCTGAAAGCCATGAGGAGGTACCTCGGTTTCTATTATCCAGAGAACATGGTACACCAGCCTTGGCCTGTTTGCACCTGGCCCTTCCCTTGCTCAGCCATGGCCTGTAGGGAGCAGCCCCCTGCAGTTCAAGTTCCCCACCTCCAGGCTGTGTCCAGCTGGGCTCAGTCCATGGAAGGCACCAGCAAGAGACTGGAGGGCAAGGGCAGTGGGAGCCAGGTGTTTCCACTCCTCGTGCCCTGCCCAGGTTGCTCTAGCTCCCCAGGGGGAGCACCCCTGCACTCCCACCCTCTGCCAGTAGCCCCCGCCCCCTCATCCCTCCAGCATCTGCTGGGACTGCTGTGTCTCTGGACCCTGTTGGCATCTCAACTCTCCCATCTTCTATGTAACCAGTTCCCTGTGTTCAATTCCTCCTATTTTCAGTATTCCTTTCCTGTGTGTGCCCTGACTAACACAAATAGCAATAACCATACCCTGTTTATTTTTTTTTTAAGAATAAGAAAAAGAAAAAGAAAAAAAAAGCTCTTCCCACCAATTGGAGATGCCACTTCCACCTTGCAGTAAATTCCCATAAATGCAGAGATGTGTCCCGGCCTCTCTCCTGGCTCACTGTCCATTCTGTGTCTTGTACCAACAGCGTGCTAGTCCAAGCCTAAGGATTCCAGCATCTCAGAGGCACCTGGTAGTGCCCATTGGCTGCTACTCCCCACATAACGGTGAGGTGAGTAGCTGCTGCTGTTCCTGTAAAGCATGTTCTACTCTTCTTGCCCATGTTTTCTTCTACGTGAATTCTGGGATCAATTTGATGAGCTTCATGAAACTTCTTTCCTAGGAAGATTTTTTTTTTTTTTTTTTTTTTTTGAGACAGAGTCTCGCTCTGTCACCCAGGCTGGAATGCAGTGGTGTGATCTCCGCTCACTGCAAGCTCCGCCTTCCAAGTTCACGCCATTCTCCTGCCTCAACCTCCCGAGTAGCTGGGACTACAGGTGCCCGCCACCACACCCGGCTAATTTTTTGTATTTTTTAGCAGAGACGGGGTTTCACCGTGTTAGCCAGGATGGTCTCGATCTCCTGACCTCGTGATCTGCCCGCTTTGGCCTCCCAAAGTGCTGGGTGTACAGGCATGAGCCACCGCGCCCAGCCCCCAGGAAGATTTTAACTGAGATTTTATTGAATTTATATGAATTCAGGAAGGAAGTATTTGCGATATTAGCTATTGGCTTCCTGCATGTGCTATTTCTTTTTTTTTTTTTTTTGAGACGAGTCTCACTCTGTTGCCCAGGCTGGAGTGCAGTGGCATGATCTCGGCTCACTGCAAACTCCGCCTCCTGGGTTCAAGCAATTCTCTGCCTCAGCCTCCCGAGTGGCTGGGATTACAGGCACCCACCACCATGCCTGGCTAATTTTTTTGTATTTTTAGTACAGACGGGGTTTCACCATCTTGGCCAGGCTGGTCTTGAACTCCTGACCTTGTGATCCACCTGCCTCGGCCTCCCAAAGTGCTGGGATTACAGGCGTGAGCCACCGCACCCGGCTGCATGTGCTATTTCTTACCATCACTTCAGATTTTCTTTCATATTCTCTAGTAAGGTTTTTATGATTTTCCACAGTGGGATCCTCCCATTTTATGTTAGATTCATTCCGAGGCATTGCCTGGATTCTGTGGCTATTGTGACTGGCATCTCGTTTCTGTTGTGCTTTTAATTAGTTAATGCTGTGGTTAGGAACCCTACTGGCTTTTTATGTTGATCTTATATTTCACCATTTTGCTCAACTCTCAAACAATAGTAATTTCACAGGTGATTGAATCAATGATAGCTTTTCTTCTCTTCCTTTGCAATTTTAATTTTTTCATTGCCAACTCCACTTTTTAGCTAGAAGTGATAACGAAGAACTTACCCTGAGTGACTATCAGGAATGAGTCTAATTATTTCACCATTAAATACAACATTTGTTTGAGATTTCCAGCAGACACCCTTTATTAAGTTGAGGAAATTTGATTTTATTCTATTTTCTTTTTTTCTTTTTTTTTTTTGAGACGGAGTCTCGCTCTGTCACTGAGGCGGGATTGCAGTGGCGCGATCTCGGCTCACTGCAAGCTCCGCCTCCCGGGTTCACTCCATTCTCCTGCCTCAGCCTCCCGAGTAGCTGGGACTACAGGCGCCCGCCACCACGCCCGGCTAATTTTTTTTGTATTTTTTAGTAGAGACGGGGTTTCACCATGTTAGCCAGGATGATCTCGATCTCTTGACCTCGTGATCCGCCCACCTCGGCCTCCCAAAGTGCTGGGATTACAGGCGTGAGCCACCGCACCCTGCCAAGTTGATCAAATTTTTAAAGCATCCAATAAAGAGGATAGACAAAGCCAAAAGATAGTTCTTTAAAAAGCAAAAGAAAATGAGGAAACCCTGCTGAGCACTTGAGCAGAAAAACAGTAGAGATGGGGCAAGAAGATACTGTCAGAAATGTTTGGGAGAGCTCACTATAGGTCTTACAGGCATTCAAAAAATAAGAGGACAAAATATCAAACAGAAAGTTACCAGATAACCCCGCATTGAAATCGCACGTCCACACAGAAACGTACCCAAATGTTCACAGCAATATTGTTCGCACACGCCAAAAAGGGGAAACAACTCAAGTGCCCACCAACTGATGAACATAGAAACCAGATGTGGTCTGTCTCTGCAATGGAGTATCATTCACTCTTGAAAGTAACTGAAGTGCTGCCGCACACTCCAGCAGGATGGATCTCAAACACACGGTGCTGAGCGGCTGCAGTTGCTCCTGGAAGGTCCCATGTTGTATGTGGGATGACTTCTTTTTATGAAATGTCCAGAGCAGGCAAATCTAGAGACAGGAAATACATCAGTGTTTGCTCAGGGATGGGGCAGGGTGAGGGGTGGGTGACTGCTGATAGGTACAGAGATTCTTTGGTGGGGGGATGACAATGTTCTGGAATTAGACTGTAGTGGTGGTTGCCCAGTATTGTGAATATACGTAATCCACTGAATTGTATGCTTTAAAATAGTGAACTTTGTGTCATATGAATTTTGTCTCAAAAACAATTTTGCAAAAAAACAAAAAAAAAGATAAGAGACGATTATGAACAAGTAAGTTTGTGCCAATGCATGTGAGGCCCAGGCCCCAGGTCCCGTCTGCAGCTCCCAGCGCGTCGCCTTCCGTCCCTTCCTTCTGCCGCCTCTCTGAGGGTGTGATGCAGGGCTGTTGACCTGGGGCCTGAGTTCCCTTCACCTGGGTTCACCCCCCAGCCCGGACTCAATTAGAATCTTCGCTTCCATTACAAATTCGTAGAAGAAGGCATCTGCTTGGCCACGCTAGGGTCAGTTATCCAGCCCAGCCAGATGCATGTGGCCGAGGCGACAAGACCACGTGGCCTGAACTTGGCTGCTGTGGCCCATGCCTGGGAGGGGTGGGGAGCAGCTCCTAGAGGAAAGGAGCTGAACACTTGAGGGTGGAGCCCTTGAGGCCTAAACATCTTGTAAAGGCCCCACCTCTCAACACTTTGACAATGGCAATTGGACTTCAACCTGAGCTGTGGAGGGGACAAACATTCAAACCACAGTCCCAGGCCAACGAGCTGGGACCTTGCCCAAGAGAAATACGTAGGTACCTCCGGAAGGATCTGGACAGGAGAGCACTGTGGCTGGGGTTTTGTCCCCCACAGTCTGGGGCTGTGGGAACGTGGCCTGGGTGGGAGATGACAGGAGCAGAGTCCAGGGGTCCAGGCGCAGGACTAGGGAGAGTGCTGGAAGCCGAAGTGTCAGGGACCAGGATGCAGGACTCTGCAGGTGCTGGAGCTCTACCTGCCCGGAAACTGTCCCAAGCAGGGTCCTGGGTGCTGCATACTCAGGGCGGGCTCTGCTTTAAAGTAGAGAGTGTGGGGCAGCCCCTGCTCGGCAGCCATGGCAGCAGTTCTTGGCCAGCACGTCGCAGACGCCACTCACCCAGGCGCCCTCCTGCTGCCGTGCGTTATTAAATTATTCCCGGGGAAATTACAGGAGAGGCATGAATAATTCAAACAAGGGATAAAATCAAATCTAATCAAGTCTGTCTGCCTGCTTGAACTTTGACATGACGACCAGAGCGGATGAGTGAAGCTGTCCAGAGCCAGAAACGAGAATTCAGCTTCAGGATTTGCACTCAGACGTTTCTAAGGACACTCCGAGGTGAAGGAAGTGGCAGGTCGGAGCTGCTGCAGTGACTCCCACCTCCCCAGCTAGGGCCTCATTGGTCCTTGCTGCTGAGGCTAGGCCCCAGCACTGTCCAGCCATGTGACCCTGGGAAGGTGCTAACCATGCCCGGCCTCAACTTCCTAGTCTATAAAATGGGGACAAAACTACAATGTGCCTCAGGAAGTTGTTTTGCACACTCAGCAAAATAACATACAAAAGGCGTTTCATGCCAGTACCAGGGAGGCAGGGAATAGAGGGTGGGTGCCTGCATCCTTCCATCCTTAATAAAAATGCTTGGGCAGAGTAAAGATGAGCCTTTCCCGTCAGCTCAACATGGCTAATTTTCCTGGCTGAAATGTCCATATATGTGTGCATTTATGCAATGTCAGACATATATCTTTCTCATGAAAGAGCTACATGGGCATTTAAAGTTCAGGAGAATGGAGCTTGCTTTTTTCTCCATAAAATGTCCAGTTTTATGGTTTCAGCAAGCAATGGAGAAATAAGGCATCATCAGCAGGGTGACTTTGGCAAAGGCGGCTGGCGGTGGCTTCCAGCCCCACCTGCTCAGGCAGCCTCTATGGCCCCTGCACGCTGCCCCCAGGGCCAGGAGCAAGGTTCTACCTTCGCCACTCTGCCTCCCAAGGCCTCCCCACCAGCCCGCGGTCCGACATCTGGACTGTTGCCATAGGCCCCCGTTTCGGCTGCTGGCTAGCAGGACAGTGACCACCCACCAAGACAGACATCCACTCTCTGCGGCCACGCCCTGCTTTCTCTGCAGCTCGGGGCCAGGAGCACTGTGACTCCTCAAGGCGGGATGAAGGCTGCCGCTGTGCCTGTGAGCTCTCACGTCCCACCGCTCTGCCCGAGCCCTGGTCTCAGGGCACTGCCTGGAGCTCCTTTCACGGAAAGGGCCAGATGCCCAAGGGGGCCCGTAGGGCAGCAGTGGGTGGGTGAAGCCAGCTAAGCAGGGCCTTCCAGCACACAAGGATGTCGGCCCCAGGGCGGTTGTCTTCAGAGAGACCCAGAGCATCGAGGCTGGGGCGTGGAGCTGCCGGTGCACCACCGTGGGTGGTGTCAAGCAGAATGCGTCTTGCCGCGAGATCTGGCATCTGCACTGCCTGCTTCTCCTGCCGCAGGCTGCCACCTCCCTGACACAGGGACCCAGCCCAGCCGGTGTTCTCACATGAGCCTGGGGGTGGGGGGCGGCTGTTGTCTGCCCCTCCAGGATGCATGTGCCTAGGCCTGAGCCCCTGCTTGGCTCCTGCCGCACCCTGTGGGCTCAACTCCTCACAGGGCAGCTGTTCTTCTTGACATTTTCCAGATAAGTGGATGTTTTTATTCTGGAATTTGGGAGCGACCTTTATCTGCTGTCTGGAAGGAAGCATCTGTCACCAGCGTAAAGCCTCCCAGTCTCCCAGGGCTCCACTCGGTGGCCCCCGCATGCTGGAACCAGTCCTCCCAGACACCACGGTTGGGGGCAGGGCTGGCCCTGGGGTCAGGCAACAAGCAGAGCCGTCAGCTACTCTGGGACGCAGCCCACGCCGGGAGGAGGCAGATGCAGGCACCATGGGACCTGGGTGACCAGGCTCTGTTCACTCCTCCCATCCCTTGGTGCCCGGCACACAGAGGGGCTGAGGAGCGTGGAGAAGGGAGGGGCAGGGAGCAGCCGGGGCAGGGGCCTCCCGGCTGGGCCTGAGGAGGAGCAAAGCCTGCCTGGGACCCCCAGGACCCCCAGGATCCCTCTTCACTGCCAGCCTGGCCATGGAGAAGGGCCCAGTCTCCCCTGGAGCACACGGTCGCCCGACGGCTGGTCACAATCGGGTAGGCAGCGTGTCCTCCCTCTCCAGTCCTCAACTACAGAGGGAGGACTCAAAGTGGGACAGGCAGACAACCATCTGCCCAGGGACTGTGCTGGGAAGGAGGGTGTGGTCTCAAGGAGGGAGGCTTGGGCGCTGAGGCATTTCCAGGTAGGAAGCAGACAAGCTCCTGGGTGGCTGGAAGAGGCCTCCCCTAGGGCATGTGGACCCTGGGCAAATATATTCTACGGCGGGAGTCCTCGTTTCTATAAACTATCAGGTTTTCCTAAAATCAACAAGACAGCACCATGCTGGCCGCCCAACCTCATGTGATCCAACTAAAGGGAGCCCACACAGGCTAGCAGGGAACCTTCTGTTCCTAGGCCCCCTTTCCAGAACTGGACCCCAGCCACACAGTCCTCACAACCACCATCAGCCTGAGTCCCAAAGCTCCTTCAGACCTGCAACCAACTTTCCACACCGGGCACGGGGCCACACAGTGCTCCGTGGAGAGGAACAGGGGCCACCAGGCCCCACATGGTTCCCCACTCAGGCTTGGGGCGCTACCCCTCGGCACCTTTGGCAGTGCTGACTGGTCTCAGGCACTGGAGGGGGTCTTGGAATTTCTGAGAACGGTATTCCAAACTCGGGGGCCCAGGATCCCAGGGCAGGGCACCCACCACCCAGGTCTAAAGCAATACTGACTACGAAGACCCCAGGTGACAGGACCGAGGGCATCCCAGCCCTTCCCTCCCAAGAGCCAGGGCTGAGCCAGACACAAGGGACAGAGGAAGGGCTGGCCTGGGATGAAAGGGACACTCAAGGGGGCAGCTCCCTGGAGCCTGGACTAGCCACCCAGGCTCAATCTGCAGGCAGCATCACCCCACACACCCCAGATTCCAGGTGGTGCAAAGCTCAGATGCTGCCACCACCTGTTCCCCGTGCCCAGGCCACCCCACTCCAGGCCAGGGTGGGAGACAGGCCGGCCTCCTTTGCCAACCTCTGGGCCCAGGCAGACTCCTTCTCCCCGAGACTCTGCTCAGCAACTCCAGAGGCTTTCTGAGCCTATCCAAGACCAGACAGCGTTCATCTCTCAGTGTCAATAAATCAGACCTCTCCAGGGAAATGACTTTTACTTAGTAAATACCAAGCAAGAAGAGACGGCGGCGCAAGCAGGCGCCCCAGCAGGCGGCCACCTATTGATCTCATCTCCCTCCAAGGCCAGGGTGCTGCAGGGAGGAGCAGCCTCGCCTCTGACATGACTGCGCCCGCAGGGACAGGAGGAGCAGCCGTGCTTCTCTCCAGCTGCATGAGGCAGTCTTGCAGGGGAGAGACGGCTCTCCCAGAAGGGACCTCGGTAGGGCTAACGGCAGCTGGCGCAAAAATCCACCACAAAAGGTAGAAGGAGCTGTGCCAGGCTGTTGGCAGTGGGAGGGGAGAGAGTCCTGGAGACAAGGAGGGGACCAAAGGGAAGGCAGCAATCCAGATGGTCCTGCGGGGTCGGACAGGGCTAAGACAGGAGGCTGTGCTGGCTGTTCTAGTGCTGCTGTAAAGAATCACCTGGAACTCGGTCATTTATAAGAAGCAGCATTTTAATTCCCTCACGGTTCTGCAGGCTGTACAGGAAGCATGGTACTGGCATCTGCTTCTGGGGAGGCCTCAGGAAACTTCCAGTCATGGCGGGAGGTGAAGGGGGAGCAGGCACATCACACGGCAAAAGCAGGAGTGAGAAAGAAGGGGACGGGCGTCACACTTTACAACAACCAGGTCTACCAAGAACTCACTATGGCGAGGACAGCCCCAAGCCATGAGGAATCTGCCCCATGACCCAAACACCCCCCACCTCCAACATTGAAGACTCCATTTCAGCCTGAGATGTGGGCGGGGACAAATATCCAAACCATATCACAGGCACCAGGGCCCCTTGCCCACGGGTGGCCATGAGGGTGGCTGCACCGTTCTCTGCCCCACTTGCCTTTCTTTAGGATCGCCCCCCGCTTCCCCGGCCCCACCATTCCATAAAGATTCCACTCAGAACTTTGAGCTGGGGTGGGACTGAACCCACCTCCCTGGCTTCCAGGCTGGGCTTATGTTTCCAGCTTGGCCCATCTCTGTAGTCCGTTCCCTGATGTTAGGTCCTCCCCACTCCTGTCACCACCGTGAGTGGCACGTGACCCAAGCTCCGCCAAGCCCTGGGCATTCCCAGCCCATGGGAAACAGAAGTGTTTCCCTCCACTGGACACCTCATCCCATGATCTGCTGGGTCTGGGGTTGGGAGTAGTCCTGTGTCTGTGGGCGGAGGAAAGAATGAGAGTCACAGGGCCTTCCTCTCTAGGACACAGGGGGTTCACTTCAAAAATACCCTGAATTGAGCCAGGCGTGGTGACTCGTTCCTTTAATCCCAGCACCTCAGGCTCATTCCTGTAACCCCAGGTTGAGGTGGGAGGATAGCTTGAGGCCACAGTGGGAGACCAGCCTGGGAAACACAGTGAGACCTTGTCTCTATAAAATAAATTTTTGGGGCCTGGCACGGTGGATCATGCCTGTAATCCCAGCACTTTTGGAGGCCAAGGCGAGCAGATCATGAGGTCAGGAGATCGAGACCATCCTGGCTAACACGGTGAGACCCCATCTCTACAAAAAATACAAAAAATTAGCCGGGCGTGGTGGCGGGCGCCTGTAGTTGCAGCTACTCAGGAGGCTGAGGCAGAAGAATGGTGTGAACCCAGGAGGCGGAGCTTGCAGTGAGAGGAGATCACGCCACTGCACTCCAGCCTGGGCGACAGTTGCAGACTCCGTCTCAAAAAATAAAAATAAAAATAAATAAATAAATAAATTTTTAAATTAGCTGGGGTGTTGGCACGTGCCTATGGCCCTAGCTATGCAGGAAGCTGAGATGGGAGTATCACACACGCTCAGGAGCTCTAGGCTATAGACAGTGAGACCCTGTGACAAATAAAAAAAGAAAAACACCGCCTAAGTCAAGCCTTGTTGCAGAGTAAGATGCATTCTGCATTCTCCCATCAGCAGGTCCATATGGGAAGTTAATATGCCTCCTAGTCACGTGACTCTGATGTTCTTCCTGGTGAATGAATAACAACGTTGCTCCTTTGGCTAATGGGGAAGACACTCGCCCCTTCCCCTACTGTGTCACATGGCGATACTTCCTTCCCAAAACTCTCAATGAAAGGTGCCAGGGCACAGATGCACAGATACTTTCTCATGCCATGCATTTCTTTTTTTTTTTTTTCTTTGAGACGGAGTCTCACTCTGTCGCCCAGGCTGGAGTGCGGTGGCTCAATCTTGGCTCACTGCAAGCTCCGCCTCCCAGGTTCACACCATTCTTCTGCCTCAGCCTCCGGAGCAGCTGGGACTACAGGTGCCCGCCACCACGCCCAGCTAATTTTTTTATATTTTTAGTCGAGATGGCATTTCACCATGTTAGCCAGGATAGTCTCCATCTGCTGACCTCGTGATCCACCTGCCTCGGCCTCCCAAAGTGCTGGGATTACAGGTGTGAGCCACTGCGCCCGGCCTACACCCTCCTTTTCTAATCATCCCACCACCTTTGTCTCCACATGAACTATATACTAGGCTGCACCCCCCTCAGGGCCACCATCCAAATACCTGCTAAAGATAAAGATGGATGGACAAATGGATGGATGGATGGAAGTGTGGGTAAACGAACAGGTGGTAGGATGGTTGGGATGGATGGATGGATGTTCGAAGAGTGAGTTGGTAGTTGGTAGCTAGATGGACAGATGAATGAAAGATGGACACATGGTTGGGCAGATGAAAGGATTAAGAAATGGATGGATGGATGTGTGGGTGAACAAATGGATAAAGGAATGGGTGGTAGGATGGTTGAGTTGGATGAATGGATGGATGGATGGATGGATGGTTGGATCTTTGAGTAGTGAGTAGGTAGTGGGTAGGTATATGGACAGGTGAATGAAAGGTAGACACATGGGTGCACAGATGAAAGGACTGAGAAATGGATGGATGGATGTGTGGGTGAATGAATGGATGAAGGAATGGGCGGTAGGATGGTTGAGTTGGATGAATGGATGGATGGATGGATGGATGGATCTTTGAGTAGTGAGTAGGTAGTGGGTAGGTATATGGACAGGTGAAAGAAAGGTAGACAGATGGGTGGACAGATGAAAGGATTGAGAAATGGATGGATGGATGTGTAGGTGAATGAATGGATGAAGGGATGGGTGGTAGGATGGTTGGGGTGGATGGATGGATGAATGAGTAGTGAGTGAGTAGTGGGTAGCTAGATGGACAGATGAATGAAAGGTGGCCACATGAGTGGAGAGATGAAAGGATTGAGAAATGGATGGACAGATGGGTAGGTGGATGGATGACCATTTAATGGATGAAAAAAATAGATGGATTTCTCGTAGGAGAAAGTAAGCTTTTTAAGGCAGGACTGTGCATTTCACTTCCTTGTTTTTATCTCCAGTGATTTCTGCATGACAGGTTTCACAAAATATTTCTTCCTTGTAACAGACTCTTCCAGACAACACTGACAGGGTTATTGCCTTCAGATCCCACATAGACTCTATGGAAAGATTCTAAGGAAAAAATGGTAAAATCAGTGGGAGTAACTTTATAATGGCCACCCCCCAAAAAAGAAATTGCATTTAGGAGCTACTTTATGAAAACTGCTGTTGTTTGTAACCTTTAAAATGTACTTTGAAATGTTATTGATTCATATATATGTATATGTAATATGTGTATGTATATACATGTAATATATGTATATTTATATATATGTATAACGTATATGTCTATATATCTATGTATATATCTTTCTTTTCTTTTGAGGCAGAGTCTCCTTCTGTTGCCCAGGCTGGAGTGCAGTGGTGTGATCTCGGCTCACTGCAACCTCCACCTCCTGGTTTCAAGCGATTCTCCTGCCTCAGTTTCCCAAGTAGCCGGGACTACAGGCATGCACCACCATGGCCTACTAATTTTTGTATTTTTAGTAGAGACAGGGTTTCACCAAGTTGGCCAGGCTGGTCTCGAACCTCTGACCTCAGGTGATCCACCCACTTTGGCCTCCCAAAGTGCTGGGATTA
The DNA here is from genome assembly GCF_029281585.2 of Gorilla gorilla gorilla. Taxonomy (NCBI): domain Eukaryota; kingdom Metazoa; phylum Chordata; class Mammalia; order Primates; family Hominidae; genus Gorilla; species Gorilla gorilla. The sequence continues at coordinate 183,426,747 of NC_073228.2, forward strand.
CAGGTGTGAGCCACCGCACCTGGCCCATATTGTAATTTTAAATTGAGGAGTTTTAAAATATTTAATCATTAAGTTATTTTTAAAATAACAATAATAAGCCTAATAATAATAATAATAACAATAATACATGCTTATATAAGTAACACTTTTGTGTGTGTGTGTTTTAAAAAAAAAAAACTAATTCTACTCTCCAAGACAAACCAAAAACTGTAGTGAGAAGAGTGGTACTGTTGGAAAGCTTTGCAAATCTCTTTACTGCCTGGATGAAGAGCAGACAGCTGAGTTCTCATCTCTGCTCTGCCTTCAGTCTGTGTTGCGATGTGTTCTCAGGTTGAAGCATATGAAGAAATTCCAGACTCCCACAGAGAGGAAACTAGAAAAGGGAGCTGTGGCCGGGCGTGGTGGCTCACGCCTGTAATCCCAGCACTTTGGGAGGCTGAGGCAGGCAGATCATGAGGTCAGGAGATCGAGAGCATCCTGGCTAACACGGTAAAACCCTGTCTCTACTAAAAATACAAAAAATTAGCCGGGCGTGGTGGTGGGCGCCTGTAGTCCCAGCTACTCGGGAGGCTGAGGCAGGAGAATGGCGTGAACCTGGGAGGTGGAGCTTGCATTGAGCCAAGATCATGCCACTGCTCTCCAGCCTGGGTGACAGAGAGCAAGACTCCGTCTCAAAAAAAAAAAGAAAAAGAAAAAAGAAAGAAAAGTGAGCCGTGTTTTCAGAGCATTTTCAGAGAGCTGCGGGTGTTCTTACCTGATGCTACTCCAGAACTCAACGAGTAGCAGTTTCCTAAGCATTAGTTACTGGGGCCAGACTAGGGTGAGACAAGTGAGGCCCAGGGTGCAAACTCAGGGAGGCGCTGGTTCTCAGGGGTGTGCAGCTGCTGACCCAGCACCTCGTTCCCTTCAACCTAATATCCACCCTGCTAGATGCAAAGTGAAATTGAATCCAGAGTGATAAACTTTTGTTCTCTGCTCCATCAAAATTCATTCATTTTTCTTGGACTTTGAGTGGATCTTTTGCCCATGCATGTTTGCACGGGCACGGAACCATCAGGACTGGGATTTCATCTTACTCTACTACAAACTAATCCATTAACTTGTTACTGTTGCGTGGATGCTGGCAAAAGAGATGAGATTCCTGTGTCAGAGACAAAGAACTTTATTATTGCTGCTCACACAGCAAGCAGAGCGGGCACCAGCCTGTTTTGCACTTGTTCCCTCTGTCCCCCAAGTCCTGCAGAGGTGATGCAGAGGAGCTGAGATAGATGCTACACACACAGTTGGTTTGTGCTGTAGCTGAGGAACCCTGAGCTTGGGGACTCGTCTCTTTTGTAGCATGCAGTAAGTAAGCCTGCTGTTTGTCCCAGAGAGAGACAGTATCTCATTCCTCAAGGCTGCTCACTATAAGCATAAATCTTAGAAATACTTTGGATGGACCAGGCACAGTGGCTCATGCCTTTAATCCCAGCACTTTGGGAGATGGGCGGATCACTTGAGGTCAGGAGTTCAAGACCAGCCTGGCCAACGTGGTGAAACCCCATCTCTACTAAAAATACAAAAATTAGCCAGGCGTGCTGGTGTGCGCCTGCAATCCCAGCTACTTGAGAGGCTGAGACAGAAGAATCACTTGAACCAGGGAGGCAGAGGTGGCAGTGAGCTGAGATCATGCCACTGCACTCCAGCCTCAGAGACAAAGTGAGACTTTGTCTCAAATAAATAAATAAATAAATAAATTAGCTGAGCGTGGTGGCAGGTGCCCGTAGTCCCAGCTACTCTGGAGGTTGAAGCAGGAGAATTGCATGAACCCAGGAGGCGGAAGTTGCAGTGAGCCGAGATCATGCCATTGCATTCCAGCATGGGGGGCAGAGTGAGACTCTGTCTCAAAAAAAAAAAAAGAAAGAAATAGTTTGGATAAAAAGAGTGCTCAAGCTTTGCATTCTTGGCACACCCAGCAAGACCTGTAGGAGTGTGAGAGATCCACAGAGGATGATTGTTTTTTCCTGGTGGAAATATCATGCATTGGTCATTTGGAAAATTTTGGTTCACTGAGTTATGTAGATCCTCCAAATGTTGACACATGTCTTTGCACAATATCAAAAACCACATTTATTAACATCATCATTAATCTCATCAGAAAAGTCTTTAAGTACCAACAAACCAGCAAGCTTACAGTGGCAGACACAGGTTTGCCAAAATTCTAATTTTTGCTTGAAAGCCCAAATTTCATCTTGAGGAATGAGCTCAAATTTTATCTTTAGGAGTTGTTTAAAAATAACTGTTCCGTGCTGTCAGTTATTTTCCTTGAAGAGATATGCTTACTTTGCTGGTTTTCAGTAGAATGTCCTCCAAATATCCAAGTCTGAATAACCATCGTATGAGCGTCGACCAACCCTCCAGGTAGAAATTGTATTCCCTGAGAAAAGGGGCTAGTTCAGCTTGCAACTCAAACAATCTCACACGTGCTTTTCTTTGAGACAAACGTAGTTGAGAACGTAGCAGAAATGTTTCCTACTTCCCACTTCATGACACAAAACACTAAAAAGACACGTGCCCAGAGGTCAAGATTTTTAAAAACTAATAAATTTTACTTTGCTATCAGGGACATTCTTGCTGGACACAGTGGCTCACACTTCTAATGGCAGAACTTTGAGATGTTCAAGTAAGAGGATCACTTGAGCCCAGGAGTTCCAGGCCAGCCTGAGCAGCATAGGGAGACCCTGTCTCTCCAAAAAAAGTAATAAACAGGCATAGCGGCACATGCCTGTGGTCTCAGCTACTTGGGAGGCTATGGCGGGAAGATCGCTGGGGCACAGGACGTGGAGGCTGCAACAAGCCAGGATCCCATCACTACACTCCAGCATGGAAAACATAGTGAGATCCCGTCTTAAAAACAAAACAAAAAAACCCAGCACGTTCTTAAGTAAAGTCATTTTTTTTGTGGCTCTGGGAGTGTAGAGCAGTAAGGAACACAGAGCTGGCACATTGGGGATCCACTGCCTTGATCTGAATTAGTTTTACCCACGGTCATTTTGTACCTTTTACACTAAATGTCAACATGAGGAAAAGGGCAAATAATGTCTTAATAGTCACATGAAAATACTTTTACTTCACAGACCTCTGAATAAGTCGTGGGAGCCCTAGGGTCCTGCAGACCACAAGGGAAGAACTATTGATGTTCCCTTTGGAGACCCGGATTTCTGTTTACACCCTTGCCCCAGGCCCTGTGAACTCCAGGAAAGGATCTTCCAGGGATACAGACAACAAGAGAACAAAATACTTGTTTGTCTTCAAGGACTTCAGGGTCTTCAGCATGTTCAAAACCACAGGTGCCTTCGGGGACCAAGAGGCAGAGAGATGGGAGGAGCGGCTGGGTGGGGCCCGGGCAGAGCAGAGGACACAGGTGTGAATTTGTGCGCAGCCGCTGCTCCCTCCAGCCAGCCGTGGCCAAGTGGACATTCGGACCCAGAGCGGCCAGATCTTGTAATTTCCAAGAAACCCAGAAACCAAGATTTTTATATAAAATTTCTGAAATGTTGAAAGTTGGCAACTAATTATCTTTTTTTTCCTTTGAGTCGGAGTCTCGCTCCATTGCCCAGGCTGGAGTACAGTGGCATAATCTCGGCTCACTGCCAGTTCTGCCTCCTGGGTTCACGCCATTCTCCTGCCTCAGCCTCCCAAGTAGCTGGGACTACAGGCGCCCGCCACCACGCCCAGCTAATTTTTTTGTATTTTTAGTAGAGACGGGGTTTCACCATGTTAGCCAGGATGGTCTCGATCTCCTGACCTCGTGATCCGCCCATCTCGGC